>NC_091454.1:186836148-187144330 GCF_027789765.1 Dendropsophus ebraccatus | reverse complement strand
CCCCCAGTGCTGGCCATCCACCCCCCCCCCTCCCTTCCCTATAGCCCCCAGTGCTGGTAAAAAACAACAAAACCCAACTCACCTGTCACCACGCTCCCCCGGCGGTCGCGGGCCCCTTCTTCTCTTCCCCGACAGACGAGCAGCTCCTGGTCCTGGCAGCATCACCACCAGAGAGCTTTGTGTGCACCGCAGCGGCTGGGACTTCCGGTATGCGTTTACGTGAACCGGAAGTCCCCGCTGCCGCACTGCGCACGGAGCTCTCTGGTGATGACGCTGCCCGGGACCAGCAGCTGCTCATCTGTCGGGGGAGGCGGCGGCAGCACCACGCTTGTGACCGCAAGCAAGAAGCTGCTTGCGGTCACAAGAGTGATTGACAGGGCGGGAAGCCAATGGCTTCTCGCCCTGTCAATCTGAACACTGCTACATTTAACTGGAAGCGATCGTTTCGATCGCTTCCAGTTAAAAGGGAAGGTGCGACAATCGGCGGCTGAGTGGGCCCCCTAGGAGCACGGGGGCCCCCGCTGGGCTTACTGGGTGGAGACCACATTCTTGTGGTCTCCAGCCCTGTGTCCCCTGACTGGGGGGCGGGGCCTACTCCTGCTCGGGGCCCACCGGGGAATTCCCCGGTCCCCCGGTGGCCCAGTCCGACACTGTATATATATATATATATATATATATATATATTTATAATGCAACATCAAATCGGTAATCCGCGCACTTTTTTCCCTCTGTTCGTCTACGCAGTTCACCATGACGCTTGTTATATTTTAATAGAACGGACATTTACGCACGCTACGGTATATTATATGTTTATTTAGTTATTTTTATATGTTTTATTTATATAATGGGAAAGGGGGGTGATTTAAACTTATTGGGGGAGGGGCTTTGGGGTAGTGTATTAGTGATTTTAACTTTTTTTTTACACACATTTTAAGTCCCTTTGGGGGACTTCTACATACATTAGTTTGATTGCACACACTGATCATTGCTATGCCATAGGCATAGCATTGATCAGTGTGATAGGCGATCTGCTCATTGAGCCTGCCTGTGCAGGCTTAGGGAGCAGATTGCCGATCGGACTGCGCGGAGGAAGGTAAGAGACCTTCGGCGATACAAAGATCGGGACCCCCGCAGTCAAACTTAAACGCCTCGGCCGCCGAATGGCTGAGCTTCCTTGAGACGTCACGTCTCAAGCCGCAGCTCAGACCAGGAAGCTGCAGCGGGGCGGAAGAATGGGGCAGCGCGATCCGAGACCAGTCACTGGAACAGGGGAGGAAAGTGACCGGCGGCTTCTATTACCACCCCTACCCCGACCATACACTAAAAATAACCCCAGCCCGGAGTACCTCTTTAAGAGACAGCGTATATTGCAGCTTGGGTTGTATACGGCTGATGGCTGCAAACTGGTCCTAGTGCCCATGCTGACCCCTTTCCAGTGCTAAAGGTGATTACATTGGGTACATGAGCATTAGAACTGGACCAAATACATCTTATGAAGAACTCTTTCACTAGGTTTATGTTTGGTGCCACACTATAAAAATTGTTCAGGAATGGATGGTGCGATTGACAAGAGTTCAAGACAAAAATTTCACACTGGCCCATAACCTGAATAAACACTGACTGACATGTTGTTTCTGACTGGTTCTTCATGGGTGGGCCCCCAGGATCATTCTCTCTGGTGGGCCCCAGATACCCCAGTTTGACACTGCAAGACAATACCTTGGCCTTCAAATACCTATGATTTTAATTCAATTGAGCATCTGTGGGAAGTGCTTGAAAAGTCGTTCTAATCCATGAAGGTGCCACTTCCTAAAACTTCTCCTATTAAAGGGATACGTAGTTTACCCCCCCTCCCCCCCCCCAAAAAAAAAATTCAAATCAACTGGTGCCAGAGATATTTAATTTACTTCTATTTAAAAAAAAATCTCAGTCTTTCAGTAATTATCAGCTGCTGTATGCCCCGCAGGAGGTGGTGTATTCTCTCCATTCTGACACAGTGCTCTCTGCTGCCACCTCTGTCCATGTCAGGAACTGTCCGGAGCAGTAAAAAAATCCCCTTAGAAAACCTCTCCTGCTCTCCAGGCTGGAAAGAATCACTTCCTGCAGGACAAATGGCAGCTGATAAGTACTGGAAGACTGGAGATTTTTTAATAGAAGTAAATTACAAATCTCTGGCACTTTCTGGCACCAGTTTATTTGAAAGAAAAAATGTTTTGTTGAACAACCCCTTTAACACCTTAGTGCGAGATAAAAGACAAGCCACCGTCATTGTCCATGTCTTAATGGTTCAGAGCCATTTTGGTAGCACAAGGAGAAAATACCAGGCCAATTGGTTTTAATGTTATGACTAATTGGTGTAAATGTTGATAGCAGTTTTTTTTATTTAACAATATAATTAACTGTAAATATATATATATATATATATATATATATATATATATATATCACACAAAGGGTAATTGTACTTGTCTACATTATGACAGTAATAAATGTGCTCAGTCTCTTAGTGGTGTCATATGAAGGCTTTGTACCCTAATAGCGCCGTTCCCCTTACACTTGCCATCATTGCAATTCAGCCCCTGAGTGTCAGTTCAATCCATCCTCTTCCAAAGCGTAGCTATAAAAATAACGAAACTGTGCAGAGGATTGGCCAGCCTATCAAATGTGGGATATGAAAGTGTCAAGCAAGCCTATCACCCCACATTGGAGCTGTGAATATATGAAGCATTAAAAAAACAGAGACAGCATTTCATGGAGAATCTAATGAGGATGGATACAGTCCGGTATGAATCAACAAGACACACAGCGCAATACCATTAGTCTGCTGACTACATGTCATTATGAGCTCCAAAGAGGCAGGAGGATGAAGAATCGCTTTGCTCTGCCTAGATGCACGAGATGCATATGAGGTTGAATCCTCCAGGATATCAGAGCTATCAATCCATTGAGAAGAGACATTACCTCTGGCTAGATCTATATGCATCAGTGAAATCTATGAGATATACACTCTTCTGCCCACCAAGACAACAGTGACATGTATATAGCATGCTGTTCTTCAGAAAGCACACTGTTTTCTCTTTATGTGAACTCACAGCTTTATGCTTAATGGCGTCTTATGGCCGTAACCTGGGACTGGGAGCGTTATTTAGTTGGCTGCTTCACGGAAGATAAGTCGTTCTGATAACTGGTTCTCCAGCCAAGGCCCCCAAGTACCTAACCTACTGATATTTGCTGAATGTCGACATATATAAGTAGATACAAAAAGGATTAACCTGCATTTAGAATCCCAAAAAGGCAGACAGGTCTTTCATAATGGGAAAGAACAGTCTATGTCGGGAGTTGCTCAATTGGCCATTCATATAGAAAAATGGCTTGAAAAATAACAAGCAGCAATTACGTCTATAAAGAACAGAGATGGACATGACTGGTTTTATAGAAAAGGATATACTATATGGGACACTCCTACTCCCATTGTTTGACCATATGCTGTTTTTACCCTTGTGCTGGAGTAGTGGCTGGAGTATAGTGGATCCGCTAAGCCTCCGCAAGCAATGGCGTAAGTGGAACCAGGGATCAGAGTCTAAGGGGCCACTGGTCTTCACCAGCACCGACCGCAAGGTGGGATGAGCTTGCTGCAGAAGGCGACCCCAGGTCGCTACCCCTAGCACGACTTGCTTACGGAGGTGGTGTGGTAAAGCGTTGTACATACAAGCATAGAACATAAGGCTGATGCGTGGTCGAGGACAGAGAGGTCAGGGCAGGCGACAGGCAATCATGGAGTGAGGGGATGAGGGCAAGAGGACTGGTACACTGTAGCGGAAACAATTGCAAGGAATGCTTTCTCAGTAGGTAGAGAGAAAAGATCCAGCACTAAGGTCAGGAAAAGGCAGGAATATATAGGTGGAGACACAATAGCAAAGAGCCAATAATTAGGGCACTGGTTCTTTAAATAGTAGCAGAGGAAGGGAGCAGGGACGCAAGCAGTGTGCCTGAGGGGAAGCTGAGGGCAGCGTGCGGTTGTGGACAGGACTGCGACCCTGGGCGGAGGTACCTACTGCGGCTGTAACACACCCGCCAAACAATACCAATAATACTTCCGAAATGTACCCACACACTTCTGCTATACAGTGCCCATCTAAAATCACCAATAATACCTAGATAGTGAATGGATTTGTTGTAGAAGCCTAGTGGTCTAGGACTGTGAAGGGGTACTCATAATTGTTAAGATATTGCCGGGGTTGCAGAGAAAATAAACCGCTGAATGCTCTGGCCATTACTTCTGAAACAGAACTGTCTGAGCAGTGACAGCCCGCCCAGCCAATCACTGATTAAGGGTGCGTTCACACCTACAGGATCTGCAGCAGATCAGCAGCAGATTTGATGCTGTGTTCAGTTATTTCAATGAAATCTGCTGCAGAAAATCAGCTGCAGATCCTGTAGGTGTGAACGCACCATAAAGCAGCCTGCTCAGCCAGTCACTGCTTAGCTTTCTGCTCTAGTAAAATGAAAGCTGAGCTGTGATTGGTTGCTGTGGGCAGATTACAACAGTCTCTTTTTGACATACATTGATAAATCTAGGCCATTATGTCGATAGGTTTACGCTGTTCTATTAAAAAAAAAAATATATATATATATATTTTTTATAATACTAAACTTTTTTTTAACCATTGTTGTTGTTTATTTTATTACCATGATTTATTATCATGATCAATGTTTTTTAAAAAAAACATTTCAATACATTTTTAGTTTTCACTTTGGCCACTAGTAACACAATTGACAATTTCCTTCCCTGTTCACCTGAGAAAGGATTGAAAAGATATCATTTAGAACGATGCACAATGATTCCTGCACAGGTCATAGAGCATACCTAGAAAACTCTCCTATAACCATCTCCAGACTATGATTCCCTTTTTTATTGCTGTTGTAAAGCATATCATTAATCATAGCATATCATTGCTGTGAATAGCTCCGCAGGAAAGATGGCTGCCCCCATAATCAAATATAGAATACAGAATTAAAAAAATAAATCTACAATCATAAAATAAGCAGAGAACAATTTTCAGAATCTGGGTTAAAATAAAACATTCCCTGTAAAGATACAGTACTTCTAACAGTTGAGCAAAAATTTACCTTATAAAACCCCATGCGGCCATAAAGACTGAATCACCATAAGGGTCACTATTAGTTTATGACTATGCGATGAGTCCAGATATATCTCAATATAATGTCCCTTCAACATGATCAATGGGAAGATGAGGAGTGAGTAAATGTAGCCATCATTCTGCATTTGTTTGGCAGTCAGAGGGAGCAGGGTGTTAGCGTGGTGAGTGCTTTCTGCTCCAGATTGTCAGCGGCCCCTCTCCTCAGTCCGTCCTGTTCTCCTCCCTCCCTCCCACTGATAATAATGAGTTGAGACACTTTTATTATCATTATTAATTAGCACTTTCAAGCAAAGGGATTAAATCAATATGGTGGCTGAAACTAATTTTAACAAGCCATTGAAATCAATCACCGGAGCTTTATCTACATAAATGCCACTAAACCCAGCTCGTTAGTGTAACATTAGCCGGGAAGAAAGAGCGGCGAAAATATAAGTGACGGCGAGAGCGCCGAGCTTTTAATTAGGAAGACAAAGGGATGTGCTGAATCTCATCCTTAATCCAATTCCACTTGCACAGGCCTGCAAAGCACTGTAAATCTGACCATGGAGCTAAAAAAAAAAAAAAAAAAAAAAAAAAAGCACCAGCTATAACCAAACCATAAACATATACAATTTACTTATTATATACTATACTACAATCTATCTAGAATATAGCTTCTCCTTACCCGGCCTGATATTGAATAGTATTCACTGTCTGCAGATCACCTTACCCCTTGACTGCAGCCTGGCAGAGTCCATTGTCCCTCTCTATTCCTGGAAGCAGTTAAAAATGTAAAACTGACCATAATTTGCACAAATGCTGACTCTGTCGTACAAGGGCAATACGAAATCACAAATATAAAGCACTCCCGACTTTTTTTTTTCTCACTGAGTTATATTTCACATTATGTTTTCCCGGCCTTAAGGCATAATATTATCCACTCAACTGTCTTAAAGTGAACTAAGAGCTAGACAGGGATTTAATAATACAAAAGCTGTTACTTGCCTGTGTGTACACAAATCAAAGTTACCTGAATAATGTGACAAAAGGTACATTAAATGGACAGTCTTATTTCAAACAACCCCCTCCATTTCATAGTATGTCATTGCAAACATATTTGTAAGACACATTATTTGCCAAAAACTACTCCTTACTCTAGAAAAATAGCTCTAAAGTCTTGACCACTAGGTGTCACACTCCCCTGCACTTTGCTGTCCGCTGGGTGTTGTTAGGCTAAGCTTGTCTCTAGTGACAGTTTCATCAAGACAGGACAAAGGAAGTGGGTGGAGCTAAGCTGTTGGTATTTGCCAGTGATTTAGAGAACCCAATAAAGTCAGAATAGTGTACTTATAATCCATCGGTCTTTCTTGCTGAAGATGATCCACAGTGTTATAAAAGTGTGATAAATTAAGGATATTTACTCATCTCTGACCACCCATAAAGTTCTGGTCAGCTGTACCTTGTGCTCCTACTTTTGTTCACAGTGCTGCAGAGTAATGTTTCTGGCTGCAGAAGATCAGTGCCTTATATGACCCCTTGCTTGTTCTACTGGCGCTTTTTCTTTCATTTTTGCTCACATAGCGCCTTGCAAAACCAGAGTATCAGTAACCCCTTCACCCTCCACATGATCCCCAGCACATTGCAGCCTGTTCAGTCCAATGTACCTTTAGCAGCACTATATCAAGGCATGGCAATGAGGATTATGTGCTAGGCTGTAAGACAGTAAAAAGGAGGTCAGTGTGTGTGCTACTGGCACACAGACCAGCTGTGTTCTCGCTTCTGAAATGGAGACAATGAGAAATAGCCGTGCACCATGGAGGGGGCTCTCGTGGGCCTACTAACAGCAGTGAAAGCATTAAAATCACCTTGTCACAACTCTTAAGGGTTAATCTAATCAAACCACAAAGGCTTTTAAAAATAATTTGAAATAACAGATACACATTGAGCTATAGGGGTGCAGAGCCAGCAGTGTCTAGGTATCTTTACACATAAGAAAACACCAATATTGGAACTACCTGACTGTGGGGGGCCGGTTACAGATTTTACATCACGGCCCAGGATTACCAAGTTATTTCCTTGGTTATGAACCATCTCTAAACATGGATTCCGGTTGCAGATTCTCTTCTTTGAAGATTTTGCCAGGCTTAGAGTTGGGGGGATTCTACAGAGCTAAAAAAATAAATAAATAAATAAAACCTACAAGGACCAGATGCAACAGGATAGATCTATTTCTCACCAGAGCCAGCCTCTTGTGTGTGTGGCTCTGATGAAGTTCCCCATGGCTCCTTAAATAAATTATGAATGGACTAGCATTACACTAGTAACCCAAAATTCATTGTCACACACATATTAGAGCAGTCATTCATCTACAGTGTAAGGAATTGGTTTACTAATTCTACCACGACATGTAATGGGTCTGTCCATTCTTCAGACATAATAACTTGAATGGTAATAAGGATTAGGTCTTAAAAATGACACTTTTATACTTAACTCTTAAAAAAAGGACTGGGAATATGTACAGACTCACTGTATACAACTTTAGGTACAATGTCATTTTATTCCTCTACATTTGTAATTTCCAGGTCTGAATGATGAGATCCAAGGACTTGGACAAGGCTATGGATATCTTTGAAATTCATTTATTTTATTGTTGGTTTGTGTTTTATATGGTGCACAGAACACTTTCTCTATAGGTCTCTATTAAAAAAATATTGTTCATTTGTCAACATACAGGTCTACCCGCCCACTTCCAAAAACATAAGCGGCACGCTACTTTTTTCCCATCCTATTAGTATAGTGCACCATGAAAAGTATGTACTCCTGTCAAGAGCCAGACTCCCTGCCCTGACACTCTGAGCAGTGATGCACATAGTACCATATGCATGGCTGCTCAATGAACATTTGCATGCTACACTTAGTGATTAGCGGTGATGGACACTGCATTGTGGCTGACCTTACAGCTGCCATACACATTCCTGGAATGGGTGTGATAGTGCTTGGTCTGGCAAATGCACTGAAGTGAGTGATGATACATGCATTAAAGTATATACTTTAGGCTATGTTCACACTACGTAAATTTCCGGCCATAGTGCGAACCGCAAATATACGCCCTTAGTTTTGAGGTTGATGCGTGCACTTGGAAGTATACGATTTCCGGCCGCACAATGCACACTACGTATGAGCCTACGGCCGGATCGTATGCAGCACCGTGAAAAGACCATTGTTTGCAGCCGGAACTGTTCCAACTCATGGCCGTGGATTTCCATGCGGTCCCGTACGGAGTACTTATTTCAGCCAAATTGAACTTGATTTTTAGATCCAAAAGGTTCTGTGTGTTTTATTGGGCTGGGCGAAGATTTCCAAGTAAATTACCTGTTTCAGATCGCTTCGAAACAAGCTAGGAAGCATACCTGTACTATGGGCGTATGTTCGCGGTTCGCCCGCATGTTCGCAATCCGGCCGTATGTCTATTTTTCCCATGGCCCTAGTTTCAGCCGCACATGTCCGGCCGCGTACGAACTACGGCTGGACATAGACGTAGTGTGAACATAGCCTCAATGTGTACGTCTATTTGCCTATGTGGCCACACTTCTCTATAACAAGCAAAAAGCCAATTTAGTAGTGGGTAGCACGTAAGAATAAAAGTCTACTTAGTCTATCTTACTGTATAAATGAATGCTTTGTTATTCTATTGAGATCAAAATCAGAGGCGTAACTTGGAGCCCCCGGGCCCCAATGAAAAATAGATATCAGCCCCGCCCCCACACACATGCTCTGTTTACAATACTTGCTTTTTCTTATAGGACACAGAGGCACCAGAGTAAAAGCATGACATATACCTCAGTACCTCCTATATAGCTAGGCCCCTGTAGATAATATAGATCGTAAACATAATGACATCATGATATACTACCAGGTATGACATCAGCGTGCCGTTCCATACCATAGATCTTGGACTGGGGCCCAGGACCTTCAAGACCTCTGCGAAAATGATGAAATATCTTTCTATTTAATGAATTTGTGTCCTCAGTCACTCACCACAGGTTGCATCAGCGATAAATGAAGTCGAAAATTCAAGGCCGAAAGAGGTCACATTGGAATGTATGGGTCACATGGTAGGATTTTATTGTCCAACGGAGTAGGTACAGTAGATGTGCTTTGTCTGAGCCAGTGAACTTTAAACACAGTCCTGTATATTAACCTCCATGATGTGTTTCAAGCAGTGAAGAAGTTAATGGGGGCTACTTTGCAATCTCTACACACTTAAATTGTCTGTTTTAGAGGAAGAGCATGCGAGCTTTATGGATCTGCCTGGCTTCCATCAATAAATGCTACAGAGGTTGTTGTAACAGTATGCGGTTTCTTGTTAGCTGTACTTTAAGCGGAGAAGTGACGGCCCTCTGACAATATAATTTACATCCCCGTATAAAACTATCTCTGGAAGCCAGGCTAATTTGTGGCAGATTGGGTCATTTGTCTCAGGCAGTGTCTAACAGCCCAATCAATCAGAGCAGTGTTTCCAAAATATCGCTTTTCAAGCGTGCCCTGGAGAGGCAGGAATTGATTGGGATCTTAGAAAGCAAAATTACAGCAATAACTTAAAAGAAACAATAATTACTGAATCATACCAGTGTCAGCAAGTCTGCAGAACACGAAACAGCCATCAGCGAGCTGTTCAATATACTCCCAGGCGGATTTATTGAATGGGGGGGGGGGCGGCGTTCGCCCCCCTCCTTTATAAGAATACACCCTCCACCCCAGCCCCTCCTAAGTTGGTCGGAAAATCACAATGCACTGTAAGCCAATAATTTGTAAGCAGCATGTAATGATGACACGCTACGGCTTTTAACCATGCCGAGTATCTGGCGCCGTGACATTTCGACATGTTATGGTTAAAAAGAAAATATCAATTAGGCAATAATTTATGTGGTCGTCTTTAATCGCACAGAGGCACATAAAGGTATGTGATGAATTGCGCCGCGGCTAAGTGCGCCACTGAACGGGAGGCCGCCATTTTTGCTGAGTGGTTCTTAGAGAGTTAAGAGCCCTTTCTTCTGAACTGTTATTGGTCCTGACGACAAAATGGCTTGCATTTGACAGCA
This sequence comes from Dendropsophus ebraccatus, assembly GCF_027789765.1. NCBI lineage: Eukaryota > Metazoa > Chordata > Amphibia > Anura > Hylidae > Dendropsophus > Dendropsophus ebraccatus. The sequence goes on along the minus strand of NC_091454.1, from coordinate 187,134,087 downwards.
GGAGGCTAGGACAATTTAATACACGATTTGGCATTTCAGCTATTAAATATAGTTCCGTGTTTTGTTCCTGTCAGACGGTGACACGGCACGGTTGACACCTTTTTCCGAAACAAAACTATTTTATCTGTTGCATGTATATGTAATTATGGTTAAAACGCGTGTCACTTTATTATTTCACTTGCATGCGGTGCTATGTGATTTAGAAAGATACATAGGGTCAGATCAGGCCACCAGAGTGGATCCTCCTGTTGAATCAGGTTCTGATTAAAAAAAAAATGGTAACCTCATTTAAAGGTCATTCAATGTGAAAGGTGTTATCTAAATTCTCCATTGCTGGGGGTATAGTAAAAATATTAAACAAGCTATACTCACCCTTCACTCTCCCTCACCACTGCAGTCACTGCAGCTCCCAGTTCTCTCAGATTTTTCTAGCTTGCTGATATCATGATCATACAATCACTGACTGAGGCAGGGAACCGCTGCAACCACTGCTTGGGAAGGCAGCACAGTTCCTACATGGTTCTAACATCACAGGAAGCAAGAAAAAGCCATAAGGAACAGAGACTGGAAGCTGCAGGAGTATAGCTTGTTTATTATTTTTACTACAAAGGGCAATCCCTTTAAATATTTGCTGCTAGGGGTAATTCGTAGGGTGTGTTTGCACATTCAGCCACCAAACCAGTTTTGACCCATATTTTAACTAGCCCCATGTACTTACAGCTCTACAAATGCTAATTTTAATATTCACAGTGTACCTTACATGGCCAAGTCATTATGTAGTGTCCCACCACGGGTGTTACTAGTTTGAACACCCCTCGCAAAAGCTTGTACTACAAGTAAACGTGGTAATGAAGTTGTACCAAAGTTTTACCACTAGATGTCACTATTATTTGTATATGCACTTGTATATTGCACAGCTGTAGTAAACAAAGGATTATTGGTTGTTCTCTTCGCACCAATAAGAGCGTCTTTTCTTTTCCCCACCTATCTTTATTCCCCTTTCTTCTCTTTGCACTTTCTTCTCCACTACTTACAAGAGGTATTACACATCCTGTAGGAAGTAGTCACATGGGGAGAGGAAGTACACACCCACACTTAGTGAGTCTTATCCAAGTCTTGGTAGAGAGAGGACGCACGACAAGATGGTCCCTGCTGTGGTTCAGCTGGGCCCTGGCTCTGCCAGGTCCCCACCTGTCCAGTGTAGTCTAGCCAAGTGTGTGGTAGTGGATAGACACATGGGATACACAGAGACTCTTTTCTTCTCCAAAGCAACACCTATTTCTATTATGCAGTGCTTAGCCACTCAGGAGAGGACAAGTAAGAGATCACCCCAAACCATGCCGTGAACGTCTCTAACAGTGCAGGACAGTATCCTGAAACAAAAGGAACTGATCCGTATAGAACAAAGTTGCTACAAGCCTACATACTCGCAACGTGGGTGTAACCAGGTAAATTTGGCCACCCTGCTCAACTCAGGTAACAAGGTCTGGGGCTTGTGTCACCCTAGGAGGACAGGTCACGCGACACTGTAGAGCAACAGGTGGTACAGCGACAAAAAAGGTTGAAACACGGGCACAAGTAGTCTTCTATTTTCAAGTATTCTTCAGTATTCTACTTCTTTTTCCACCAGTGGTCTGTCAGAGCACACTTTGACCATGGATTGGGACTCTCCGCACAAACTCCTCTCTATTACTCTGAATTCTCAGTAAAAACTCCTCTCTACTGCTCTAACTCACTCTACTTCTCAGCACACAACCAAGTCAGCTCAGCTCTTCTACTCCAAAAGCTCTTAACACAGATTGTGTCTAGTCAAGTCAGAAGTCTATTATCTGCTACTGTACAAAGTATTCCTAAAGAAGATTTTATTTATGGTAACAGGACTCTGAATATTGTTCTGGCACCTACACAGACGTTACATCATCCTTGGGTCATTTCCCCTTTCTGTGGGTGGCGCTATCAATAGTCCGGGTGGGTCACAACTCTACTCCAGACCAACGCGATAAGTACCCAAGGGACCCCCTCATAACCCGGCAGGTCACCGACCACAGGGGAACAGATATAGCTACCATACCTGTGCTTCCATAACTGTGTGCCCATTTGGTACTTTTGTCATGACAATATACCATCTGGCTGAGCTATATTGCGACCAACCACCACCATTGTGGCGTCACACACTACCATCTGGCAAGTGAGCGGGCGACCAAAGGGCTCCACAATCACATTGAACTGTTTTCTACTTATACTTTTCTATCATTGCCAGCATTAACTTGAATATGAATAGAGGTTTGATCATTCAGAATTATTTCTTTGGTGGGTTAAGAAACTATAGTCTTGCAATGCTCACAGTGTATAACAATCTTACTAAGCAAATGGCAGATCATGCCAGTGTAGATATATCATATGATCTGGAGCAATAATATCTATTGTAGTAACTTTTATACACTCTTCAATCCTTAGATAAGCAAAAGAAGATGGCCTAAACGATTCAGTCAGTTAGCCCTGGCCTAAAAGGTTTGGCTCCTCTTACCACAATCACAACTATTTAGGCCACCCTTTGCAACAAATGTTTACTTTCTTTGAGGGTTCCTTATTCCTATAACATTAGGGACAGGGCTCTCATTGGATACACTTGTGTAGTGTCCCAGCACAGGTGTGCCACTAAGTTTTAGACACTTGGGTAAAGTAACTCTGGTACTAACTCTCAGATTAACACAAAAGGGGATGAAGGAGATTGTATTATGTGTTTTTCCTCACTAGGTGGCGCTGCATTTATTGTATGTACTATACTATGTACAGCTGCAGGAAGAAATTGGTTAATTACTGTTTGTCACATGCTGTGTTTCCTTTTGACACAGGTGCAGGCTAGTTTCCCTCACTTTTCTGTTTATCTTATCTTACACACACACACAGCCCCACCAATAATAGGCTAGTTAAGGTAACCCTATAAAAAGGAGCTAGTTCCAGGTGGGAGGGTCTTCTTGTTGAGTCAATGGAGAGAGACAGACACAGAGAGCACAGTTCCTACCGCAGTGAAACCAGGGCCTGGTTTAGGCCAGGACCCTTGGCAGGGACAAAGAGACTTATTATTTTATGAAACTTACTACCACTAGCATGCTGTGCTAGACCCTTAGGAGGAAGTAACGTCTTCTGAGGAAAACCTTGTCCACACCTGGGATACCTTCTACAACACACCTGAAGTTAGCTACTGGCCCCATTAGGACAAAGAGAGCGCTGAAAAAGCTGACATATCCTACTGCATTGCGCGGCTGTTCTGGGACGTCTTGGAAACAGGTGCCCAAGTGACCTTACACCCATGCCGCAGCTATAACACCGCATAGCTACCCCAGCATACGGCACCTGAACACATACAAAAACCTTTTTTTAGGTTTATAATTTTTATGTCCAAATTTAGGCTTTGTTCTCACTAGCTAAATCATCTCCAGCATGGATGCAATCCATTTACTAACAGATTCCATTACCTTATAATTAGTGTTGGTATTTAGGGCTTTCGATGGTACTGGTGACATGATTCAGTCCGGCCTTGATGGATTTATTATAAGTAGTGCTGAGCTAACCTGTCAAGCTGTTTAGGTTTGTCAACGTTCTCTGAACCCGAATGCTTTCCATTTGATTCCACATGGCTACAGAAGTGGGGAGTCCTGTAAAACATGTATCTCTATCTATGCATTCCTGGTAGTCCTAGGCCTGAATCAAACTTCTGCGGCTCCAGGAAATCAAATGCTGAGTGTGCCGATTCAGAGAACGTAGTCGAACCAGAACAGTTTAACAGGTCTGCTCAGTGCTACTTATAATGAATCTTTCAGAGTCAGCCTGGTGGATTGAATCGTGACACCAATGTCATGCTGCCTGAACCACAAGTCATGGGAAGATCTACGGTAGATTCTTCTCACCCACCCAGCCTTGATTGGTAGATTGTTCTCTATTTGGTATATCAGGAGAGATTTATTAGTCTAGAAGGGCGAGTCGTAGGAGCAGGCAATGCCTCAATGACTCATGGTTCAGGCAGCATGAAAGTGTTCCCTTTAAAGTGTCACTGTCATCATAGAAAATGTTTGACATGTTCCAGGCAGAGAATATAGAGATAACACTCATACTCACGTTTAGTCTAAGGATGACCGCCTTCTGCCCTACAGTTGCGAGGTACTCGTCCTGTCAGGGTAGTACGAGCTCCAAGTCTAGTTATCTGGGCTAAGAAGACTTCCAAGACTTTCTGGTCGTCTTGCAATGCGCAGTGGAATACCTAGACCTTTAGAAACTTTGTTCCACTGGGGTCAGTACCTGTTACTTCTAGGTATCTTCCCTGCGCGTTTTAGAGAGGATGTGGCATGGACAAGGTGATCTTTCTGTGGCTGCTCTCCCCTGGTGTACTTTCTAGCACTTTCTACTAGTTGCTGTGTCTTTCACAAAGGGGATCAGTAGTCTCTCTAGGTTCTTGGCTGCTTCCTCACACATCAACTACAACTAACCAACCCACTACACTCCTCCTACCAGGATATATATTCTTCCTACAGTGGTCCAACCAAACCCTACTGTGATTGGTGGGGTCATGTGTACAAAGAGAGAGGACAGAGGATAGGACAGAAACTAGAGGGAAAGCACCTGCACCTGTGAGTGGATCAAATATTACGTGTGACACAAAACCGTGCTTCACATACTACACACATAGAGCAGCAACTAGTGGGGAAAACACTAACTTTAGTGAACCCTTTATCCCCAGCTGTGTGAACCCGAGTGAGTTAGCTTACTCATGTGCAATAAAGTCTTAGGGGCCCATACCAGGTCACTACATATGGAGCTTGACTGATTATGCTGACAAAAAGCTTGGAGCCAACGTGCTGCAACACAGGCTTCTCCCTGCTCGTTCTCTCGATTGGTACAGGTATGAACACTCAGACCCAAACCAACAAGTCAAAAGTTTTCTATGATGACAGTGACATTTTCAATGACTTTCTTACAGAGATCTTCTTGAAGAAATTGCTTTATATCAACCCGAATATATTTAGCCTCTGAATACATTCTCAACCCTGTCCTCAAAGGTAGATCAGGGTCAGCCAAAACTGAGAGCGATGTGCTGGTAAGAGAGAATCCACCCAAAATTAATGCCATAACATCAATCCATCTGAAAAATATTCCCATTTATTTTCAATAGTCCTGACTGTCAGACATTTCATGTTCCGAGCCGAGACTCATAAAAATGCAATTAATCAGTTCATACAGGGACACATTCATTCGTACTGATCTGACAGGCTACATTTCAATAAGTATTACTTACTTTCACATAATGGCTACTTCACAGATGCCATTATAATATTCCAATAACTCGGAGTAAAGTTGGGTATCACTTCTCTATGTAAGTAATGGGGGCATCTAGGTCTAGTGAAATACAAATTGCAAATGGTTTTGCACATGGCTGCAGATAACACAGTGCACTAAATAATCTGCTAAAGGAGTTTTCCAGGACTTTTGTTTTATTGGTGACCTGTCTAATTCACTAATGTTTTCCTTAGTGAACTGAACATGCACTTAACATAATCAGTGCTCTCACTCTACTACTACTGTGTTATGAAAGTTTGGTTTCATTAGTGAACTGAGCATGCACCTTACATTATTAAAGCGACTCTGTACCCACAATCTGACCCCCCAAACCACTTGTACCTTCGGATATCTGCTTTTAATCCAAGATCTGTCCTGCGGTCCGTTTGGCAGGTGATGCAGTTATTGTAAAAAAAAATTACTTTTAAAATTGCAGCTCCGTGCCCTACGGGCGTATCTGTGCCCTAACTTTGCACCACTCCTCCATCCCTTCTCCCCGCCCTCCTCAACATTAGGAATGCTCCAGGCAGATTGCCTATTATTCACCACCTGTGTTACCACGGCACATGGGCTGAATCATTAAGACACCTGTGCAGTGTTCAAACAGAAGTAAATGTTCCAGTGGCATTCCTAGTGATGAAGAGGGTGGGGAGGAGGGACGGAGGGGGTGGTGCAAAGTTAGGGCACAGATACGCCTGTAGAGCACGGGGTTGCAATTTTTAAATTTATTTTTTATGACAATTGCTGCATCACCTGCCGAACGTACCGCAGGACAGATCTTAAAGCAGCTATCTGAAGGTACAAGTGGTTTGGGGGGGTCAGATTGTGGGTACAGAGTCGCTTTAATGCTTGCACTCAGCTCCTACTGTGTTCAAAAAATTTGTAAAAGTGTCACTTAATGCTGCACATTTACCACTATCCACTGCTTTCTGATCGACTGGCTGATTGACATTTTTTTTAAATTGTGATTTTTCAATTTTTTTACACTTTTAACAAGAACATTCATTAATAAATTTGTCCTTCTGTAATAGTCTCAATTACTGTAGCTACTATAGTTTGTCAATTTTATTTGTTAAGATTTGATTTGGGAATATTAATGAATTTGAACCAAAATTTGCAAACCTCGCAGAGCAAATTTCCTGCTTTGCTTATCTCTACTATCAAGTTTAAAATCCTGGGTAATCCCTTCAAGGACTGTATAGAAAAAAAAAAAACTCTCTCCTTCATGGTGAAACCCTCTGTCGATGCTCAACCAAACCTACATGCATATGACCATTATTCATAGATTGTTGAATATAGGCAGTCACTGTCATGCAGCATCTGCGCATTATTGATGGATTATTGATTATAGCCAGTCACTGTCCTGTAGCATCCGTGCATTATTGATGGATTATTGATTATAGGCAGTCACTGTACTGTAGCATATGTGCACAGGAAATTAAATGTAGTTAATGAAATACCAGACACAACCCATAGACAAGACTGGTCCTGCTTCTTCTGGAAGCAAAAAGCAGAGACTTTCTTACAATAATTTCCAAACCACGCTTGCAATGGCAGCTGGGGGCATATTAAAAACATGACCTAATAGATTGTCTGTCAGTTAATTACTGAAGGGGCAATAATGCTATAGTACGCCAAGCATATCACAGCATAGTAGGACTAAAAAAATATTAGAATAAAGTTTTATATAAATGGTTTATTTTGTAATTTTTTTTAAATTATACCATGCATAACAAACAATAAAGTACCAATTCATACAAAATAATAAAAAAAAAAACAATAGTAGAATTGTTTATTTCTGTCCACTTTAGAAAGATAAACATTTTTCAATATGATATAGGTACCCCAAAGTTATATCAATAAAAAAACAACTTATCCGACAAAAAAGAAGACCTTGTACAGTACTGTCAATAGAAAAATAAAATGTGGCAACGCATTAAAAGAAAAATCAAAACAAGCCCAATCCTAAAGGTGGTGATGAGGGTATCTGGCACAGAATTTTTTTTTCCCCAGGCTCGCTTAAAAATGATACTTACATTACTGAATCATCCATCATTGGTCTCAGTGTTTCCTGCTTTTCCCCTTGAAAATACCCACTCAGCCAATCACTGGCCATAGCATTGTCCTATCTCAGCCAGTGTCTGGCTGTGTGGCCATTTCTGCAGGCGGAGAAGGAAAACAGGAAGTGCTGAGCAGCAGGAACCATCCAGACACCTGTGGCAGGTGATCATGGCAGGTGAGTATAAGTCCTTTAAATGCCCATCCGGCGCTGGTCTAACACCAGCTGGGCATGAAGCACTAGAGGCGGGCCCACCCCCAGTGCTTCATGCCCGGCCGGTGCTCGGGGATAGACCAGCGCCGTGTGTGGGCAGCGGCCCACCTCCAGTGCTTCATGCCTGGACGAGGCTCAGCAATAGACCAGCGCTGTGTGTAGGAACCGGGCAGGGGTTTAAAAAAAGGACCACGGCACTGGCATCCCTGCGCAGACACTGGTCTGTTCGTGTATAAAACAAAAAAGCGATGTACCTAGTGGTACATTCACTTTAAGATCTATCTAGTCAGTGTCAAGCATCATAATTCTAGAATATCTCTATATGTCAGCAGAAACAAAATTCGAGTCCAGAGTTCCGTTATCCAATTTGAAAGCTTTATTTGCGACACCACGTTCTGTGCAGTATGCCCCCCCAAAATACCTACGCGTTTCAACCGTGTAACACATGAGTAAGGCCATGTAACGCAGGCTGAAAAGCATAGGCATTTGTTTGGGGCACTACGCACTGTGTGCACAGAACATGGTGTCGCAAATAAAGCTTTCAAATGGGATGACGGAACACCTGACTCAAATTTTGTTTCCGCTGACACATACTTTTGCACAGATTGGAGTGTGAGTCCATGCAGTGAAGTCTTGGATGAATCGGTAAGCTGTTTTTTCTTTTTTCATGCGTTAGAATATCTCTATTGTTTAATATACTCCTTTTGTTTTGTCTCAGAATCATGCGTACAGTACAGGCCCATGGATTATCACGGGTGCCATATACACACAATCCTTATAATAGCCACAGGCATGGGGCTTTATCGAAAAATTTTAACCGTCCGCCCATGTAAACCAGTGATAAAGCGGCAAACAGATGGTAATTACGGGTTGTGTTCTTGTGTAATAGTTACATTTAATGGCATCATACAGTACTTTCCCTTGCCACCTTGTCACTGAAATAGGTCAGAGAGACAGACGTGATTAAAAATCCTTCCTGCTGTTATTTTCATGCCAACTCAACGACGAAGAGTTACGAGGGTGAGGTGTAAAGTAAATATAGATTTACCAGTTTGTAATTTAACTCTGACAGCTGCTGAGGCATGAGCGCACTATTCCATATAGCCGGCGGTGGCACAAGGGTTAATTCGCCCCTCTTCCCCAGGACTAACATACACAACTAATCATCTGCTCAAATGTTGGGGGCCACTCATAAATTGTCGCAGCTGAAATACATTAATGGGTAATTAATTGATCCTGTTCCAGCAGGGTAATAAGATAATAGATGACAGCGTATTTCACTCTGGCGTGCTGCTAATGGTTCTTTAGGGCTGCTCTGAAGGATAATAAATTAGGCTGAAATTAACTGCTAAGAGCCTTCTGCAGAGGCACAGGCCTGACAAATGCTCTGCCTGTGATTTACTGCAGCAATGCTACCAGGGCACTTCCATTCCCCGGCTAAAAAATATTGACTATTTTTTTTCAACTGAGTGATGAGGTTTGGTGAACGGGACGCCACTGACCTTGAGCGTTGACCTTCTCCCTCAGCATTTGTCTTCCTGCTACTCCTGCTCGATTTTTTTTTTTTTCTTTTTTTTTTTTTTTTCTACCCGTTGGCGACTGCATTTTTTTTTTTTTTTCTTATCCGCATTCTTTAAAAGGAGGCTGATGTGGTCTGGTTTCTTCAGTATTGCTGCGGTGTACCAAGACCATTGGCATGCTGGTGCCATTATGCACCACTTATAGCGATGATGTGTTGGCTATTACATTGATTTATTCATTGATTACAAATCAATTAAAGTCAATGTTATAGACCTGAAATGGTCTAATGCGTTTCACATTCCTCTTGTCTGCATATAAGAAGGTAAGATTGGTGTCCCAGCAAAAAGATATACAGTGGCTGAAGCATCATGTAGACATATTTCTTTATTATTTTAGAGGCAGTTGGTACTGGAGAATTGCTGTAATTCAGGAGTATTTTACTGTCCATGTCATGGCCTGCAGCTATACTGAACTGGACTCAGATCACCATAGGCTCACGCAAGACAACTTCATTGACAAGTCATTCCCTATACACAAATAGAGAGAGACCTGTCTATCAAGCCAAATCAGACAAGAAGAAGCCAGCGGGGACAGCCAACATGGCACATCACCCAAAATATCTCTGAAAGGTCATGGTGTTTTAGAATAGAACATGGTTGCTTTTAGCAAGCGACTATGTTACAGTTTCATGCTGCCCGAACTACGGGTTCTTCAAACAAACTCCATTAAAATTCAACCCATCCCAACTTTGTTTCCCTTAACATTAAAGTCAGCAGGATCCAACAATTGCCTATTGGATCCAGGATTCGACAAATACCTATAGTGACTACGAGTGTTACGTACATCAATCAGCCATAACATTAAAAAGGTGATGTGAACAACGTGATCTTGCAACAGTGTCACCTGTCAAAGGAGTGGGATATATTGGACAGCACATAAACAGTCAGGTTTTGAGGTTGATGTGATAGAAGCAATGTTGACAAGGGCGAAATATCTCCAAAACGACTGGAAAACTTGTGAGCTGGCAACAGGGTCATGGTGCTTATAGGGAACCTGTCAAATTTTATAGGTAGTCTGATCTGCTAATATTATGATATGGAGCAGGTAGAGCTCAGCAGATTGATATATATCTATATATGAAAATATTCAGGAAGACTTGTAACCTTTTGATATAAACCTCTGATCTTTTCATGCTTAGGAGTCTAGTGGGTGGTCCTATCATTGATTGACGCCATCCACTGGACTCCTGAGAAAAGAAAGAGCAGGATTTCAATATCATAACAATAATAATAATAATAATAATAATAATAATAATAATAATGTGATAAATGTAAAGATGGATATCAATGTGCTCAACTCTTTCTGCTCTATAACATGATGTTGACAGATTGGTGGATTTTCCATCTCGATAAAATAAGGCGTGCCAGTCCTGTTCAGCCTTTCTGCACCCACCAGAGGTGGTCAGAAGGAGAAATATAACTTGTATAACTCCTATTGACCTTTGTCAATAGAAGTTACAAAGATTATGTATTATAACCAGCTCTGTGGTTTCCGGCTTCACAATCACCACAGCAGGTTATCTGATTGGTTGCTAGGGGCAACTGAGCCAGTTTAACTTTACACCATGTTTGATAAATCTCCCTCTTAAAAAGTTCAAGGTGATGACTCGGCCTCCGTTTTTCCCATATAAACTGTGGGATGTGCTGGGGGAAAAAAATTCCAATCCATGGAGGCCGCACCTCATAACTTACAGGATCTCCTGCTCACATCTTGCTGCCAGATACCACAGCACACCTACAGAGGTCTTATGGAGGCCATGTCTCTATGAATCAGAGCTGCTCCGGTGTCACAAGGATCAACCTACACAATAATAGGCAGGTGGTTTTAATGTTCTGACTAATCGGTGTAAATACTTTGTGTCTTATAGAAAACCTGTCAGTAAGTTCTCTCCTACATATGATTTATTTTCTATACAGAACATTATGTATACTGGCATCTACCCCAACAGAACAATTTGTCTTGAAGCTTTTGCTTACTCCCAGGCAGACAGCTGCTTATGTTGCATAGACATGCAGGGAATGCGATTTCCCAGGAAGAAACCCTACACGTAATGTGCACTCAAGCAGGCATTGGACCCAGGAAGTACTCTTTTACGTGGAAGTCAAGCGCACTTCACAGGTATGCTCGGCCCTCTTTGGCATCTTCTTCAATCACATAGTTATAAGAAAGAGGTTCATTCTTCTTTTAGAATAGGAAGTGTAGATACATAAGGTGATCGGAGCTACTCAAGGACTGAGGATACCTGTGATATATGTATTCTGCTCAGGACAGTCCTTATCGTTGAGGGTCAAGCACTTAATCAGACAGCCATTACATTAATATACTACGCTGGGCAGCTGCATGCATCTTAGCAGAACAAGCAATGAGAAAGCAATGTGCTTCAGACTAATTGCTCTCACCTTGGAGGCCTGAGCCTCTTGGAAGCCCTTTTACTGTATACAGTTCATACAGGGTCACCAACCTGTTAAAAATATTTTTACTGACAAAGTAGAAAACCATAATAAATTATAAAGCTGGTTATACACGTACTACAGCTGTAGTATAAATGCTTGTTTAACCAACAGCTACCTTCCCTAGCCCCATACACATGCACGCTCAGCTTGCTTGAGCATGCACTTTTTCTGAATAAAGAGAGGACAAAACTAGTACCCCATGATCAGTGAGTTTGGTTTACCTACATCTATTGTTTATAACCAACTTAAAGGGAAACGCAGATTTTTTTTTCTTTCAAATCAACCAGTGGCAGAAAGTTATACAGATTTGTACAGATCGTTAGAGATCTCCGTGCCACCCTCGCTGTATATAGAAAATAATAAAGTTTTTACTGTCCTCTCTAGGCTCTCCTAGTGTCCTCCTGCCTGTTCCTCACTCACCTCAGCCGTTGCTGATACTTCCTAACCTGTCTCTGCAGTGGAAGACAGCTCAGCTAATCACTGGCCGAGACAGGACAGTGCCGCGGCCAGTGATTGGCTGAACAGCCTGTCATCCTTCCAATTAAGGAAGTGCCAGCGGTGGCTGCAGTGGGCGAGGAACAGGCAGGAGGACACTAGGGGAGCCTGGAGAGGTCAGTAATAATGTTATTATTTTCTATACTCTCACCCGTCACCAACCGCGCACCTCCTATTACAAGGTGGCCAATGATTTTTAAACTAGGTATAAGACGATGATCAGCTAATGATTAGCTCCTTGGCTGATCGTTGTCTTGATTACACAGGGTAATGGTCTATTTACACTAAGTGATAATTCGCCCAATCGATCATTTAACAATTTTAAAGCAACAATTTGGTTTTTATAACAATCAGCATTTAGAAGAATAAATTGTTAGAAAAATCATTAGAAAAATCGTTATTGCGATCAATTTTAAGATCGCTTAAGCACATCTCACACATAGGGTGAATCTTTGAAAGACTGTTTACACGAAGCGATCTGCGAATTTTTAGCGATTGACCAACGACGATTTGAGAACATGTTGAAAGATCAAAATGAACGATTTTTTGCTCGTCACTTGAGACGATTATTAGAGATGAGCGAACCGGCCGAGGTTCGGGTTTGTATGAACCTAAACTCTTGGCTTCTGATTCCCGCTGTCTGCCTGCTCCGTGGAGAGGGTGGATACAGCCTGAGGACCACCTGGAAAACTGGGATACAGCCATAGCCATAGGCTGTATCCCAGTTTTCCAGGCGGTCCTCAGGCTGTATGCACCCTCTCCACGCAGCGGGCAGACAGCGGGAATCAGAAGCCAAGAGTTTAGGTTCAAATGAACCTGAACCTCGGCCGCTTCGCTCATCTCTAACGATTATCACTCAAATGGGATTGTTATTCCGTGAAAACGCACCATTATATTTCCTTAGTCTGCCTGATAAGGATCCTAAGGTGTGGCTACATGCAGGCCTGTTTTTGCTGTTAAAACCAACAAAATCTGCAACAATACATCTGAAGCAGATGTGAACAGACCCTTAGGTTGCCTTTACAGAGAGATTTATCGGTCAGATTTTTTAAGTCAAAGCCAGGAATGCATTTGAAAAGAGGAGAAATCTCAGTCTTTCCCTTATGACCTGTTCTCTGTTTATAGTCTATATCTGGATTTGGCTTCAAAAATCTGTCAGATAAATCTCTCTGTGTAAAGGCACCCTAAGGTTCCACAATGTAAAAGACAGCTGCTGTAATTTTTTTATGAACCAGTATTTACATAGATAGATAGATAGATAGATAGATAGATAGATAGGAGATAGATAATAGATAGCTATATATATAGAAGATAGATAGATAGATAGATAGATAGATAGATAGATAGATAGATAGATAGGAGATAGATAGATAGATAGATAGATAGATAGATAGATAGATAGAAGATAGATAGATAGATAGATAGATAGATAGATAGATAGATAGAGGAGATAGATAGATAGATAGGAGATAGATAGATAGATAGATAGATAGATAGATAGATAGATAGATAGATAGATAGATAGATTAGATAGATAGATAGATAGATAGATAGATAGATAGATAGATAGATAGATAGATAGATAGATAGATAGAAGATAGATAGATACCCTAGTACTCATGTGCCTATGGTAGTAGACTACATTGTGATAAAGGACTAGACCAGTACAATATCTCGGTTATGGTATGTTTAGCACTGGTCCATTGTTTTCTCTATAATAAAGGCTGGGATGAAATCAAGCTCCTCTCTCATGTACAGGCTGCCATCATCAGCACGGCCTCTGTAGAAGGCAGGGTGGATATATTGCTACCATTACATCGTGCAAGGAACACATTCGGTAAAGATGAAGGAGTTGTAAATTATACAAATATGATGCTAACAAGCCAGGAAATGCACTGCTAATGGGGTCAGATACAGTGTTCCTGCAGTGTAACAAATCAAGGGCGGCAGCAGCCTGTGAGGTGACACCACCACTACCTCCTCGGCACGTCCTGCCTAGTTTGGAGCCTGCTGCTTAGTTTATGGTCCTGGCAGCAGAAGATGATGCAGGTGCTCTGGTCTCTTCCCAGCTACTGAGGAGGCTGGAGAAGAAATTAACCTTTTATTCTACCAATCCAATGCCTTGGAAGGTCCCATACTAGGCAAAGTCATGATATATGGGTGAGACGGAGGTTAATAAGGCAGGTAAATGCTATGTAAATATCTGTCATTACTTTAGAGGAAGGTTTATATTCCCAGGCCTATATATTTCATGCCAGGATAGAAGTGAAGCAAGCAGAATCTCGGGGACATGAAAGATCCTCTTCGCCTACACGTGGATGGACGTTCATAGGGGCGCGATGATGTGATCGCAGGTGTTTGCAGATATTATCGTTTTACGGTATGTTATGCGACAGGGTTGACTGATCAAGGACTTTGTTATTTTAAGTCAAACCTATAGAATAACATGGAAACTCTTGAGTCTTGAGGGAAGCCTCTGTTTCTTGATCTACACTAGACAATGGGAGTCATTTACAAGGTTAAATATACAATATAGCAATTGTTTTGCCTATTTTAATGTATCTTTTCTGATGCTGGAAAATAAATATAGTGCCATCCCATCATGCAAAATAGTCACCTACCTACATAGTCCTTCCATCCACTACTGCTCTAAACATTTGCACCACATCCCATAGACACCTAGTGCTCCATTGGGAACCTGTCCAGAAGATATGTCAAGGGATATAGCGGCATGCAGACCGTATTTTGGCATTGTGGACAGAAAGGTGGAGATTTATCAAACATGGTGTAAAGTGAAACTGTCTCAGTTGCCCTTAGCAACCAATCAGATTCCACCATTCATTTTCCAAAGAGTCTGTGAGGTATGAAAGGTGGATTCTGATTGGTTAGGGGCAACTGGGCCAGGATCACTTTACACCGTGTTTGATAAATCTCCCCCTTTGGGAGTGTACATTCTGGAAATGGACCAAATGTAGTCTTGTCACTACTAGACTAACTTCAACTTAAAACAATCCCTTAAAGGGGCATTCTGAGTTACAACACTTATCCCACAGGATAGGGGATAAGACTCAAATGGTGGTGGGGTCGTAAACCTGTGACCTCCTGCATTGGTACATTGGGGCACTGAGACTTGGAACTTTGCTATCTATGGCAGCTCCATAGACAATCAATGGATCTATGTCTCACCACTCCATTGAAAATGAAGACTCGAGGCCTTGTTCTCCAAATCCAATCACTGGTACCCCTATCATCTGACTACTATGAATCATTTGCAATAAAGGGGTAGTTAACAAAAAAAAAAATTTCTTTCAAATAAACTCATGCCAGAGAGTGCCAGAGATTTGTAATTTACTTCTATTAGATTTATCAAACATGGTGTAAAGTAAAACTGGCTCAGTTGTCCCTAGCAACCAATCAGATTCCACCTTTCATTTTCCAAAGAGCCTGTGAGGAATGAAAGGTGGAATCTGATTGGTTGCTAGGGGCAACTGAGCCAGTTTCACTTTACACCATGTTTGATAAATCTCCCCCATAGTATTGTTAAAGTCATCCAGAGATCTGTACAATGTATGACAATGACTTTCTCTGGAGTTCTTCTTTGGGTTGCCAAAGTTTTGGAGGCTGAAATTAGCCATAAAGAGTGCAGAAGGAGCAAGGGGCCAAAGTTCCCTCTGCCACATAACCTGTTGCAGATATCCACTTTAAAGAGAACCAATCAAGACTAGAGCAGCTATACAATACATCAACAAGCATTATTAGTCAAGATAGCAGCAACAGCTGCCCTTGCAATATAGTCTCTTCAGCATAAGCTGCAGTTGCTACTATTTTCCAACAATGAGACTGTACCAGTGGAATATATAGCACATGGTACAATTTTTGCATTGGGGCTTTGGAGCTTCACATTACCACTCTGTATCACCATTTGCCCTCAGCTCTCTTCCATTACCAGATAATATTGGTCACTTTACATGGTGTCTACTGTTGACCCAAATCTCTAGAGCCTTGTGTACAATAACACTGCCTCCTGTCTAACATGGCCAACATATGTAAGCATTGTAGCTCGAATAGGTAATGTCCTAAAGGAACATATGGTTTATCCCCTTGCGTCCTAAGACATGAGAGATCCTATGTATAAAGTAAGGGCGCTTCTCCTTTATAAAGCCGTATGATTGAATTGTTTGTACACATGGTTTATCAAGTTAGGATAGCTGTTGGAGAAGTGATCACAATTTGGGGTAAAAAAAAAAATTGTTGTTTTAATATTCACTCAGGAAGCAGACAGGTATTCACGGGATCAACAAGTTTATTGGTGCACATCCATAGATCAGATCCAATATCAGGGGAGAAGGAGTTGGGTCAAAAATGTCTATTTACCCTTTAAGCAGAAACAGATGGGACTTATGTTTAAAATTTCCTGTTGTTTTTGAAGTGTAATCATATTGCCCAAAGCTGCTCACATATCTAAAGGTCCCTATACAAAGGGTAATTATCAACAGAAATGATTTTTGCTTAATATCAGCCCATGTAAAAGGGCCAATAATAAAAGAAAAACATTAACAAAAAGAGTCATCCGTCGGCTGATTACGTCTTTTGAGCAGCCATTAAAATCATCAAAATTTATAGGATTAGTGGGCTGCACAAACGATCCACAGATCACTCGTGTGACCCAGCTGAATGATTGGGTGAGCCTTGTAATGCTTCTACACATTAGTGTCATTCTCGATGATTCAGGTCCAGCCCTGTAAGTGTTGAGCAAATGGGTCGTAATTCTGCGGTGGAATCCCACCTGCTTTAGTGTCAGACGGCGTCTCTATGGGAGGGCTTGGGCGCCTCCCTTTTCCACTCAAAGAATTGACGTGTCAATTCTTTGATCGGAGGAGAGCGGAGGCACGCAAGCCCTCCCATAGAGATGCCAGAGAGTTCCGCTGCGGAATTTCGCCCCATTTGCTTCGTGTGAACCTACCCCAAAAAGGGTTAAATCAGTCCTTGACTCTAGCGAGCATCTTAAAGGGGTTACCTAAGGAAAGAAAAGGTCCTACATGTTCTGCTCCTTGGCTCTCCACTTCCTCCCTATGGCCGCATCAGAAGGTATACTGCCCAATGTTATCATTGGACATTGCATGCAGGCATTGTTTTGCCCATGCGCAATTCTTCTGACTTGCACATGCCCCCTCTTATCTTAGAAGAAGGAATCTATTGCCTATCTAGCTCTTGCACAAATTGAAGAGAATCCATTGCCCATCTAGATCGAGCACAAATTGAAGAGATCATTTTTACCCTAAGAGATCAGGAGTGCAGTGATATAGTAGGTGAGTCTATGACTGATTAGCTACACAGCTGACTCATACAGCATTTCTCTTCCTGTGTCCTGTGTGATGTAGCCTGACATTGCTCTCTCCTTTGTGTAAAAGCTGAAACCATGATAAACTGCAGCTTTGTCTCCTCCTGCGGTTCTCCATAGCAGCGTTCTGTTTTGAAGATTTCAGAAGATAAATAATTAGTCAGATAACATTACAGGTGTTCTTTCTGTGCAATTTTCTCAAATCATGACCTGTTAGTGAAACTTTGAGAACTGAAGTAGGGGAACTACTCTATACACTGAAACTTTCTGTCACTGATCTGTCACTTGCTGCATTAAGACAGGACATTTCATCAAAATAGTGCACAATATCTTCTATCTTCAAGTCTTCTACTAAACCAAAACCCTATACAAGTCACAAAAAAGCACAAAAAGTGTTTCTATCTATCAATTTCTTTCTAACTATCAATTCTTAAAAGCAAAAATATGTCATTTTCAGTGACCTTACCGGGCCACTTAGACGGGCCTATCACTATTACAAGTGCTCCATCAGCTGAGTAAACCCTGTGTGTTTTCCTGTGACACAACCCTGCTGTGGCATGCAGAATGGCAGCTGTGTTTGGCTGGATGAGAGAAATGAGAGCTGGTTAGAAAGCAGATGGTACGACTCTCAATTTAATCTTAGGTATATGGGATATGTATGAGGATAGCGAGGGTCAGCATACTAACCCATTACAGTAACTCTACCCTAATAAATCAATTCAGAATGTCACAGAGGATATCCCCTTACACATGCAATGCTTTGGGTCCCAATAACCAGGCCATAGCACGCCAGTCAAAGGTTTGATGTTCCTGTGTAAGTAATGTGTTCCTAAGTGAGGCAGATAAAAAAAAAAAAAAGAGAGAGAGAGGGGTAAATCCTGAGATAGTTGTGAACTGAAGCCAAAGCATTCCATAGAGCATTTCTGTAGGTCAAACACGGACGGTTTCCTACTCTTAGTCATTTTTTTGATACGTACTAGCAAAAAAACATTGTTCTGCAGAAATATTGGCCCCTGCGGACAGAATGGCTTCTCGTAATTGCCACACAGGTGATAGAGGTACAGACACGTTCAGAACATCCTGTTTAACTTTGTCCCAGAGATGCTCTACAGGATTAAAACTTGAGAATTGGAACAAGGAAAACCTGCTGTATTGTTCCTGGAACCAGTTCATGACTATGCAACCAATGTGGCATGCGACATTGCCCTTTTGCCACAAGGTAAACAGCCTTGAAGGGGTAAATTTAGTTGGCCACAATGCTTAGATTGCTTGCTCTTCGTGGTATCAGAAGAACCAGGGTGTACCAAGTCACCTGATCACTTGATTTTTTTCCCTTTCTAATGTGAAACTGATCCACAGAAAACTTGCTGACTTAGGTTATGTTCACAGTATGTAAGTTCCGTGGAAATCATGGCCGTTGTTTCAACGGCAATGATTTCCACAGAACTTACGTAGTGTTGCACACTAAAGGGATCCTGGCCGGAGTGTATACTCATAGTATACACTCCGGCCGGGATCCCTAGCAGCGTAGTAGAAAATTAACATGTAAGTTTTCTGCGGCCACTATTCAGTGAATAGCGGCCGTAGAAAACCCTGTCAGTGCTCACTATGAAGCACACGACCCTATTAGATGGCCTCAACCACAGCATAGACAAGCACTGATCTAGTGGATCAGGACTTAGTTACAGAGCCTTTACACAGCTCAAGTTTTCTGCTGCCCTTTGCTACAACGAGACATTGGCCGAACATTCCTTATTAGAGTATGTCCACACTATGGAATCCTGGCGAATCACCCGCCACGGATTCCACAGCTCGTCCCCACTTGGGCATCTCCGCAGGTCCCAAAGGCTTCACTTTATAGTTTGCCAGATTCCACTGTTCGCCCGAAGATCAAGTTTTTCAGGCGGACGGCAGAATCTGGCAAACTAATGATGAGTGAACATAAGACGTGTTGGATACGTTTTTTAAAAAGTAAGGGCCCTATTTTACGGGACGATTATCGTATAAAAAATCATTAGTTTGTTCGTAATTGAACGATTATCGTTTCGTGGAATAGCAGACAACAACTAAACGACCAACGAGAAATCATTGGTGGCTTGATAGAATTTGGACCTATTTTTATCATTGATCGTTTGCAAATCGTTCACGCATTGTTCGGCGTAATAAGACGTAATTTGGTCGTAAGCAGTATCGACAAATGCAGTAGCAAGACATGACGACTGCAAGAACAATCATAAGTAGCGAACATCGTTCTATGGAATTGGATGAAGGATTTCATGTTGTTCGCGATAGCGGTTGTTTGAGTTTGTTTATCGTCAATCGTCGAAAAGTCGCTTCTTGGAATGGGAGCCAAATAGTTACCTTTTAAAGAGGTTTTCCAACCAGCAACAATTATCCCTATCCTCAAGATAAATGTATGATCACTGGGGGATGGACCCATGGGCCCCCCAATGATCTGAAGGACAATGCATATCTAACAGTGTGCACTTGTGGCTGCCACTCCATTTTAGACTTTCCATCTCAAGATCACTGGGGATCCCAGCAGTCAAACAGACAATGATCACACACTTATCTACTATCTTATACAGGCAAAGTGCTGTTGGTGAGAAAACCCCCTTAACAGTTAGTATTTCCCCAGCCAGGTGCAAATCTTACCTCAACCTTCAGTATTCTGCTTACTGCACTTTAAATAATAAAGTAATAGTTTCCAGTTTGCACTTGAAAACAAAAGCCCCATATTCCCTGAATGAGATCTATTTCCCCTTCTCGGATCCTATAGAATTAATGTTTGCATTGCAGAACAATTAATAATCTGCAGCTAATAAGTTAAAGACGGCTGCTGCAGCATTACTGTCAGCCTGAAACAAAAGACTGTAGAGGAAATTCTATGTAGGCTTCGGCCTTCGCTGTGTTTTGAAGGCCTAATCTGCCATATGGCTCCCAGAGCTGATGATTTATTAGGTGTAGAAAGCAGGCTGATAAATTTCACTGCTAGTCCCAGCATAGACTGGGGGTGTCAACAGACAGGCCTAATGGAAAGTGCCTGCACCAAAGAGGAGAGAATTATTTATGACTGTCTGTAATGTCACCAGGGGAAATTTATCATCTTTTCTGGTAGATGTATTTGGATCTGAGAAATGAAGGGAGGTGGAGGGTGGGGGGTTAGCGCTGGACAAAGTCCCCTTGTTACCCCGGTGTCTGAAACTCTGCCAAGGTTGCAGGGGAAATCGCAGTGGGCACAGAAATTTTAGACGTTAACCTCCTCGTTCCAGCACAGGCCTTCAGAGAAAAGAAGAGGACTAGAATAGAGCAGTCTGTACCCTGTGCTGCCTATAAATATGTTACAGCTGATATATATATATATATATATATATATATATATATATATATATTACACACACACACACAAAAGATAGATACATAGATGATTCTTTTTTAAACGTTCTCACTGCTGACTGTAGCTGACGCCTTAGGAGTCTAGATGTTGCAGTTCCACATTACTCCAGTATCTGTGGGGGGGCGTTACAGCACCTTCTGCATACAAAGACGGATCAAAACACATCTTTTTTTAGGCATACACAAAAATGTGGTCGACCATGTTTTCGTGTACGCCAAAAAAAATGATGCGTTCTGATCCGCTTGCATCCGTTTTTTTTCATCTGTTTTTTCATTTCTTTTTTTGATTGAAACAAATGAAGAAAAAAAAACGTTGTAAAAACGTAGTGTGAACCCAGACTTAGTAACACACTCAATTGTTTCAGGGCATAGCTGGTCAATATAGTAAACTGTCTAACAAATTTTCAGTATTAATTATATTCTTGTGCCCTACGATATAACTATATGACACACATACTGTACATTATACTGCTATGCCACAGACCTATATAGCACTGCTATAAAAAAACATTTATACACACATATATACAGAATAGACACTACACATCTGTATACAATATACAGTACACACACACACACACACACATTCAACACATATTTATTACACATTGCACAGACATACATATACAAAATATACTCACACTACATCGTATATATCACACGCATATACATGATTACATAATTACAAATTAGAGAAACACACATAACACACATATTGTAATTAACTTCTATTTAAAAACTTTCCTGCATTCCAGTACTTATCAGCTGCTGTATGTCCTGCAGGAAGTGGTGCATTCTTTCCAGTCGGGAGAGCAGGAGAGGTTTTCTGCCGAGATTTGCTTCTGCTCTGGACAGTTCCTGACATGGACAGAGGTGGCAGCAGAGAGCAACGTGTCATACTAGAAAGAATCTAAGAGGCCCTCACAATGGCTCCACACCGTGCACAGTTTATGGTCGCAGTATAGAGGGTACAGTCATGTCATTGTATGGGGTTGGCCCAAAAACACTGAGGTTCCCCACCCGAACGACTAATGACAAGACACACTAATTAGGAAGGAAACCCAACAACACTGAGTTAAATCCTGAACGGCTTAGCTCCTATGATGTCAGCTTTTCTTCTCCATTATTTCTTTGTAAATGGCCATGTTTGGAGGTGAATGGTTTTATCGTCTCTGTTTCTGTTGGAGTTGAAGGAAACTGATATACACCATACATATCTCTTACCACCAGGCAGTAAATATGTCATTTACAAAATATATCAAGATCAGTTTCTACTGAGCTGTAAATATATCACATATGCCGGGGCTCACTTTCCATCTGAACTGTAAAAAGCAAGAACAGGAATAGTGAAAGCCTGGATAACTTATCGTAAAATGTAACCGGAGATATTAAAATGTTAAAAAGTGCAAATCCCTTTTAATTTGGGGCCTTAGGGTAAAACACTCCGCAGATCAACATTATCATAAATATTTGCTTTATCTTTATCTGTCTCCAGCAATGAAAACAGGATCTTAAAGCGGTTGTAAACCTTCTATTAATAAAGTTATTTAGAAATGTAAAAAAAAAAAGCCAAATAACAACAGTTTTAGGGTTTTTTTCTATAGCTTTATGTAATTTTTTTTTTTTGGTAAATTATTTATCAGTCCTCTCGCCAAATGTAAACAATGGAAGTTTTTGTTCTGTTGCCATGGATATGTCCAGGAACTATTAACTTTTTTTTTTATGCATCTAGAGCAAAACTGCATAGATGACATCAAAAGACTAATATGGGCTGCAGAGGTAGCAGTCACATTCTTATAAGAAGAAATCGGATCAGTATTGTAAACAGCACAGAATAGGTCGGGGTCCTGTTAAAATTAAAGGGTTTGACTGATGTTGTAACCTTTTAACAACTGTCTGAAAAGTAAACCTATATTAGTAAATAAAGCTATTTTATTACCTTTTTGTGGCCCTCCGTGCTCCCCTTTTGCTTCTGATTTAAACTGTCTCCAATGGTCTCTTCTTCTGGTGTTGAGCCAATAGTACACATTTTCTGATGAAGGAAGCTATTGCTTCTGAAACGCGTAATACCTGTGCTTTTACAATAAACTCCACTTTTCTTACATCTGCATCGTGGCTGTGAATTCTCCGGAGCAGCGCTGGTCCCCAAAAGGACCTTTTGGTAATTTTTCTCGTCCACTTGCCTTCTGGTGTTGAAGTCCTTTTCCTGCTATACACTCTAGCAGGACTTTCGCCCAACTATTTGTCCAAACTATCTCTCTCCCACTACATCTTCTTGACTATAGCCTTGGCCACTACACCTACAAGAGCATCCCACATATTGGGAGGTTGATAGTACTTGACTGAAATCCCAACTAGAGTGTTAAGACACTTGATAAAGAGATTGGGCCGGTCTCTAAACGCATTGTGTCGCTGGCATAATTCTTTTAGTACTGGAAGGCTTGAAAATTGTAAATAGAAGTAAATTTCAAATCTGTATTACTTTCTAGAACCAGTTGATTTATAAACATTTTTTTTCATCTTGAGTGCCCCTTAAACTGAAAATATTTTTCAAATACAACACTTATATTTCCACCTATACATAAATATTTAGGAATATTTACTATTGTATTTATTCCAGTCATATTTACATTTACATATCAGTCGGCTGCGAGCCTTAGAGGGAGCCGAGGGCTGAAGAGCAGTTATCTATGTGTATACAATATATTCATTGTACATTGATACTAACAGATTATAGATCATTTCATAAATTGCCTTAATGTTTTTTTATGATGCTATTTTAGGCCAATAATAATCAGTATCATGAAATGGCCATAATAAACGTCTGCGGCGTAATTTTTTTTATCCACTTCACTACAAATTTACATACAAGTTCCCCATAACATATGCACGTTCGGTTGTTTTTGCCAAATTGACAGATAAACTGGACCAATGATAATTAAATGTGATGCTAATCTGACTGTAATTTGATAATCCCCTGTCTCCGAATAAACCGGTATGAAAATGACTATAAATCTGATCCATGCATTTATTTTCTGTCTGAGAAAGTCTAGTCTGTGCTGAACTATATTATATATGTTATCCCTATGTCTGAAGTGACAGGCCTCTCAGCCAATCACTGGTCAAGATGGAACAGCACCGAAGCCAATGATTAGCTGAGCGGCCTGTCATATATATATATATATAATAAGGCCCTAAATAAATAAAAATTAGAACGAAAAAATGCAATAGGTTACAGCAAGACACATTAGAACTCTGGCGGTATACCGTCAATTGATGCGATACCTCTGGTCTTTTAATGTGTCTCTCAGTAAGGGCCCTATTCCACTGGACGATTATCGTTCAGATTATCGTTAAATCGTTCGAATCTAAACGATAATCGTTCGGTTGAAATGCAGTTAACGATTAACGACCGAACGAGAAATCGTTGATCGCTTTATAAGACCTGGACCTATTTTTATCGTTGCTCGTTCGCAAATCGTTCGCGTTGAATAAGACATCGTTCGGTCGTTCGCAATAGATACGAATGCAATAGCGAATAAATAGCGAAGAAAAAACGATCGCAATTACGATCATAAGTAACGATTATCGTTCAATGGAAATGAGTGAACGTTTTCAGGTCTTTCGCAATAGTGGTCGTTTGCGATCGTTAATCGTTAATGATATGCAAACGATAATCGTCCAGTGGAATAGGGCCCTAACCCAAGCACAACGTGGTGCCCAGTCAAGCATAGTGCTCGAAAGAGCGTGCTTACTCAACACTAGTCGTAATCAATTACGGCTGTTATTCTATAAGGTGTTTGCACTGCCGGCCAATTTCTTCATTGGAGCACACTATTATATTTATCATGTATTTTGACCTACAAATCACAACCTTATTTTACCTTTATTTTACGGTCTGTGAATATAGCCTCAAGGTAAATTTAGTTGTGGTGGATTTTCCATCTGCGTTTGTGGGAAGAAAATCTAAAGTGGAATATAAAAGTAGTAAACAAAATGCATCCACATTCTAGATGAACTGTCCATGTAGTAAGTGACCTGCAGGATGTTAATTTCTACTGTAGATTGGTTGTGGATTCTTTGTACATGCAGGTCTCATCTCTGGGAACCCGCACCTATCTTCAGATCGAGGGCTCCCTGGCCCCCTCCAACATGTTCACTGCCCCCCTCCAGCATGTTCACTGCCCTCGGAGGTGGTCAGGAAGCCAAAAAGAGATGAAGTCAGCGAGTTGTGTAACTCCCATTGACTTTTATAGGAGTTGAACATACAGCAAAGCCCCTCAAGCTACATGGTTTACATAACCCTAAAGATACATAAACAGCCTCTCTTACTCCAGAACTTGAGAAGTCCCAGAAGTCAATGCGGCTAGAAATTTGCTGCTGCTCTCCATTGATGTTTATAGAAGATAACTTAAGATATATGATATATATATTATCATGCAAGAGAATAAGATTGGGTATTGCAGTGTCGGGCTATGTTCACACAACGTATATTTTCGTAAAACCACGGCCGTTGATTATTACGAAGATATATGTGCCATTGCTGCCTATGGGATCCCAGCCGGAACGTATACACATAGTATGCGCTCTGGCCGGGATCCCTAGCGGCGCCGCACTGCATTACCGGCTGGGATGATCTTTTCAGGGACTGGCCGTTCCATGACCCAGCCGGGTCACAGATCGGCCGGTCTCATTCAGCGTATGAACATGGCCTCGAAATGGATGAGAAATTAATAGATGACCATTTTAATCAATGGGATATAATTACTGTGCCGCTTTTCCAAGGTATTTCTGCTTTAAACTACATTTTACTAGGCTACTCTAAAAAGACTGGTCTACCGTTCCTTTTTTTGTGAAATACTCTACAGTGTAATATAGAGAGTAGGGCCTCATTACCCGTTCCACGATCCGCGCCACAATGACCAGAGAAGGATCGTGGCACGGATCCCCCAATAGAAGTGCAGGATGTTTACCGGTACGGTGGGAGTAGGTGAGTAGTTTTCTGCGCTCCTGTCATCCTAGCTGCCGGGTGGTGGGGAGATTCATGCCACAATCAGCACTAGGATATTTTTTCGCGGTGCGGATTGAGTTGGGGATCCTGCGAATGGCTGCATTCATTTGAATGGTTCCTAAAATTGTCAATGGTCGTGGATCCGCGGCCGCTGACAATTTTACGGGACGTGTAAATGCAGCCTAATTCTATGTAATTACATTAGCTTGCTTATGTAGTACAACCTACCACAGGATTCAGGCTATCAGAATATGCAATTTTTTATGCATTTGTCACACACTATAAATATATAAAATTTGGAGATGCAAGACATGAGAATGTTCCTTTTGGTGAAACAACGCTGCAGACCTCTATGGATTCCAGATGTCGGACTTTGCATGTTTCACCATGGTATGATCAAATAAAATCCTAGGAGCTCAATTTGCATAGGAATAGGGTCCCTCACCCTTTAAGATGACATTTCCAATGCTTTATAGGGCCATTCTTAAAAATGCATGTCCCCTCTCGTAAAGATATTCAGGATAAAGCGATCCGCATTCTGGCTGCAATAGGGCCATGAATCTAACATTCAATGACAGATTTATAGGACAATCTTCTAACTAGTTCACTAAATGCATATTCTAGCAGCACACAGAGATTCATGATTTCCCACTTCCTGAAAAATCTGAAACGGCAGTATTTATTTATATTTTTTTTGCCTATGTTGGGTTTCATTTTTAACTCTTTGAACGTCACATATCTTCACATTTTTTTTAATGGGCTTTTCTCGTCCTTTTTCTCCGTATTCATGGAGTTCGGTTTTCTTTCATGTGACACATACTCGGTTGCACTGCCAGTTTCCGGTGTATGAAGGCCCTAGGACAAAAGTGAGGGATGTTTAAAAAATATTTGGAGGGGTGTTAATAGAGAATATTTCCTATAAAGATACATGATACATAGGCTCTGCAAACGAGCGCCGATCTCGCTGATTAGTGGCACTACATCTGGCTATATAAAAGGGCTATCAGGAGACGGCGCGGGCATGCTCGTCTCCTGACATTGACAGCGGCGGCGGCAGATTGTGCGGTCGGCTGCATGAACTGCACCAACAGCATCCCTGACAACCAGCTGTATCTGTTTACGTAAGTGCTGACTGGCAGGTGCAGCTGCCAGTCAGCCTTAGTAGTGTGGGAAGGCTGGAGTCCCTGCCCCAATCAGTACCTGGGGCCAGGACCTCAGCTCTCTTAAAGCCCTGCCTATTCCTACCTTCATTGTCTGCTATAGAGCCTCATTGGTGTGTGCCTAGCTAGCTATCCATATTCTGATTTGACTTCCCATGTATCCAGATTCTTGGCTTGACTTCCTGACAACTCCCTGGTGTTCTGATTCTGTACTGCGATGACCGTTTGTTAGCGACCCAGCTAACAGACTCTGCATTATTGTGTTTGTTTGTCTTGTCTCTGTCTTATGTGAAGCACCAATCTAGTGTAGCATCAGTCTTCAAGTTGGGGCCGGCTTGTTGAGGAGCCGATGACTCCAAAAGGCAGGGACAGATTGGTGGATTGAAGTGACAGAGCTTCACCTAGTCATGTGTTCTGAGTCCAGTCCTAACAAGGGCCCCAAGGTATAAGCATCTGTCCATGGAGGAAGCTTAGAGCAAACATCCAGTGATGGTTCTGACAGGGTGGTCAAAGATCCTAGATAATTAATTGTCCCTTTTGCCAGTCCTGCCCGACTAAATGGTCAATGGATGTCTTTTCAATAAACATTCTATAAAACACAGTGAATCCCATTTAGGAAATAGTCATTTATCAGTCCGTAACATATTTATCGGATTGTCACATCATAAATTTTACGAACTGTCATATAAACCTACAAAGTATGCGACTACTTCTCTAAGGCACGATTCTAACAAGCCACACCAATGTCAACACATACCATGGCTCTTTTAAAGGGCAAACACCTTGTTGTACCTTGGCCTTTTTTTCCAGGGCATAAATTTACTTACTGGAAGTTATATAGGGGAAATTGTAATAAAATAAGTCATCCATGTATTGGTGCCAGAAATTCAAATTCATTCAAATTTTTATGATCTTGTAAAAGATATAAATCATCCAGTGACTGCACACACATGTATTTGATCATGAGCTACTGGCTGAGTAATCTTCATGTGTCATGATCTACCTTGGAATAAATCAGTGCCATTGAATACATCTCATGAGAAGCAATTTCCAATTCTTCAAATGCATGCTGTATGGTTTTATTATCTATCCATATTGATTTTTAAATACATTCTAGCATTGGCAAAATTGTGAATATCATACAGGATAAAAAGGTTGATCATTGACCAATTAAAGCCTAAGGACAAAAAACAAAGTGGGGTTGGATAATGTTGCTATATAAGAAGGCATAATGCACGAAAAACACACAAAAAAATCTACTATTATTATAAGTCCCCTTTCACATTAAGTTTCAGCTATCCATCCATGAGGTGTATGTCAAGAACACTTCTGCCATATTCCCCTAGAAAAAAAGGCTGCAATGTATTATACTGTATAGGCATATAGGTAGATGCATTATTCTGAGGCAGAAGGGAGCCCTACATAAGCTCTGATAATATAATTGTCCATATATGCACTTAACCATATATGGGCAGTCCATATATGGTAAGTGTCCGTAATTGGTCAGTTGCGAGATTTGAACTTGAGAAGCTAGCTGTACTCTACTGCTCTGCGCTCCCTGCAGGGTGGTGGTACAGCTGACAGCCACAAGAAACATTTCAATACAAAATGCATGTCTGTTGGTTAGATAAACAAACAGTGGTGTCACTGAAATTTCCCAAAGTATCTGTTACTGATAACTGTGATGGATTCCATTAGTTGGCATTAGTGTGCAACATACCTGTCAAATTGTTCAGGTTCGGCAACATCTTCCAAACCCGAACACTTTTTATTGTGTATATTTTATTTCCTGCAGATGTGGAAGTTGGATGCCACCCTAGGGTGTCTTAGAAAACATGGAGACAGCCATAGGTTGTATCCATATTTTCCTGGCAGTCATCTGGCATGCCTGGCTGCATCCAACTTCTGCAGCCTCAGGGAATCGAATGCCGAGCCTTTAGGTTCGGAGAACATTGCTGAACCCTAATAGTTGGCATTTGTCACCCTTAGGCCTCATTCACGCGATCTGTGCCGCAATCCGGATGAGGATCGCAGCATGGTTCCCATAGCAGGTCAGCCCCCCGCCGCCTGGCAGCAGAGATGACAGGAGCGCTTCTCCCTTGTGCCGTCCGGCTTACACACGACACAGATCGTGTGAACAAGGCCTAAGGGTGACAGATGCCAACTATTATTGAGTAAACCTGTCAAGCTGTTCGGGTTCAGCAACGTTCTCCGAACCTGAAGGCTCGGCATTTGATTCTCCATGCCATGATCCACACTAGGACATGTCCTATTTTTTCATGGTGCGGACCGCAGTGGGGGGCGCTGCACAAATCATGTGAATGGCTGCATTCACTTTAATGGTTCCTAAAATTGTCCATGGTCGCGGATCTGTCACCACGGACCACGGGCTGAATGCAGCCTTAGGCTTATATCATATCCATTTAAGAGTCGTCTACTACAAAATGCTATACTTTGTGCCATACTAATGTATGCCAGTCATCACTGAAGAGAACAGCAAGCACAATGGTTGGATTCAATTATGCAAAAGTTTAGTACGCTATTGAGAAGCTCCAACCAGAAAACAGGGAACCCTCAATTCTTATGGTGGCCAAGAGTGACTTAATAAAATCTTGTAATTACTCTGACACAGTGTATTTTGACCAGGGCAAGATACCTGAGACGAACATCAAAGATTTGGGAGCAGATGACAAGAAAAAGTTACAGCACATTATGCTAATTTAGATGTGTATAGTCAGCAATCAACAAGATCCTACTAGGAAATACATCCAGGCAAATCAGGTGGAAGATGTGACCTTTCTGTTTGGCAGGGGGCAGGATGTTAGACTCTAGGATCACCATCACCGTCTTGTAATGAGAGAACATACAGCAAATGCCATCAACTAATGGGTGTTGCGTCAGTGCACACCCTGAATGGAAACAATGCTGTTTACTATGGTTAGCACTTCATACAGAATCCGCTCCAAAGACAAGGCTGTGTAGATATACATTTTATAGTCAGCACTGACCATTTTAGACTATTTCACGGCCCTCCAAGTTTCATGACTTTATGGCATCTAAGGAAGAGTTAGCCATCTGTAGACAGCTGTTTCGGGATCTTGGCACTCATTGGTAGAAAGCATCAAGTTCGGCTGGCATGAGCCCGATTTCTTCCTTCTGGAGGAGAGAGAATTTGCATGAGTTAATAGCCAGAAACTGTACACAGTATATGATCCTGGGCACTCACTTTGCCATGGCTGCCAGCGTTTGAACATTGCAAAAATGTACACCGTTTAGCCTTTTTATAACAAATTAATTTACAAGAATATTCTCATTCACTGGTAGTCATATAGGAATGTCATCAGCCAACTGGTTGTAAAAAGTAGTTGGGTAGGAACCAGCATGACCTTTCTGGCTAAAGACTCATTGGCTTATCCATTATACAAACACATAGGCTTCTCTCTATGCCTGGTACTGCAGTTGAGCCCAGCTCCCTTGAGTGGGACTATGTTGCTATACCAGACACAACCATCTGTAAAAATGAGCTAAAGTGCCCGTGTAATCAATGAAGGGGACCCCCGACGAGTGCCTTGTCATTATTAAGATTGGCAGGGGTCCTAAGACTTGGACATGCATCAGTCAATAATTTGAAGGGTAGGTCAACAAAGTCCAATAGAATTCTTATAACTGGTTGCCCTCTGAATACAATTACGACACTTCACCTGCCAGGTTTCCACCGTGTCCTTGAGTATTTTTGCCAACAGTTTACCTAATTTCCTCTTCTTGTCGGTGTCCATTGTATGGTGACTCATTTATCTAGAAAAACAAAGAATACGAGCTCCACTTTTACTCTTCAATAACCCAGATAAGAGGAACCAGTTAAGCAGCAAACAGGATTATCAATGTAACTGCCTAGCTGACGGTGTTTGTCTCTGTCCCATTGTGATCGCTAATGCTTCGTTACTCCCTCAATTGCTCTAACCATGGGTATAAAATCCACGTAGGGGGGATATAGAAGTAAATGAATATACATCCAATGGTGGCTGGTTCTACAACAATTACTACCCAGAAGAAGGTTGTAGCTATTAAACAAAGCACCTCTTCCAATATGCAATTTTTATTTTATATATATATATATATATATATATATATATATATATATATATATATATCACATTAACTACTATGGAATCCCAGCCACAGTGTATACACACTGTATACACTCCAACCAGAATTCCATGCGGCAGCACTGATGTCCATTTTGTGCAGCCGCTATTCATTGAATGGCGGCCACACAAAATAGACTGTGCAGACAATGTAAAGTACGGCTCTTGGCTGTACTCTAAGTTGTCTCCTATGGGTAATTGAAGAGCACCCTAATGTGCTCGCATTCCAATTAAAAGGAAGTGATGTTCTCCCAGCCAATACTGCAGTACAAACTGAGTTAAATATCTCTGACAGTGGCCATTCTGTGACACGCCCATGTCACAGAACGGCCACAGTTTTACCACAGCTAAACATGGCCTATTGGGGAGATTTGTCAAACTGGAGTAAAGTAGAATTGGCCCAGTTGCCCCTAGCAACCAATCAGATTCCACCTTTCATTTTCCAAACAATTCGTAAGGAAAGAAAATCTGATTGGTTGCTAGGGGCAACTAAGCCAATTCTACTTTACACCAGTTTGATAAATCTCCCAATATGTATATATATATATATTTATACATATAATATAGAAGCAAAACATAAAAAAAAAAACTCCTAACGATCGCTCCCGGCAACTGGTAACTAGTAGAGATGAGCTAACCGTGTTCGGGTTTGAGTCAATCCGAACCCTAACGTTCGGTATTTGATTAGCTGGGGCTGCTGAACTTGGATAACGCTGTAAGGTTATCTGGAAAACATGGATACAGCCAATGACTATATCCATGATTTCGACATAGCCTTAGGGCTTTATCCAAGTTCACCGCTAATCAAATGCCGAAAGTTCGGGTTCGAATCGACTCATGTTCGCTCAGTAACTAGGCATTGGAGTTGCTCTTCCCAGTCACTCACACTTGATTGGCAGCCTGAGCACTGGGAAGATAATACATGGGCCAGCACTCAAATGTGAGTGACTGGGAAGGGGGCAGAGGCAGCGGCACTACATGTCTCTGCGGCTCAGCCCCAATATTTAGTTACCTCGTGCCAGACTGATGATTAAAGAGCTTTTTTAAACTATTATCTCACCAGAGACTGTGCCCAGCAGCTATAAGGTACCCGGACCAGTTGCACTCCACCAGGGACATATATCCTTTTCAAATAGGACATGTTTAGAGCTGTCAGATGCTAAATGCTTTATGGGGCCTATGAACTTCACTATAGTCAGCTTCACATTCCTATTTACACAGGCAGATATGTGGCTGACTAGCGATGTTCCATTGGCTCGCACAAACAATAGGATCATCTAGTGAACAAGTGATGTCTTGTTTGTCGGTTGATCACTTTTTCTTTTAACAAGAGCCAATTCCTGTGAGTGTTCTTGCTTGTTGATAATCTGTCCATGTATAAGGACCCTGGTCTGTATGGAAGGACAATGAGGTTCCATCAAGCCAACTATTGACAACACTAAACCGCAAGATAAGATTCTTGCAAATCAAGCACAAATCTTTATGTTCAGGTCCCGGGAGGAACATGAATGATAGCAATCATTGCCTAAACATCAGTAAGAGCAATACTATATTCTCTATTTACTTATGATGAATTATACCGGGGTAAGATCGGGTAATGGCAAAACTAATTAATCACATCCCCATTGTGTTCGATGACAAGGTTACAAGTCGGTGTCATATAATATTTATTACAACCAGATGTGGAACCTTCAGATGTCAATCAGACTGAAGACTTCAGATGTCAATCACTTGAATACTATATGGGTATTGTGTAACACCTTAATAAATTCATACATGCCTATGTCACCCGACAACACAGGCCACAACATAATTCTTGGTAGCCAAGTGTTCAACGTTATTATCGATAAATGGATTTTACTAAAATGATCAGTCTTTCTTCTCTTACAAATATCTTTTGGCTTGTCAATGGCAAGTCCTTGATTCCTGTAATGCAATCCATCCACTTGATTCTAGTTGAACTTTTCCTATCTACTTGGCCTTCGAATACAAGTGTCTTTTCCAATAAGCTCGTCCATGGATATATTTATTTTCCTTACCTCCACGGTTCTCTTGAATCTTCAAAGACGTCAATTCATTTCCTGTTTTTTTATTCTACTACATTGTCTCTCTTTCCCATTCATAACGCTTTCATTATAGCTGCTCATCATAGAACCATGACAGCATATACATTCTAATACAGAAATGCAATATTGGTTTCCTTCATCTTCACCTATTGCTAGGTTACATAATGACCTGATATATATATATATATATATATATATATATATATATATATATATATATATTGAATTTAAGCTAAATTTATAAGGCATGGAGTGAATAGACGTCTCCCGGACTGTGACATTCTGAATATCTGAATCTGGGAGATCAAAGCCCAGCTATGTTACCAATGATCCGGGCCAACATTATGTCATCTCTCAGTAATCTAGATCTCTCTTGAAGCACATTCTTGCCATCAGCTTCAATCCTAGCAACTTATCTGTCAAATTCAATCTGTGCTGACAAGCTCAGCCTCCCTCTTGTGGCCTTGAGATACAACCAAAACCTTAGGATAGAGTTTCACCAGAAGTGAGTGAATCTATTTGTCCGGTCTTCACATGAAAACACCACGGACTAGAAGTATCTAAGACCTAGCTGAAAAGAGCAATGATACGTTGTTAGATGTAAATGACAAGTGACCGATAAAATTACATCCAGAGTTTGTTCAGAAGAGAAAATTAAACAAATCTGTTTGCATAGCATTCCAGGGGGAATACGACACAAGCAAAAAACTACTGTAAGTATACAGAGAGGGGGGGTCGGCGGTCCGGGCGCCTCGGTGTGACGCAGACACAAGCAGACATGACTTCTTCTCGGGCTCCGGGCGTGATAGGAATGTGACAGCTTGTGACTGCATTGTAATTAGACAACCTTTAAAAGACAATAATGATTGGATATATGTGTGAACATCAGCAAATTACTGCTTGAGACGACTGAAATTATACACTTCAATTCAAGGAATTCTCCTAAACATTTATCTTCTATTATTTGTAAAGTGTAAGGGTGTTGGCTGCCCCCTTCTGGTCTCCAGGTCCAGTCATTTGATTGATAGAAAAGTCAATCATAGTTTAATATTCTTTACAAAGTTGTCTTGTTTAATAAAATCTATTGTAAAATACTTTATTGAGCTGGACATATACATTATGGGGGACATTTATCAATGCTGCGCCCCTAGTGTATGCCCATACATGCGCCCCCTTCTCCCTGGCATGCACGTGCCTTATCCGCCACTCGCCTAATGGGCGGGCAGGGGGGGAGCGGCAAGGGCTCCTCCCACGCATGATTTACGCCTACAAGTATATACGTAAATCATGGCAGAAATTTACACCCGCTGAGGAGCAGGTGTAGATTTCTCCACCCACCTTACGACAGGCACAGGTCAGGCCAGATTCACTAAATTAGAGGCGAGCCTAATGGAAGACTGGCAATCTTCATAAATGTCCCCCTATGTGTTGACCGGACCTGCTGATTTCTCTGGGATTGGCTACCATATGATGTGTACTGGGCCTAAGTCAATAGTGGGTATTGAGAAAAGCATCAGGCATGCTGAATTTCCATTACTCAATCCTTTTGTTCTTAGTGAAATATGCCACAGCTAGAAGGGTCTTGCAGCTTCTCTTCTGTTAAGAACTTCTGCACACTCACTGTAGCTCAGCATGAATGTGCATGGGGGATTACCATTAAATTACAGAAAAACGCTTCATTTGAAGGGTCACAAGACATTACATTGGGTAGACATTAAATTATTAGGTAGAAACACATTAATTAGATGGAGTTGTGTTCAGGGCATACCTTGATCCTCAGCACCGTTTTGGTGTATTGGGGGTGGGACTACTGCCCATTCATCCACCCCGGACAGCCTGCCCCTACGAGAGATTAGAGATTTGCAGTGACGTCACTCTGGGCTCATCATTGCAGAGGGCCAGATAAACATTCATTAGGAGGGGTGGGCCAGCAGGGGTGGATCGGTCCGGCCCCCAGTATACCAAAATGCCTCATTTGTAAAGCTAATAAACTGCACAGAGAATGAGTGTAAGGGTCCATTTACACAGAAAGATTACATGACAGATTACAGTATCTGCCAAAGATTTGAAGCCAAAGCCAGAGACAGACTATAAACAGAGATCAGAAAACTATAAAAGCCTGAGATTTCTCCTCTTTTCAAATCCATTCCTGGCTTTGGCTTCAAATCTTTGGCAGATAATCTGTCAGATTATCTTTCTGTGTAAATGGACCCTAACAAAATTTCATTAATCCTCAGCACCCTGTGTGCGATAGGGACCAATCAGCAGGTTAGATGCATCTAACCTGCTGTTAGTTTTCCTTTAAGGCTATGTTCACACTACATATGAGACCGGCCGTTCCGTTACCCGGCCGGGTCAAGGAACGGCTGGTCTCTGATAAGATCATCCCGGCCGGTACTGCAGTACCAGCCGGATGATCTTTAGCGCCGCTAAGTTCTGATACGGGCACATCAGTGCGCGCTTGCATCAGAACTCCCCACAGTACACAATGGAGCGAGCGTCCGGAGCCGCTCGCTCCACTGTGTGCACTGACAGGGTTTTCAATGAATACCGGCCGCAGAAAACTGTCATGTCAATTTTTTACGGCGCTGCTAGGGATCCTGGCTGGAGTGTATACTATGTGTATACACTCCGGCTGGGATTCACTCAGAAGGCAGCACTACGTAAGTTCCGTGGGAATCATGGCTGTTGTAACAACGGCCATGATTGCCATGGAACTTACGTTGTGTGAACATAGCCTAAGAATGCAAGGACTATGGGTGCCAGTTCATAATCTATGAGTAAAACACATATGGAAATCCATTTCAGGTTCTAACTGAACCCGTCTTCAGACCAGTACGTGTGGTCTAGATGCAAACTTCAAACATAGAACTTATTTTCCATTGGTGAGAGTCTTTGGTTGGCTATCCATTCGTTGTTAAATTTTACTCCCCCAAAAATGAGCACGCCGCTTTTAATATGGAAACAGAAATTTTTCACTGTAATAAAGTATAACTCATAAAGATTAAAAACAAGTCAGACAACAAGAGAAGCAGCATAGCCATATATAGGAACAGTGCACGTCCTTACAAATCACATACCAAGGGCTGTATGCATCACTTATAGTCATCAATCAATCGTGCTAAGTGGAAAAAACTCTCAAATCACTCTGTCAATATATGACGTCCTGATATTTATACAGAGAAACTTAACACTTATAGAATAAAAACATATGTCAAACACATAACTAGACATAGATGTATAGCAGTAAAGAGATAGGGTAGGAATATGTCAATGCATATAGATTGTAATTATGGCTTAAATATCATAAAACACAAAATAGTACTAGCACATGTCAATGCTGCATGCACGGAGACGACAAAATCTAAAGTACAATCCTGCAATGGTTTCCTTGTGAAGACTGTCGCCCCTTCATGGTGTTCACTGCAGATTTGGCCAAAATGTAGTGATCCGCTATAACAGTGTTTGGCAGAAATTTGTGATCCCCTATAGCAGTGTTTGGCAGAACGAAATGCTCACCACCCTTATTGCACTACAGGGACCACTGAGTTCTTCAGTTCCTGTGACATTGGAACCAAAGTGTGTGCCACAAGAGTTGAGCTCTGGAGTCCTTAGGCTTGTAACAGGGTGCTCTTTGCTTCAATCCCAGGGCCGATTGGGCAGAATCAGCCTGGGCACCAGCAGACCTGAAGGCGACACGGTGAGCCACCAATGGGAACAGAACCAGTGACAGTGCCGGGAGTCTGAACACTGGCAGTGTGTATACAGTGTGTGTAAATACAGCCTGACTGGAGTTTAAAAATAAGAGGCACCCAAGTCCTTACTATTCGGCCAAGTATGTGAGACAGACTGGCTAGATCAACTGTTTGTTATCCGGTGAAACAAACAAAAGCAAAAAGAGACTGTTGATTTGATCGAGAGACTGTTTGCTTTCCTGTAAAAGAGACTGACTTCTGTTTTTTATGCAGCCCTATTGGTTATTTTTTCAGGCAATGCTCCATGGTAAAAACGGTATGCAAACTTGCTCTCCTTAAGAGTTAGGCTATGTTCACACACCATCAAAATGACAGCCATTTTTATTGGAGGGCCAGCACTTAACGGCAAATAAAAAACATTATTTTGAAACACTATTTACTGGTAAATGTCGGCCGTCCAATAAAACAGCTGTCATTTTGACGGTGTGGGACCATAGCCTTTTGAGGCCAAATAACAGGCCTTATTTCATAAAGATAGCCGTTGTTGTACAATTATGACTGTGATTATGAAATAACATAGCCTTAAAGGGGATATCCAGCAAAAATATTTTTCGTTCAAATCAACTGGTTTTAGAAAAATGTATAGATCTATAATTTACTGCAATTAAAAATCTCCAGCCTTCCAGTCAGCTGCTTTATGTCCTGCAGGAATTGCAGTGCTGACACCTCTGTCCATGACAGGAACTGTGCAGAGCAGGAGAGATTTTCTATGGGGATTTGCTACTTCTCTAGACAGTTCCTAACATGGACAGAGGTGGCAAGACTGGAAGGAATACACTACTTCCTGCAGGGCATACAACAGCTGATAAGTACTGGAAGACTGGAAATTTTTTAATATAATAAATTACAAATCTATATAACTTTCTGAAACCAGTTGATTTTAAAGAAAACATTTTTTTTTTTTGCTGCAGTCCCCCTTTAAGGTGATTCTCTAGTGCCACACTGTAAAACATTGACAGACCCATAAAAAAAATTTGGAATTTTCACCAAAAACGAGAATTATGATGACCAGAAAACAAATAGTAAATACGTTCATGTGAATGAGTCCGGATCAGATCATCTGTCAGCTACTTTTTAGAATTAACTACAATAAAACAATGTCTATATGAGAAATGAATGCCCCTTTTCCAGGCCCCAACTGGATTTTCCTGCCACACTTCCCCAGTAAAAGGAAAAGGTGCGTACAACGGATGGAAATGTTTGAAATGCAAATGGCTCTCAGAATTTTGAAAAGAGCAGAATCTGATAAAAGCGGGTTTCTCACCTTTGTGAAAGGACACCCAACCGTTTCGTGTAAGATGACAACACGGCTCTTGTGTATAGTTCTGCTAGAATGCACAGATCAAGATCTCTTTAATCTGCTATTGAACATCACATTCCTAATGAAAGCTAGGCAGATAATAATCAGAACATGCTTTGCTGTTTACTGTAACTCCAGGAGGATCTTGAGTGCTTGTAATGCATATGCTAATGTATGAATGCAATGTGTATTGTACTATACAAAGATCACAGTCAAACACGGCACTCCAAAAAGAACAGAGGGGCTCTAGCTGATTTCATCAATCCAATGGAGTTCAAATGTTTTTCTGAGAACAACATGTATGTATAGATATTCAGAACAACAGTATAATGCATTTGCCACGTACTGTACCTTTGGTGTATGCCCCAAAAGCACCCGAAGTAGATATTAGAAGCATTCATAGGCCTCAATTCACACAACGGAGGCCGGAAATGTGAT
This sequence comes from Dendropsophus ebraccatus, assembly GCF_027789765.1. Classification (NCBI taxonomy): domain Eukaryota; kingdom Metazoa; phylum Chordata; class Amphibia; order Anura; family Hylidae; genus Dendropsophus; species Dendropsophus ebraccatus. The sequence continues at coordinate 187,095,340 of NC_091454.1, read as the reverse complement.
AGCTATACTTTTTCTTCAATACAGAACAGCATGTTGACTAGCTATTCTATATAAAGCCACATCACACAGTAAAGTGAATAAAGCAAACCGTGCAGTATAGGAGAATACAGCAGAATACATCAATGTTATATAATAGCTATTAGTCCGATTATCGCAACAACGAGAGAGACAACGATCAGCTGATGACAATGATTATCGGCTGATCGTTGGTTTAGGTTTGGACCTAAAATCGTTGGGCGCTGACGATTGCCCAAATACCCAACCCCTTACCACTCCCTGATCCCAGTCTTCTCTCCTGTGCTCCGCAGCTTCCCGGCCCCGGCAGCAGCAGAAGCAGCGTCTAAGTGGTCTGTCAACTGAGAGGTACTAAACGGTCTTATGCAGGAATACGTAGATCAATGTATTATATGTAGATATGTGGTCTGTTTTTTGTTTGTTTGTTTGTGTTTTACTACTTTTGTGGTACAGTATGAAGGCACCACCATTTGTTTGGTCTACAACTCTACCATTCACCCCAAATATTCATGTGTTCTTATTAGGAAGAGGGAAGGTAGGTCACTACCAGACACCATTAGTGTTGGTGTTATATCACTGAAAGCAATGCCTGTTCCCTGATGATGTTGGGGAAGAGTTGGAGACCTTTATAGACATTGGAGGCCATTAGAGAGACAGTCTGTTTCACAAAAATATGTGAGCTTGACAAACTTTCACCAAAGGATATAGGGGCCTTTAGTGACTAGAGCCATACAGTGGTCTCTAGAGTTGAGCAAACCTCGAGCATGCTGCAGAAATTGGGATAGCGATCCAACATCTGAAGCCACTGGTAATCAAATGCTGCAAGCGCGGCAAAACCCAAACGTGCTGGAGGTTCACTCAACTTTAGTGGTCTCCTACCCTTTATGTCAGTCTTCTGTATTATGGAGGTAATGTCCTCTAGATAGTTGTAGAATACTCTAGACCCATTATTATTTCATTATCATCATTAACATTATAGCTGCTCGGAATTACCAGTGCATCCACAAGGTCCTGCGGAACACAGCATGATAAATCCCACGTATGACACCACCCCATATCTGATCTGCACATAACATCATTACGACAGTGAATTATAAAGTGATCCTAAACCAATTAAACATGTAACACGTCATTAGTTTGATAAATTCATTACCAAAAGAACCAACAACAACAAAAAAAAAAGAAAAAAAAAATCAAAGCCTCGCTGTTTATTGAAACCAGTAATATTCTTGGCTGGTCTACAAAAAAACTCTGCTTACAGGGGAGCATGGACACGATTAGAGATCCTCGTGATGGGGAATAAAATGCTTGGCTGATTTTAGATATTCCAGATGTAATGCAAAAGTGTGTTCTTGTCAGGAACGATTAAACATGTTTTAAGGAGATAAAAATGGACAAGGGATTCTGAAGCGAAATCCATTTTCGAAGTGAAAGCACAAACAACTTTACTGATATTTTCACCGCTGCGTTTTAATACCTGGCAAAAAAAATAAAAATTAAATGTAATTTCTGCATCTCGGCTTGACCGGGAGAGACGGGGTTAACGTAAATCCAGATTTATTCTTTAAAAGAAAGGGAAGGGAAAAAAAAAGGTCAAAGCTAAGACGCGGTTGGTAAGTACAAAGAAAGCTCATTGTGATCACCGTGCTGGTTTATAAATACCCAGTATGATTTAATTGATTTAATTAGGCAAGCGCGGTGAAATATTAGCTTTCCGCACAAAGCGTGGGGGCTCTTCACACTGCAAATCTAACACACTCGTTCGCATGGTTTCCCCGTCAAAGTTTTCATAATTAAGGTGACACGTTGTCTGCAGCTGTAGAGAACTTTTTGACGGATAGTTTAACATGAAAGACGGTTTTACAACTTCAAAAAGCTCTTTCCCCACTGCGATGAACAAAACTGTCACCTGGGTTTCAACAACAAGTACATACATAGATTATGTGAGCTGCGAGATGTTATCTGCTCTCAGGATTGTGCTGTGCTGGGAGGCGGCCTGCATCCCTCTAAACCTTTTGGCAGCCAGAGGCCGAAATCGAGACATGTGGTGCCGGCCGCGCTAGTGGCAACATATCACGGAAATACAGTAAGGAGAGGAAGACTGGTTATAGAAGAAGTCCTATATACAGATCTATATAGAAATAAATAGTTCAAGGTCTTAATCTCAGCATGCAAATAAGTAGTTGTCTTGTTTAACACTGTTTTGAGAGATGAAATTTTCCTCTCCAAGCTAAATTTTTCTTTACTGATTAGAATCACATATTAAAACGTGTTCTTTAATTCTATTCTGTTTCTATTGTTTCATTGTTATAGGGGCTGCCATATTGCCTGTGCTGCTTTTAACAACATTTAAGGGGACATTTACAAAGTGTCCGCCCGAGTCGTACGCCAGGGAGAAGGTGCAGATTCGCCCCTTCTCCCTGGCGTACGCCTCCCGTATGCCCCACTCACCCGATGGGAGGGCTTGGGGAGCTGTTTGCAGGTGTAAATCATGATCAAAATCTACACCTGATTGAAGCAGGTGTAGATTTTGTATGCCGGGCGCAGGTTTCTTAGTGAATCCTGCCTGAGAAAAGGGGGCAGGGCCTAATATAAGAGCGGTGTACTTGTACGCTGGTCTTCATAAATCCCCCCCTTAGTGTCTTGCTTTACAGCAAGACTCATGGAAATAGACCACAATAGACAGACTCTGTCCCCTTAAGATAAATATGCAAAACAAGAGTCGGTGGAGTCTCGGTTGAGAGTCTCAAAACACGGGATAGCCAGATATCTCTAGCCTGTTGCCACAGGGTGCCTCCATGATAGGGAGAGCAACACACCACCCTGATAAATAGCTCCTTAAGTCCCACTTGGTTGCGAGTATTGGAACATAAATAGGGGAATACCAGGGTGGCCCCTTTTTGTCAATGTCTAACTCAAGGTACGAGTATTGCGATCATGACAAGGGCTTGCCAGGGCAGGCAGCCATCCACAGACAGCCATTTCAGGGTATTTGCCCCTCGTCAGTGTGGAGTAGGAATCTGGCTAGTTGGGGCAATGACAAATCAACCAACAAAACACAGTAATCACTGAACTTAAGGAGAACAGTGAAAAAAACTCCAATGAAGTACTCAATCAAGAGTCTCCACTGATGCCCCCAAAAATTTAAATATGCAAAACAAGAGTCCGTGGAGTCTTCGTTGCAAGTCTCAGGGTGGTGTGGTGCTCTCCCTTTCATGGAGGCACCCCGTGGCAACAGGCTAGAGATATCTGGCTATCCCGTCTTTTGAGACTCGCAACCGAGGCTCCACGGACTCTTGTTTTGCATATTTAAATTTTGGGGGGCATCAGTGGAGACTCTTGATTGAGTACTTCATTGGAGTCTTTTTCACTGTTCTCCTTGAGTTCAGTGATAACTGTGTTTTGTCCCCTAAGATGAATGTAAAACATAATTGAGCGTGCTCTGTGACCTTTGAGGGTCCATTGCCATTGTCTTGTATTGATGCTATCTACTTACCAGTGTCACATGATGCTGCTATGCTGTACAGATCACTTTACAGCAGCCTCCTCTTACCACAACAGACAGAACAGGAAGTCTTGGCTTAGTTTTAGCCCCAGTGGTGAGAATGAAAACTGCAAGATCTTAGGATTAATTTATACTATAGATAGAAAAATGTAAACTTAGGAAGAAATGTACCCAATAAAATCTTTAAAAAAAAGGTTAACATAAAAACATTATTTTCTGATGACACAGTCTCTTTAAGATGTCTCACAGTTCTCATTACCCTATGGTCACCCTTATAATATGTATGAAACCTTTAGTTAGTATAATGGCCCAACAGAAAATTCCAATGTGGCCCTAGGATTTTATTATAAACCTTAAGGCTATGTTCACACTGCGCATGAATCCGTCCATAGTGCGAACCGCGAATATACGCACGTAGTTTTGAGGTTGATGCGTTCGCTTGAAAGTATACGATATACGCCCGCACAGTGCACACTACGTATGAGCTTACGGCCGGATCGTATACGGCGCCGTGAAAAATGAACAAGACCATTGTTTGAGGACGGAAATGTTGAAACTCACGGCCGTGGATTTCCATGCGGTCCCGTACGGAGTACTTATTTCAGCCAAATTGAACTTGATTTTTCAATCCAAAATGTTCTGTGTGGTTTACGGGGCTGGGCGAAGATTTCCAAGTAAATGACCTGCCTCAGATCGCTTCGAAACAAGCTAGGGAAGCATAACTGTGCTATGGGCGTATGTTCGCGGTTCGTACGCATCTGGCTGCATGTCTATTTTTCCCACGCCCGTAGTTTCAGCCGCACATGTATGGCGGCGTACGATCTACGGACGGATTCATACGCAGTGTGAACATAGCCTAAAGGGATTTTACTATGTTTTAAATACAGGGACTGTTGGAATCAGAAACTCCCTTAAATAACAGGCCTCCCAATGTCCCACAGAAGACACCATTTACTGACTTTGATACAGTTAATTCTTTGGTTTTACTAACATATAACTGATTAGTTCTTTTTGTGCAGCACCGCCCCAGGGTAAATGTAGCACTACAGAATGCCCATGTAAATCAATGAGCTGTCTATGTAATGCATTAACATGTTGGCCTTCCTAGAGTGAGCAGCCATTCTACATTTGGCTAGACGATGGAGTGGGCACACCATCCGCTATAAACTCACTTCCGTGCAATCTACTGTTCAATATCTGTTGTTAGGCCCAGTTTGTCTTTATCAACACAGATCAAGACAAAACAAAGGAAGTGAAGGATAAGGACAAAGGAAGTGAAAGAATAATAGGGAGAAAGCCAGGGCTGTGTACCTACAATCTGTGATCCTGTCTCCCTCCTCCAGAGGATCCTTGTTGTCCCTGAAAGGTAAATCAAGGATTTCTTCTAATTTCTGACTAAACTTAAAGTGGCCCCCTTTTTAAAAAAAATATATTTTAAGAACCTTTGTAAAGTACATTTATGTTTTAAACTTTGTAACGAAAATTTCACAACATATACCTCCACCAGCTGGCTCCAGCTTATGTCACAGGAAGGTTATGCATTTTCATCCGTAATTGTCATCCGCATGATATGTTTTTTGCTGTGGTCCTCTATATAGGAATTGTCTGCTTTCGCTTTACTATACAGTTGGAAAAAAATTCTGCTGTCTCACCACCCATATGGAGGCCAATCAGACAGTCTTTTCGTCCCCATTGGGTGAATGAAACCCTATGGATGCAATGTATGTAGCTTTTCCCTGTGTATACAGAAAACATAAGGCTCGGTCACTTCATGAATGTACACTAATCCAGGACTTTGAAATACAAATTTGTCTAGCCTCGTCAATATATGTGGTTAAGCCAGCGATTTAGCTTTTAGCTTAAGGCTTACCACATAGCTGGTCAGTTCAGTTTTTCAAAGAACTTGCCTTGCACAGGTAAACAAACACACACACATACTGACGTCAGCGTAGTCAATGAAGCTAGCAACAGTGATTTTTTTTTTTCTAACAAACAAGCTTAGTAAAGTTTTCTTTGGAGCGCATAAGTTTTGAAAAAAAGTGCTAAAAATTATAACTCTGTTACACATAAGCCTTAACCCTTCAGCTGCTGGAAGTAAACACAAAGGTTCGTGGAAACATGACGGCCCTTCTATACAGTGATACTAATGTAAATCAGATTGTACGCAGCCCCCACGACAACACCCCCTTCTCTAATCCTTCTCATTTCCACGTCACTGACTTCCTTTCATTTTTCAAGCCGTTCTCTTCCCCCTCGGAATGATAAATGGATCTTCACTCAGCCTCAATATGACTAATTAACTCTGAAATATTACAGCCAGATGTGGGAGCCGAGGAGGTGTCTGAAATTGGGCCAAGATTTCTTCTCTCTTTCGCTCTACTCTTTTTCTCTGTTTATTGTTTCACAAATCCTTCTTTTTTTTTGGAGAATGTTTCATATTTAACCTCACATGAGTTATGGGTCACAATGAGCATTTTAAATGAAACAAAAGAATCTGGCTATGTATCATCTATCCTAGGTGCTTAATCTATGGCTGATGCTATACGGCAACATGTGTAGCATGACGAGGTGCAGAGGTGAATCATGCAAAGTCATATGCAGCTATACATGGGACTAGCATGCACTTTTAGATAAGAGGTTTTTTTTTTCTGATGAAACTTGGAAATTGCATTTCTGTGAATTATTTTTAATACTTATTTAAAGGAGAAGCTTGGCAGCGGGGTAAAAATTCATTACGACAAGAGGTGGGGGGAAAATAAAAAAGCCAATATGTTTACCGCTCCCGCGGCCCGCACTGTGCCACATCATAGAGCTCCCGGACACCGCCTGCTGTCATCTTCTCCCGGGTTCTGGGTACATAACGACCCAGATTCAACATCACAGATAGGTGGGATTTAGCACACTCACCCCACTCACTGACCGGTTAGGCAAGGCATCCACCAGCTGGGTTGTGATGTAACCCCTTTTCTAAAGCAGAAGTCGACTTTCTGTAGCCTCAAAGCGACTCTGTACCCACGATCTGTCCCCCCCCAAACCACTTGTACCTTCGGATAGCTGCTTTTAAGTCAAGATCGGTCCTGGGGTCCGTTTGGCAGGTGATGCAGTAATTGTCCTAAAAAAACAACTTTTAAACTTGCAGCCCCGTGCCCAATGGGCGTGGCTTAGAATATCTGTGCCCTAACTTTGCACCACCCCTCTGTCCCTCCTCCCCACCCTCTTCATCATTAGGAATTCCACTGGAACATTTTCTCCATGCTGAACATTGCACAGGTGCCTTAACCATCCATGGGCTGCCGGGCTGACACATGTGGAGAATAGGAGACAATCTGCCTGGAGCATTCCTAATGATGAAGAGGGTGGGGAGGAGGGACAGAGAGGGTGTGCTAGCCTAATGCATAGACATTCTAAGCTCCGGCCATTGGGTACAAGGCTGCAAGTTTAAAAGTTGTTTTTTAGGACAATAACTGCATCACCTGCCGAACGGACCCCAGGACAGATCTTGGATTAAAAGCAGCTATCCGAAGGTACAAGCGGTTTGGGGGGGGGGGGGCAGATTGTGGGTACAGAGTCGCTTTAAAGGGGTTGTTTAGCGTGCAGAAAAATTATTAGCTCTTCTGCCCTCAAGCTCCCATTTCCACTCCTCTGCATGTTCCAGAACTATATTTCCGAGACAAGTTGGGACAGGTGCCAGTCGAAATCATTGTATGAAAGTAAAACCATGATGACCAATTGTTGCCAATGTTGCAGTGATATCCTGCAACTATTGAGCCTGATGTGCGGGCATCATTTTACCTAAGCACATTGATTGGGACTGGTACTTGCCCCTTCTTGTCTCTGCAGATATAAATGGAAGTGAGCGTAATGGATGATGAAACCATTTTTCAATCTGTTTTCTGAAAAATTAACACATATTGGTAAAAAAAGTTATTTTACTACTTTTATGTACTTTTTATGCCATCCTTTTGCTTCTGTCTGCAAACTGTCTGCTCTATTGTCACCATTAAGAGATGCAGTGGGATGACAATATAGGTGGCTGAATTCCCAGATAGACTGTACACCAACCAAACCAACCTGATAATTTTGTCATGTCTGGCTAACCGTCTTATGTGTATGGGGGCAACCTGACTGTCCCTTGCAGATCAACGATTGAGAATGTTATAGTTCAACAGTGGATTTTTTTCCTTTTCTACATTGGAAACACATGCATGCTTGGCTCAACCACTGTATGTGGAGATCAGGAGATCCCAGTCCTCATCTTCCTAAAGATGTGAAATCATAGTTAGGAGGTCCCTGTTCACATAAGATAGTTGCCCAGTCCTGTTAAAATGGTCAGATTTGGCCTACATTTGTCTAGTATAAATGATCAGGTAACTTTGCACACTCTCAATACTTTTTCTTAACAGGTTATAAAGCACAAACGCCATTGGCTCCTCTTCTCGCATGCGTACACTCCATTTTCTACCCAACTGCCCCTTTGTACCATCTACCAAGTCTACACTAATTCTTAAAGGGCTCTTGTACACAGTAATGGACCTATACAATATGGTGATGCAAAGACTGTACTACACAATAAGGAAAAAGTGCATTACTTATGAGGACTATGAGGCTACAGAATGGACCCACAAAGTTACATTGCACATATATTCTGAATTTCTGTGACATTATAATATAGTATTACTCAACAGGTGCCTATGTACACTGGATTCACTACTATGGGTCCAATGACAGTCTAATCTGTATGTGAATAAGACTTGGGCATGTTTGATCTCAATAAGCCCAGTCCTTTTGTATACCCAGAAGATAAGCTGCTGCCAGAACTGGCTGGCAGCAGCTAATTTCCTTTCTCCATTAAAATAAACATGCACACTTGGCCAAGCAGTACTGTCATGTTTATGGAAAGACTGGGAAAGATAGCTTTTGACTAAACGTGTATGGCCAGTTTGGCGGTCTTCTGTAAGTGGACTAAACCAACCTATTGGCTGGGATTTCTTCCTCTTCGGCAGTGGGCTAAATGCAAGTAATGTTTCCCATTTCTGGTGCGTGCCATCCAAAACAAGGTACATTCAACTTCACATCAGGACTGTGTGCATGAATAATGGTATTCTGCTAGTGATCTGGGTTTAAAGTTCAATGACATACAATATTGAATTTCTTCAAATATTGAGATTTTTTTTTTTTTATCCTTTCCCCAAAATATAATCACTGTGAGATCATAGGCTGTACATATATTGCTGGTAAATTACCAAGATTCCAAGAATATTTCAGGTTGATGTATCTATCAGCAACTAAGCCTTTAAGCAGAAGAGTAAAGAGAAGATACATATTTATACATATAACTAAATTGTGCAAGATTTCTATCATCATATCTATAAATAAGAGGATTCACCTTTGGAAACAAGTGAGTAACTACAGAATGTAGACCTTAATAAACCAAGGAAGTCCTAGGGCCACCTATGGCTACAGCAATATACTTAATGTCATACAAAACTTAAAGGGATTTTCCCAATGAAGAAAGTTGGTGACATCTGATACATACTGGTGATCACTTACTGGTTCCTGGAGCTGTGGTTGTGCTACGTACCATGTCCTATTACATACACTTTTCTACACTCTTAAGGGTACACCAAAAGATTACAGTTGAACTAAAATTTTGTGACCCTTTTAGTGGGTTCCATAAGGTGGACCTAACCAAGTGCAACAGGTTAATAGAACAATGGAGCTATTAGTATTTCTTTGTTAAACAGTACATTAAAAAAGATGGTCTATTATAAGTATGTTTAATTTCACATTATGGATCAGTTTAGGTTTATTTATCTTATGGGAAAACCCCTTCAAGCTAGTCATACATTTCAGATAGCTGTCAGCTAACTGCTATCTCTCCCAATCCCCACATACATATGTAAATGCATTGAGCAATGCATATGTCCTGAATAGCTAGAGGGGATAAGGCTACATTCACATGTCAGCATATTTTCAAGGATTCGTGATCAACATTTTTTTTTGTCAGCAATCCGGAAAAAAAAAGGGGGGGGAGGTATGTTATAAAATGATGTCACTAGCTGTCCCAACCAGCCAGGTGGAGCTTAAATGGTGATGTCACAGAATTGCCAAAAGCAATTGTGCATGGTTTTGCAGAGTCCTTAGGTGTTCGCAAAACGGGGAGACTCCCATAGACTTATATTGTAGTGCGGATTGCGGTTCCGCAAAAATACAATTAATGAGGAATAGTGTGTGCAGATCCGCAAATACTGAGAACTGCGGACATGTGACCAAGGCCTAAAGCTGCTACCAGACACCTCTGAATTAATAAAAGGACCAGGCATGAAATCTAGTATTTTTAATTATTCTTCCCCCCCCCCCTTCATTTGGGGGAGAGTAACACTTTTCTAATATGTATGCCCAGCCTAAAGCAAATCCGTCACCAATCTGGACATAGATATTGTGTAGGACTGACTGGTTGGCACTGCTGCGCTGAATCCAGTGGCGTCCTTCTTTTTGTAATCCGCCACACCATTCTGGAGATATGCCTGCTTGTTTAGATAATGTAAATTTGCTGGTCTGGTGCACTTGTGGCAGGCCCAGCGCCACTAATGCACCGTTTCCCTTCCCACTGATGGTACTGCCTAATCTGTTCTTCACCCAGATGGATAATCATTAGGCCATATCATTTGTGATAAGGGAAAGCATCACATTGGGGGTGATGGGCCTAAGTAAAAAATATTAGCATGGATTTCCACCACAGGTGGAGAGGCCTGGACATTCCTTTGGTTTGTGTAGTGAGGCTCAAAAATTCTCTTGGTCAGTGTAGTGAGGTCAAGGCATCTCCTTGGTCTGTACAATGAGGCACAGACAACCAATTGGTCAGTATAGTGAGGCCTGGGCATCACCTTGATCTGTATAGTGAGGCTCAGGCATCCCCTTGGTCTGTAAAGTGGGGCCCAGACATCCCCTTGGTCTGTATAGTGAGGCTCAGGCATCTCCTTGATCTGTATAGTTAGGCCCAGACACCCCCTTGGCCTGTAGAGTCAGACCCAGACATCCCCTTGGTCTGTATAGTGAGATCCAGACATCCCCTTGGTCTGTGCAGTGAGGCCCAGACATCCCCTTGGTCTGTGTAGTGAGGCCCAGACATCCCCTTGGTCTGTGTAGTGAGGCCCAGACATCCCCTTGGTCTGTGTAGTGAGGCCCAGACATCCCCTTGGTCTGTGTAGTGAGGCCCAGACATCCCCTTGGTCTGTGTAGTGAGGCCCAGACATCCCCTTGGTCTGTGTAGTGAGGTCCAGACATCCCCTTGGTCTGTGTAGTGAAGCCCAGACATCCCCTTGGTATGTGTAGTGAGGCCCAGACATCCCCTTGGTCTGTGTAGTGAAGCTCAGACATCCCCTTGGTCTGTGTAGTGAGGCCCAGACATCCCCTTGGTCTGTGTAGTGAAGCCCAGACATCCCCTTGGTCTGTGTAGAGAGGCCCAGACATCCCCTTGGTCTGTGTAGTGAGGCCCAGACATCCCCTTGGTCTGTGTAGTGAAGCCCAGACATCCCCTTGGTCTGTGTAGAGAGGCCCAGACATCCCCTTGGTCTGTGTAGTGAGGCCCAGACATCCCCTTGGTCTGTGTAATGAGGCCCAGACATCCGCTTGGTCTGTGTAATGAGGCCCAGACATCCCCTTGGTCTGTGTAATGAGGCCCAGACATCCCCTTGGTCAGTTTATATCTAGTCTGAGGTAACCTCTTGGCCTGACTGGTGAGGCCCAGGTTTCCCCTTGGCTGGTTGGTTGAGCCTCTGAGAATCCCTGCATAAGGCAGTTATCCAGCCCCATTGAAATTGTCAGGTTCAGCCAACATTAATGTAATGTATATGGGCAGCCCTAGGTTTAGAGCAAACCTGTTCAATACATCACCACCCCTCCGTAGGCAGATGTAGAATATATATTGAATATAATGCAGTCAGAAATGTTAGTACTCTGCATATTTTGGGTGTCTTACCTTCCTCTGGGTCTTTACACCCTGTGTGCTACCATCTGGTGCCTCTGTACAACACTGTATAATGGATATATTCTACCCTAGAAGCAATGCTGCCGGGGAGAATACATCCATAATAAGTCATCTGTTGGATTATGCTGTAGTTCTAGAAGAGTCATCTAGAACGAAACCTCAGCGTGAAATCAGAGGCATACAGGGATGCAGTAGGGTCTCAGAGACTCCTAAGGGTGTCGTAGATTTATTATACAGTAATATGACTGAGTACATGAGCATGGTTATAGACTGAATGCAGCCTATTATTCTGTGTTACCAGCCTTTTCACATAGGGAAAGGGCGAGTGCTGCATACTTCGATGAGAGAGAAATATCCGATCACTAACTTATCGCACATACCTACGGTCTTGAGAACCTCAGGGAACATATATAGACATATATGTATTCACTGACAGGCAGAAATTTTACTATATACACGTACGCCATGGTTCCTTCCCTCTAGCTTGCATGTCACAAGTTGTGCAGGTATTAGAAATTACCTGTCATTAGAAGAAACTCTTAACATGTCAAAAGTTTTGATCGGGTCTGAGTGTTCAGACCACAACTATTCATCACCTGCAGAGTGTTTTCACCCGACTCTGTGTTATGTGACCTTGACGGCCGTATAATATAAAGGCTCTATTACACAAAGCGATTATCGGCCATATTCAGATCAGCCGATAATTGCTTTGTGTAATAGAAGACAACGATCAGCCGACATGCACATTGTTGGTTAGTTGGTTAGCCAGAATCCTACTCCACACCGACGAGGGGCAAATACCCCGAAACAGCTGTCTGCGGATAGATGCCTGGCAGCTCTCTGTGGCCCCTTTCCCGCACTTACCCACTCGCTGTTGGCGTGTGTAATAGCGCCAGCAGCGAGTGGTAAAGCAATATCAAGCTCCTCTGAATCAGTCCGTGTAATAGGGCCTTAAGTCTATGTGGCAATCCAGATCCATAGAGGACACAGAGTGAGAGGAGGAATGCATGGCAGTGCTGGCTCGTTCTCCTAATCATTTGCAATCTGAACATTCAGACCCTAGTCGATTAAACCTTTTGACATGTCTCTCTGACAAGTCAAAAAACTTTTTTAATGACAGTGCCCATTTAAGTTATAAAGGCCCTATATGCACTGGAGAAAACTGGTAAAACCGAACAGGAGGTCGTCAGGACTGGCCTACTGTATTCGGCTCTGTGCACACGGAGCAAAAGTGGTGGGACTAACCGCGCTGAAGAATGAACATGTTCATTCTGCAGCGCGGAGAGAGAAGAATCTCCTATAGACTTTCATTATGACAGGGAGGCTGGCAGCATTCCGCGGCAGAATTCTGCCACTTTTGCTCCGAGTGCACGGAGCCTTATGTTGACAGATGCCAGCAGGACTGGCCTACTGTATTATGTTGACAGATGCCAGCAGGACTGGCCTACTGTATTATGTTGACCGATACCGGCAGGACTGGCCTACTGTATTATGTTGACCGATACCGGCAGGACAGGCCTACTGTATTATGTTGACCGATGACGGCAGGACTGGCCTACTGTATTATGTTGACAGGGGCCGGCAGGACTAGCCTACTGTATTATGTTGACAGGGCCGGGAGGACTGGTTTACTGTGATAGGTTGAAAGGGGCCGGCAGGACTGGCCTACTGTATTATGTTGACAGGGATCGGAGGAAAAGGACTAGACATATTGAATTCTATATACTTAGGGTAATAAGAGATGTCTGGCAGTGGCTTCTCCGTTTCCTTTCATCCAGAAAACATGAAAACTTGACAAAGTATATAACAAAATAGCTGTTGGTCAAACGTGTGTCCATGTAAGTATTTAGCTCCCTAAAGACCTCGTACACTCAACAGAGCAAACCCTCTGTAGACCTATTAAAATGGAGAGATACAAAAGTCCGGCATGGCCGTATAACCTTCTGCGGACGCTGCATTTCAGCTCATACTAGGTTGTACAGCACTCTACAGCCGTGTGCATGAGCCCCAAGCTGAACTTTCGCAAGCTTTGTCCTATAGGACTAGTGTTCAAATCTAATTCAAATCATATCGTAAAAAATAAAAAAAAATTATATGGAAGAAAAAAAGCAAGTTCACATATTTGACACTTGCGTGTTGAACGTCTCTTCTTGCAATTCACAGCGTATGCTGCACGGTCTCTGGAAAAAAAATAATATCTGTGTTTGTAAAGAGAGAGTGTGGGTAACACATAGAAATGGTGTTACCACCACTGTGTATTCACATGGCACAGCTCCTACCCAACACCTTATAATTAAAGCTGAGATGAAGCAGTTGACATTGCAGGACTGTGAGCAGGGGGAGAAAAAGGAAAGAAAAAAAAAAAAGAAAAAAAACCCTGATATTTCTTCAGGCTGCATTCTGCTTCTTTAAAGAGAGAGACGGCCTGCCTGGAAAGGCTTTTAATGCGAGATCTCCTCTGGCTGACGTTTTGACAGCTTTCCTGCGACGTGACGTGTGATTTTTGTACAAATTTCAAAACTAATAAATCCAGCTGTCAGGGCGGAAACTTTAAAAGAAGCCGGGCCCAGCGGGTAAGGCTTAACAGAACTCAACTTGATGAGGCTGTAGGATGGAGAATTATGTCTGTCACAATCCTCCCACATTATTTTCACAGAAATGTTTGGCAACTGAGACATAAATGTCTCTAGCAGAAAAAAAAAAAAAAAAGAATGAAAAGAAAAGGAAAAAACCAGGAAGCAGAGACTGTTAATAATCCGAGAGTAACAACAAATATCTATTCTGTTTGTCACCATTTTTTGGCACGGAGAAGATCCTGGGAAATAGATGAAATCTTTCTAATGTAAAAGATCCAGAGACTTATGTTTGTTATTATGTATATGTATGCAATAATATATATACCTATGGATACACTCCCCGGAATACGCTATATCCTAGCATACACTAGCAGTCTGTAGTTATGGGACTTGTTATTCCAAAAGAGCTGAAGAGCTGTAAATTGCTTACATTTCATAAACAGCACCGAAGACATCCTAGTATTTCACGACATGCAGCCGTTTGTGAATAAGAAATAAGAATATGCAGTCTGCAATGTTTGTCGCTAAGGCCTCAGAATGCAAAGCAAACTCTATAAGACTTGTATTGTCTTGCCGCTCAGGAATAACTCTGCTCAGTTACTCAATTAGGACTTGATGTGTGTGTGGGGAGGATAAACAGGTCCATGCACAGTAAATATATTTTACTTAAAGGGAATATATCGTTTTTTTGTGTTTTTTTTTTTTTTTACTGATTAGAAAGCATGTGTGTACCTGCCTCAATGACGGTGGTAAAGTTGGCCAAACCAGCCAGTTTCTGCAAGTTTGATCAACTATCCATAGTGAAAGCCTCTGAACCCAATTCACTCCAGCTCAAACCTTATATAACTGCAAGAAGGTCAAGCAAAGCCAAGAGAAGTTTTTGTCTCTTCAGTGCCTCTGAACCTATTACTGATTAGAACCTTCCAATGGGCGTTATTTGGTACTCAAACGCCCATTGTTTTGAGTATAATATAACAGGCGTTGTTTAACATACTTTGGCTATGTTCCCACTTTGGCAATATATCAGGTAGAGGCAGCGATCTAGTTAAATAAACAGCCACTAATAATGATCATGATCATTATTAGCGGCCGTCTATGTTACGAGACGGTCACCTTCACAGATATTTTCCCAAAGTGGAAACATAGCCTTAGGCATCCGTCATTGCAGTGAGCGCCATTGGTACATTATTTAAGTTTAGGCTGAATGATCGCAGCTTTTAACACCCTTTTGGTTGTTGCTATTTTTAAAGGTCCATTGAATTTGGTTGGAAAGATGGTGAAAGGACGGCCAAAAAAAATTCAGTGTGTGATCAATTTAAAATAAGGGTAATTTTTTTGCTAAATAACGGACAACAATAAATGTCCTGAACATTAATTGGACGGCTGCTGTGAACAACGGACGGTATTCTATGCATTTTGTGAACCAACAGCAATTGATTCAATAGACTGCAATGGAAATTATGGCCATCCCATGTGGGCATGGTTTCATTTTTGTGCTGCTTTCACAATTTTAGTACCAGTCTCAATGACAGGAGTAAAGTTGGCCAAACCAGCCAGTTTCTCCAAGTTCGATCAATCATCCCTAGTGTAAGACTCTGAACCCAATTCACTTCGGCTCAAACATTAAATACCAGCAAGAAAGTCAAGCAAAGTCAAGAGAAGCTTTTGCCTCTTCGATGCCTCTGAACCTTAACCAGTATTAGTCAACTTGCTACCAGTATTTCACCACTTATTGTCAGGAGTAATTCCTGCACTTTGTATCACTGGGACAGTGACAAAATGTGTGTTACTAAGGGACATTGGGTTTGCAACACCACCTTTCCATGTGATATGATAGAGGCACTAAGAAACCCAGCTAGCCTGCAACTTAGCACATCTATCTAGACCACAAGACCAACCTTGTGGAACCTGCTTATTCTTGCATCCTTTCCCTCAGATGTAGAGACACCCCTTGCTAATTGAGGGTGTCTCTACACAGTCTGACACTGTCTGCAGTGATGGAATAATGTAAGATAATGTAATGTCATATGCATATGAACCCTAAGGGCAGTACAGATAGTTACTTTTTGACATGAATGTCATAGGTGTCAAATAACTTAAATTACCAAAAATATGCATAGGTTTTCAAAGCTGTACAAGAACTGATTTTCTCACTCTCTTCAAATACCAAAATGGTCTACAAGTAATGAATTTTACTTTATGTATAGAAACACTATTGGTTTCCTTTAATGAAATGCTAATTTCAAGGTTTTCAGGGAAAAACACTACTGATAGCCTATCCACTGGATAGACTAGAAAGCCAATACCAAGCACTCCCACCTATCTGCTGTTTAGCTCCTGCATTAGGGTGCCCTCACACATACTTTTTGTCTGGTGTTTTTAAGGCAAAAAAATAAAACGCCCAAGAAAAACGCCTGTGCCACACACATTTTTTCTGGCGTTTTTTTTTCTGCTGTTTTCGACTTTGTGTGAATGACCTAGCTGCTGGACCACAAAAGCTGACAAAAACGCCAGGAAAAAAAAAAAACGCCATATGCAAAGCAATTTTTGAGATAACCAGAGCATGCAAACAGGACAGAGAGCAGTGAGTAGTCACGTCCAGATGACTAGTTCATGGCTCTCCCCATGCCTTGCGTGCGGTATTGGGCTATGTTCACATCACGTATGAGACCGGCCGTTCCGTGACCCCGCCGGGTCACAGAACGGCCGGTCTCTGGCCGGATCATCTTGGCCGGTACTTAAGTACCGGCCGGATGATCTTTCCAGCCACAGAGCTCTGATGCGGGCGCATCAGCGCGCGCTCGCATTAGAGCTTACCGGAGCCGCTCGCTTCACTGTGTGAACTGACAGGGCTTTCTGCGGCCTGAATTCACTGAATCCAGCTGTCAGGTGCGTGCAGCCATTCTGGGAGCCCAATGGTTTCCTTTAAAATGGCCAAAAACAGACATTGTGTGATTGTGGCCCTCTTATGCAATCTATCTCTGAAGGTCTCCAGACATTTTAGACAAAAGTCAGCCGAACCTGCCTACTTTGACGGGTTTAGCCAACTGTCTAAAGGGTATGGTGGGTGACCAACCCTCCCTGGACAGATGACGTTGGGGAATAGGAGGGTTGGTTATGTTGCATTTTAAGCTATCTGGCTATGCAGAACCTTCATGTGTATGGGGAGATAGCTGTTGGCCAAACAAGCATTCGGCTGACATAACATGTAAAAGCATATGGCCAATGTTAGGTGAGGTAACTGATGGTAAGAGCCAGTGACCACATCGAAGAATAGTAGCAATCATCAGCTGCCAGAACCAAGTGCAGCTGTGGTGTCCCACCACGGGTGTTGCTATTGGTTACACCCTTCACAAAAGCCTGTACTTATTGTAAGTAAGTGGTGATGAAGTAGTGATAAAGTTTCAACACTAGATGTCGCTATTGTAGGTATATGTACTCAGTTGCTGCACAACTGAAGTATAAAAAAGGGTTGTTGTTTGCTTAAGTGTCACATGGATCTGTGAACCTATGAGAGTATCCTCTTTTGTCCTATCATCTCTTTCTTTGCTTCTTCTTTATGCACTGTTCACCCATTCACAGCACACCTTACAGGGAGTTGTAGATGGGAGATGGGAGAGGAAGTGTAGAGGTCTTTTTGTATTGGACGTTGTAGGGGAAGGAAGCTAGAACGCTCCCTACAGTGGTTCATTTGGGCCCTGGCCCTCTGTCAGGTCCCCAGCAGTAGTCTTAGTCAGGTTCCTGTATGGTGAGGAAGCAAGACAAGACGCATCTAACAGTTTCTCTTCAAGTAACCTTACTCAGCACTATGCAGTGTTAAACCCCTTACAGGAGAGGACAAGTCAGAGATTATCTCAACCCACGCCGAGGACTAGGAGAGTCACAGTGCAGGACAGTATCCACAAAGGCAGAAAGATAGGAACTGATCCGGATAGAGCAAAGTTGCTAGAAACCTATGAACTCTATCTCGCAGCACGGTTGTCAGCAGGAAACCCTCAGCAGTCCGCTCATCCCAGGTAACAGGGTCTGGGGCTTTTGTCAACCTCTAGGACGGGTCCCCCGACATTGGTAGGGCAACAGTTGGTCCATTCCGACCAAGGTCGATGCATGGGCACAAGTATTCTCTCTCAAGTATTCTTATATCTCTACCTCATCCTCCAACATCTCAGTAGAGCACAGTACTACTTGGGTTGGGACTCTCATGACATCCTCCTCTCTGCTTCTCTGATCCTTCTATATACCTCTCAGCACGCAAGTCAGCATGACTGTACAACTCACTATGCTCTCATCACAGATCTGGATCCTGTACTATCAAGTGTCTTATCAAGTGTAAAGCAAGTGTCAAAGCACAGTCGTATTTTCTGCTGCACACAAGTACTTTCAGAGTAAACGAGATATTATTTATGGTAAAGAGACTCATGATTCTTTCCACCGCACCAACACAGTATACACACACTCCTTGGGACATTTCCCCTTTCTGTGGGTAGCACTGCCAATAGTCCAGGTGGGTCAATACTCCACTCTGGACCACAACCCAAGGGACCCCCTCAGCAGCCCGGCAGGTCACTGACCACAGGGGAACAAGGTGTATCCGGCCCTTTAAAATAACCAGCACTGACATCACGACACAACATCCTAGGGTCCGGCTACACCTCCGCCAACCACCAAAAGAATGGCGTTACACTCTACCACCTGGCAAGTGACCGGCCGTCCCTCCGCCATAGCACCACAGGGGCACACCACACAGCCTTTGGCCACAGCTGTCAAAGACCACAGAGCACCCCATAGGTGTAACCCCACTGTAACCTATCTTCTTATAAGGCCCAAGGCATGACACACCAATAATGATAAATGTCTCTCCCTGTGTGAGTGCAAAGTTAAATGGCCCCACTTGGGGAATTGGGAACCATCTGTCAGTCCAGTTATTTCCAGCCCCGGCTGACATGGTTATCTAATATTATCTACTGCAGGAGCTGTTTTTCCTTTACCTCCATGAAAGTTTTGGAGAAGTGATTAATTTTAGGTGTTAAACTAAAGCACAACACAAATATGTAATGGTAGATTAAACTCCGGAGGGTTTAGACAGCCGCCTGACACAAAACATTAACATGTGCAAACTAGCGAAATCTAATTAAGTGTTTTGTACAATGCCATATTAATCCACCATTTTCCTGTAAAATGTCTTGTACTTACATGACGAGTGACAATGCCCCATTAACAATTACTCCACGGTCCTGTTGCCATATGATTCCAGTCCCCTTTTATTATACCCTTGTATAGACGGTAGTTAAACGAGGACGCTTTGGAGGAACTTATGTTGCTAAAGGGCCCAGAAATGCCAAATATGTTAATGAATAGGTTTTACAGATAATTAAATCAGTAAAGTGTCAGTCTCTCTGGCTGCTTCCATATCACATGACATCATTACAGAAGTCTTACTTTCCAGTCCTTGTGGCTTTACTATATAGGATAACACAGATTGCTTTATCCATCCCAGAAGGTTTGATTTTAAAGGCTTCTAGAGAACACGGATCTTTAGCTGCACTAGAATATGCCGACGTGTCAGACGTGTCCCTTGACAATAAGCTGATCACAAAACGTCTCCCTGCTGTGATCTATGAGGAAACCCGGATGTAAGCATTTAATTTCCCTACAGCGCCACCACAGGGGAAATTAAGTATCACATATTGTCCTTTCAAATGAATAGGTCATCAGTGTAATGCAGGGCAGTACAGGACAGGT
This sequence comes from Dendropsophus ebraccatus, assembly GCF_027789765.1. NCBI lineage: Eukaryota > Metazoa > Chordata > Amphibia > Anura > Hylidae > Dendropsophus > Dendropsophus ebraccatus. The sequence continues at coordinate 187,075,512 of NC_091454.1, read as the reverse complement.
CTTCTAGAGTAGGAGACGCTCGATCACCATTCTCCATATGAGGTTCCTGAACAGATTATCCTACACTATTAATGGGGTTATCCAGCAAAAATCTTTTTCTTTTTTTTTTTAAATCAACTGGTTTCAAAAAGATTTGTAATTTACTTCTATTTAAAATTCTCAAGTCTTCTCATACTTATCAGCTCCTGTATGTCCTGCAGGAAATGGTGTATTACTTTCAGTCTGACACGGTGCTCTTTGCTGACATCTGGACAGAGACTGTCCAAAACAGTAGCAAATCCCCATAGAAAACCTCTTTTGCTCTGGGCAGTTCCTGTCTCGAACAGAGGTGGCAACAGAGAGCACTGTGTTAGATGGAAAAGTAAACATTTCCTGCAGGACATACAGCAGCTGATAAGTATGGGAAGACTTGAGATTTTTAAAAAGAAGTAAATTAGAATTTCTATATCATTTTCTGAAATCAGTTGATTTAAAAAAAAAAAATTCATTGGATAACCCCTTTAAAGCGTGACTGTCACTTCAGAAAACTTTTGACATGTCATTGAGACGGGAGAAGACGCACTGCAGCGGTTTTGTGATCAGTCATGTGAGTCACATGATCAGTCGGACTAACAATGGATCTCTATGGAGCCTGACTGATCAGCTTGACTGATAATGTGACTGAGAGCCAGGAGAGGACAAACTGCAGCATGCCTTCTCCCGGCTCTATCTCCCAATCGGTATGGGTCGGAACACTTAGACCAAGGCCGATTAAAACTTTTCACATGTTTCTATGACATGTCAAAAGTTTTCTGGAGTGACAGTGATACTTTCAATATAACAAGTCCCACCTATCAGCTGAACTGGGATACTGTCAGCCTTATTCACTTGGGGCCACTCTTCATGTTGAAATAAATAGAAAATTGGCTGCATGCAAAATCTATAGAAATTATAGGAAGAGCCAAGTGGTTTGCCATAAGTTTATGAGAGGAATATTCCTGTAAGACTTGCACCCATAAGTCCTATATTTGATCAGGTGGACAGGCAGTTAGTGTGATGTAAAAGATCAGCGAGTGGGAGGCCGAGGCTTCACGATGGGGTAGCTGTCCGGGGTTTTCCTTGGCCAGCAGAAAAACCTAAAATCGGCCCTGATACAGTGGGTGGGAATACACAGTATACAGACAAGGAGACAAGTAGGTAGTTATAGCTGTGCCTTTATTAATAACATGTACAGACCAGAAGGCAGTTCTGTTTCTGCCTGAATTATTTACAGAAGACAAGCAGGTAGTTCTATCTGTGCCTCCATTATTTACAGCAGAAGACAAGCAGGTAGTTCTATATGTGCCTCCATTATCTACAGAGGAAAACAAGCAGGCAGTTATATCTGTGCCTCCATTATCTACAGAGGAAGACAAGCAGGTAGTTCTAAATATGCCTTCATTATTAACAGCAGAAGACAAGCAGGTAGTTCTATCTATGCCTCCATTATTAACAGCAGAAGACAAGCAGGTAGTTCTATCTATGCCTCCATTATTTACAGCAGAAGACAAGCAGGTAGTTCTATGTGTGCCTCTATCATTTACAGCAGAAGAGAAGCAGGTAGTTCTATATGTGCATCCAATATCTACAGCAGAAGACAAGAAGGTAGTTCTATCTGTGCCTCCATTATCTACAGAGGAAGACAAGGAGGTAGTTCTATCTATGCCTCCATTATTAACAGCAGAAGACAAGCAGGTAGTTCTATCTATGCCTCCATTATTTACAGCAGAAGACAAGCAGGTAGTTCTATCTATGCATCCATTATCTACAGCAGAAGACAAGCAGGTAGTTCTATCTGTGCCTCCATTATGTACAGCAGAAGACAACCAGGTAGTTCTATCTGTGCCTCCATTATCTACAGCAGAAGACAAGCAGGTAGTTCTATCTATGCCTCCATTATTAACAGCAGAACACAAGCAGGTAGTTCTATCTATGCCTCCATTATTTACAGCAGAAGACAAGCAGGTAGTTCTATTTATGTCTCCATTACTTACAGCAGAAGACAAGCAGGTAGTTCTATCTGTGCCTACATTATTTACAGCAGAAGAGAAGCAGGTAGTTCTATGTGTGCCTCTATCATTTACAGCAGAAGATAAGCAGGTAGTTCTATATGTGCATCCATTATCTACAGCAGAAGACAAGCAGGTAGTTCTATCTGTGCCTCCATTATCTACAGAGGAAGACAAGCAGGTAGTTCTATCTATGCCTCCATTATTAACAGCAGAAGACAAGCAGGTAGTTCTATCTATGCCTCCATTATTTACAGCAGAAGACAAGCAGGTAGTTCTATCTATGCATCCATTATCTACAGCAGAAGACAAGCAGGTAGTTCTATCTGTGCCTCCATTATCTACAGCAGAAGACAACCAGGTAGTTCTATCTGTGCCTCCATTATCTACAGCAGAAGACAAGCAGGTAGTTCTATCTGTGCCTACATTATCTACAGCAGAAGACAACCAGGTAGTTCTATGTGTGCCTCTATCATTTACAGCAGAAGACAAGCAGGTAGTTCTATGTGTGCCTCTATCATTTACAGCAGAAGACAAGTAGGTATTTTTATCTGTGCCTCCATTATCTACAGAAGAAGACAAGCAGGTAGTTTTATATGTGCATCCATTATCTACAGCAGAAGACAAGCAGGTAGTTCTATCTGTGCCTCCATTATCTACAGCAGAAGACAAGCAGGTAATTCTATCTGTGCCTACATTATCTACAGCAGAAGACAAGCAGGTAGTTCTATGTGTGCCTCTATCATTTACAGCAGAAGAGAAGCAGGTAGTTCTATATGTGCATCCATTATCTACAGCAGAAGACAAGCAGGTAGTTCTATCTGTGCCTCCATTATCTACAGCAGAAGACAAGCAGGTTGTTCTATATGTGCATCCATTATCTACAGCAAAAGACAAGCAGGTAGTTCTATATGTGCATCCATTATCTACAGCAGAAGACAAGCAGGTAGTTCTATATGTGCCTCCATTATCTACAGAGGAAGACAAGCAGGTAGTTCTATCTATGCCTCCATTATTAACAGCAGAAGACAAGCAGGTAGTTCTATCTATGCCTCCATTATTTACAGCAGAAGACAAGCAGGTAGTTCTATCTATGCCTCCATTATTTACAGCAGAAGACAAGCAGGTAGTTCTATCTGTGCCTACATTATTTACAGCAGAAGAGAAGCAGGTAGTTCTATGTGTGCCTCTATCATTTACAGCAGAAGAGAAGCAGGTAGTTCTATATGTGCATCCATTATCTACAGCAGAAGACAAGCAGGTAGTTCTATCTGTGCCTCCATTATCTACAGAGGAAGACAAGAAGGTAGTTCTATCTATGCCTCCATTATTAACAGCAGAAGACAAGCAGGTAGTTCTATCTATGCCTCCATTATTTACAGCAGAAGACAAGCAGGTAGTTCTATCTATGCATCCATTATCTACAGCAGAAGACAAGCAGGTAGTTCTATCTGTGCCTCCATTATCTACAGCAGAAGACAAGCAGGTAGTTCTATCTGTGCCTCCATTATCTACAGCAGAAGACAAGCAGGTAGTTCTATCTGTGCCTACATTATCTACAGCAGAAGACAAGCAGGTAGTTCTATCTGTGCCTCCATTATCTACAGAGGAAGACAAGCAGGTAGTTCTATCTATGCCCCCATTATTAACAGCAGAAGACAAACAGGTAGTTCTATCTATGCCTCCATTATTTACAGCAGAAGACAAGCAGGTAGTTCTATCTATGCATCCATTATCTACAGCAGAAGACAAGCAGGTAGTTCTCTCTGTGCCTCCATTATCTACAGCAGAAGACAACCAGGTAGTTCTATCTGTGCCTCCATTATCTACAGCAGAAGACAAACAGGTAGTTCTATCTGTGCCTACATTATCTACAGCAGAAGACAACCAGGTAGTTCTATGTGTGCCTCTATCATTTACAGCAGAAGACAAGCAGGTAGTTCTGTGTGCCTCTATCATTTACAGCAGAAGACAAGTAGGTATTTCTATCTGTGCCTCCATTATCTACAGAAGAAGACAAGCAGGTAGTTCTATATGTGCATCCATTATCTACAGCAAAAGACACGCAGGTAGTTCTATATGTGCATCCATTATCTACAGCAGAAGACAAGCAGGTAGTTCTATCTGTGCCTCCATTATCTACAGCAGAAGACAAGCAGGTAGTTCTATGTGTGCCTCTATCATTTACAGCAGAAGAGAAGCAGGTAGTTCTATATGTGCATCCATTATCTACAGCAGAAGACAAGCAGGTAGTTCTATCTGTGCCTCCATTATCTACAGCAGAAGAGAAGCAGGTAGTTCTATGTGTGCCTCTATCATTTACAGCAGAAGAGAAGCAGGTAGTTCTATATGTGCATCCATTATCTACAGCAGAAGACAAGCAGGTAGTTCTATCTGTGCCTCCATTATCTACAGAGGAAGACAAGCAGGTAGTTCTATCTATGCCTCCATTATCTACAGCAGAAAACAAGCAGGTAGTTCTATCTATGCCTCCATTATTTACAGCAGAAGACAAGCAGGTAGTTCTATCTATGCATCCATTATCTACAGCAGAAGACAAGCAGGTAGTTCTATCTGTGCCTCCATTATCTACAGCAGAAGACAACCAGGTAGTTCTATCTGTGCCTCCATTATCTACAGCAGAAGACAAGCAGGTAGTTCTATCTGTGCCTACATTATCTACAGAGGAAGACAAGCAGGTAGTTCTATCTATGCCTCCATTATCTACAGCAGAAAACAAGCAGGTAGTTCTATCTATGCCTCCATTATTTACAGCAGAAGACAAGCAGGTAGTTCTATCTATGCATCCATTATCTACAGCAGAAGACAAGCAGGTAGTTCTATCTGTGCCTCCATTATCTACAGCAGAAGACAACCAGGTAGTTCTATCTGTGCCTCCATTATCTACAGCAGAAGACAAGCAGGTAGTTCTATCTGTGCCTACATTATCTACAGCAGAAGACAACCAGGTAGTTCTATGTGTGCCTCTATCATTTACAGCAGAAGACAAGCAGGTAGTTCTATGTGTGCCTCTATCATTTACAGCAGAAGACAAGTAGGTAGTTCTATCTGTGCATCCATTATCTACAACAGAAGACAAGCAGGTAGTTCTATCTGTGACTCCATTATCTACAGAAAAATAGCAGGTAGTTCTATCTATGCCTCCATTATTAACAGCAGAAGACAAGCAGGTAGTTCTATCTATGCCTCAATTATTTACAGCAGAAGACAAGCAGGTATTTCTATCTGTGCCTCCATTATCTACAGCAGAAGACAAGCAGGTAGTTCTATCTGTGCCTACATTATCTACAGCAGAAGACAACCAGGTAGTTCTATGTGTGCCTCTATCATTAATTACAGCAGAAGACAAGCAGGTAGTTCTATGTGTGCCTCTATCATTTACAGCAGAAGACAAGTAGGTAGTTCTATATGTGCATCCATTATCTACAACAGAAGACAAGCAGGTAGTTCTATCTGTGCCTCCATTATCTACAGAAGAAGACAAGCAGGTAGTTCTATATGTGCATCCATTATCTACAGCAAAAGACAAGCAGGTAGTTCTATATGTGCATCCATTATCTACAGCAGAAGACAAGCAGGTAGTTCTATCTATGCATCCATTATCTACAGCAGAAGACAAGCAGGTAGTTCTATCTGTGCCTACATTATCTACAGCAGAAGACAAGCAGGTAGTTCTATGTGTGCCTCTATCATTTACAGCAGAAGAGAAGCAGGTAGTTCTATATGTGCATCCATTATCTACAGCAGAAGACAAGCAGGTAGTTCTATCTGTGCCTCCATTATCTACAGAGGAAGACAAGCAGGTAGTTCTATCTATGCCTCCATTATTAACAGCAAAAGACAAGCAGGTAGTTCTATCTATGCCTCCATTATTTACAGCAGAAGACAAGCAGGTAGTTCTATCTTTGCATCCATTATCTACAGCAGAAGACAAGCAGGTAGTTCTATCTGTGCCTCCATTATCTACAGAGGAAGACAAGCAGGTAGTTCTATCTATGCCTCCATTATTTACAGCAGAAGACAAGCAGGTAGTTCTATCTATGCATCCATTATCTACAGCAGAAGACAAGCAGGTAGTTCTATATGTGCATCCATTATCTACAGCAGAAGACAAGCAGGTAGTTCTATCTGTGCCTCCATTATCTACAGAGGAAGACAAGCAGGTAGTTCTATCTATGCCTCCATTATTAACAGCAGAAGACAAGCAGGTAGTTCTATCTATGCCTCCATTATTTACAGCAGAAGACAAGCAGGTAGTTCTATCTATGCATCCATTATCTACAGCAGAAGACAAGCAGGTAGTTCTATCTGTGCCTCCATTATCTACAGCAGAAGACAACCAGGTAGTTCTATCTGTGCCTCCATTATCTACAGCAGAAGACAAGCAGGTAGTTCTATCTGTGCCTACATTATCTACAGCAGAAGACAACCAGGTAGTTCCATGTGTGCCTCTATCATTTACAGCAGAAGACAAGCAGGTAGTTCTATGTGTGCCTCTATCATTTACAGCAGAAGACAAGTAGGTAGTTCTATCTGTGCATCCATTATCTACAACAGAAGACAAGCAGGTAGTTCTATCTGTGCCTCCATTATCTACAGAAGAATAGCAGGTAGTTCTATCTATGCCTCCATTATTAACAGCAGAAGACAAGCAGGTAGTTCTATCTATGCCTCAATTATTTACAGCAGAAGACAAGCAGGTAGTTCTATCTATGCCTCCATTATTTACAGCAGAAGACAAGCAGGTAGTTCTATCTGTGCCTACATTATTAACAGCAGAAGAGAAGCAGGTAGTTCTATGTGTGCCTCTATCATTTACAGCAGAAGAGAAGCAGGTAGTTCTATATGTGCATCCATTATCTACAGCAGAAGACAAGCAGGTAGTTCTATCTGTGCCTCCATTATCTACAGAGGAAGACAAGCAGGTAGTTCTATCTATGCCTCCATTATTAACAGCAGAAGACAAGCAGGTAGTTCTATCTATGCCTCCATTATTTACAGCAGAAGACAAGCAGGTAGTTCTATCTATGCATCCATTATCTACAGCAGAAGACAAGCAGGTATTTCTATCTGTGCCTCCATTATCTACAGCAGAAGACAACCAGGTAGTTCTATCTGTGCCTCCATTATCTACAGCAGAAGACAAGCAGGTAGTTCTATCTGTGCCTACATTATCTACAGCAGAAGACAACCAGGTAGTTCTATGTGTGCCTCTATCATTAATTACAGCAGAAGACAAGCAGGTAGTTCTATGTGTGCCTCTATCATTTACAGCAGAAGACAAGTAGGTAGTTCTATATGTGCATCCATTATCTACAACAGAAGACAAGCAGGTAGTTCTATCTGTGCCTCCATTATCTACAGAAGAAGACAAGCAGGTAGTTCTATATGTGCATCCATTATCTACAGCAGAAGACAAGCAGGTAGTTCTATATGTGCATCCATTATCTACAGCAGAAGACAAGCAGGTAGTTCTATCTATGCATCCATTATCTACAGCAGAAGACAAGCAGGTAGTTCTATCTGTGCCTACATTATCTACAGCAGAAGACAAGCAGGTAGTTCTATGTGTGCCTCTATCATTTACAGCAGAAGAGAAGCAGGTAGTTCTATATGTGCATCCATTATCTACAGCAGAAGACAAGCAGGTAGTTCTATCTGTGCCTCCATTATCTACAGAGGAAGACAAGCAGGTAGTTCTATCTATGCCTCCATTATTAACAGCAAAAGACAAGCAGGTAGTTCTATCTATGCCTCCATTATTTACAGCAGAAGACAAGCAGGTAGTTCTATCTATGCATCCATTATCTACAGCAGAAGACAAGCAGGTAGTTCTATCTGTGCCTCCATTATCTACAGCAGAAGACAAGCAGGTAGTTCTATGTGTGCCTCTATCATTTACAGCAGAAGACAAGCAGGTAGTTCTATCTGTGCCTACATTATCTACAGCAGAAGACAACCAGGTAGTTCTATGTGTGCCTCTATCATTTACAGCAGAAGACAAGTAGGTAGTTCTATATATGCCTCCATTATTAACAGCAGAAGACAAGCAGGTAGTTCTATCTATGCCTCCATTGTTTACAGCAGAAGACAAGGAGGTAGTTCTATCTATGCATCCATTATCTACAGCAGAAGACAAGCAGGTAGTTCTATCTGTGCCTCCATTATCTACAGCAGAGGACAAGCAGGTAGTTCTATCTGTGCCTCCATTATCTACAGCAGAAGACAAGCAGGTAGTTCTATCTGTGCCTACATTATCTACAGCAGAAGACAACCAGGTAGTTCTATGTGTGCCTCTATCATTTACAGCAGAAGACAAGCAGGTAGTTCTATGTGTGCATCCATTATCTACAGCAGAAGACAAGCAGGTAGTTCTATCTGTGCCTCCATTATCTACAACAGAAGACAAGCAGGTAGTTCTATATGTGCATCCATTATCTACAGCAAAAGACAAGCAGGTAGTTCTATATGTGCATCCATTATCTACAGCAGAAGACAAGCAGGTAGTTCTATCTGTGCCTCCATTATCTACAACAGAAGACAAGCAGGTAGTTCTATCTGTGCCTCCATTATCTACAACAGAAGACAAGCAGGTAGTTCTATATGTGCATCCATTATCTACAGCAGAAGACAAGCAGGTAGTTCTATCTGTGCCTCCATTATTTACAGAAGACGACAATCTGTGTCTCTATAATTCAGGGGAAGAGATGGGGCAAATAAAGTCCATCTATTGGTAATGGCGGCCGCAAGCAATGTTCATGATCATTATTTGCGACTGTCATTTTTACGTAGCCTGAAATAGTAATGCAAAGAGGGTAGCACTATTTAGGCGTGGGCCAGAAATATACCACTGGGTGCATCTGGGGGCCTTAAAGGGGTTATCCAGAAACAGTATAACTGCTTTCTCTTAAAAACTGTGCAAATCAGTTCCACTAAAATAAATGGAGCCAAGTTGCAACACCACATACAACCTGAGAACAAGTGTGGCGCTGTTTTTGGAAGAAACCAACTATACAATTTTTATTTTATTTCAGATAACTCATTTAAGCAAATTGTACAGTGCGCACTACATGTCTCATACCACAGTCACAACACTCTTCGGATGAAGGGGCCTTTGCTGAGATCATGTGATGCTTTTCTGCCAATAGTAAAAAGTGCACTGACCTTAAAAAGGGTTCAAGGCAATATTCAGCAGGTGCAATAGCACTCACTGATAAGGCATTTTATGGATGCTACAATTTAAAGGGGCTGTCCTGATGACAGATTGCTGATCATTACGCATGACCCTGGAATATATCTTACACTATAGCAACAATGTCTATTTCCAACAAAACCTCTAACCCTGCCCCAATAATCACAGTTAAATGAGACATTTGCACATCTGAAAAAAGCATGCAGTATTTTAGTATATTTCTGCCATTTATAACCCGCGACTCCGTTTCTACTTCAACATATAAAGCAGCAAAAAAAAAAATCCCCCTAGAATTAGATTTGCTTCTTATTTCACGCATCTGGAAATCACAAAGTAACAGGGAGATTATCCCATAAGAACTTAACTTGCTTTGAGACGTGCTAAACTCAACTTTGGGTGATTATTGGTTTTTATCCAGCAAATAAATCTCCTACATACGGTATAGCAGTCGGAATGAGATTATGGAATGTTTAACCCCGTACAGCCCAGGGAGACAGCTGACAGTGGCCTGAACCGAGGATAATTCGAGAGTCCCGGCCAAAACATTACCACATTAGCGTGACAAGTAACTAACTTGCATTACGAGACTAGGCAAGCAAGCTAGGACAGGGCCGCTGTGTACTTTGGCCTATGCTTCCATATTATTATTAGTTAGATCTGAGAGGAACATTAAAGAAATCCCTTGAAGTGTATTGTGTTGAGTAAGGGTAAGGCTGGGAAGGAGAGGCGATAAGCCAGACAGCATAATAATGACACATTAGAATAAGCTGCATGATAACCACAGTGTCAATCATCCTAACACAGTAGAAGGAAGCAACACCCCAAAAATAACAGCGTATTGGTAATGCATTTGTATGATTGATGGGAGCGTTTACACACTACACCGAGCAAGGCGAAAAGATAGGGGAAACAGGTTCGCTTCCAAATTGATACAAAAGTCCCACGGTTAGAAGTCCTCCCACACTATAAATGCACTAAGCGCTCACTCGGGTATTTTCATGGTCTCCTATGACAATTTTTTATTTAAAGGGGTATTTCTTAAAGGGGATTTTTTTTTTTGTAATAAAGTTGTATGACTTTGTATATAACTTCATTAAAGTTAGTTTACAGCGACTGGCAGCAGTAAAGGGCGAAATGGCCCCCTCTGCTGCCCTAATGGCTGTGCTGAGAACTGCAGGTCTCCACAAGCTCTGCATGCAGCATTAGCCATGCTGAGCCTTCCCTAATGCATATTAACATGAGAATAGACAGTACACTTTGGGAAGCTGCCTGTGGGAGGGAATTCCCTCCCCTGTATGACGCGGCTCCCTTAGAATGAAAGGAGCCGTGTCATACAAGGGAGGGAATTCCCTCCCACTGGGGGCGGGCCGGCCTCTAGTGCTTGAGCACCGGCCGGTTCCCATGCATAGAACGGCGCTGTGCACGGGAATGGGGCCTCGGTCCGAAAAACGGACCGCGGCACCAGCTTCCCCGTGCCGGCGCCGTTCGATAGGTGGGTTCAGGTTAAAGAGGATGTACCAGGTGGTACATCCTTTTTAAAGCACCTCGTCACCAAGCTGATTGGTTTCTGGCTGTTGTCACTCATAAAATTCAAAGAGAAACAATGTAATACATCATACAGCATGGACATGACTTCATATCACTTCACCTCTCACCCTAGTTGGGTCCTGACATCATAATTATATATTATATATTATATTATTATATATTACAATTACATATTCTTAATGCAAATAGATTTTTTAAAATTTCAGGAATTGGAGTGAAAATAGTGCAAATAAACTATGGGAATCTGTAACTTTCTAATATTCCCCTGCCAGCAGACCAGGGCAGTCTTAACAAAACTATGGGCCCCTGGGCACAGCTGTGAACTGGGCCCCCCGACCCAAATATTACCGCCACACCACAACCAATACCATTACTATATTGTTACTTACTAATCCTGTATACTAAGACCAATAAAACACAGTACCGGATTACAAGTGACAAATACCACCACATACTGACTAATACCACCACATACTGACTAATACCACCGCTGCACCGCAGATCACTATCACCTCATCCAGTCACATAGAGGTAGCCCCAGCTCTACACAGGTTCTGTACTCTATATACAATACAGTGCAGTTATATGAAGTGACTCACAGGGGACGTCTTCTCTGATCGCAGTTCTTCCCTTTTCAACTTCTCCATCTGTTCTGGGCAATTATGAGAACTTCTCCGAGCCACGAATCCACAGAATCTGCAAGAGAAAAATATAAGGCTCCTCACTCTGTCACCATCCTCATCTCTCTACAAACTGCACATCTGTACTGGCCCCTTTACATCCTCATTTGACTCTATGTATATATATATATATATATATATATATATATATATATATATATATATATCCCTTATAGTATATGCCCCCTCTGTGTAGACACCTTATAGATGGTCCTTTGTTCAGTCCTCCATATAGATAACCCCCAGTGTTGTCCATACCCCATATAGGTAGACCCCTTATGTTGTCCATCCCCATATATATAGCCCCCTCATGTCATCCTTCAATATAGGTAGCCCCTTTATGTTGTCCATTCCCCCCATATAGCCCCCTCATGTTGTCCATTCCCCCCATATAGCCCCCTCATGTAGTCCATTCCCCCCATATAGCCCCTCATGTTGTCCATCCCCCCATATAGACCCCTTATGTTGTCTATCCCCCAATAGCCCCCTCATGTTGTCCATCCCCTATAGCCCCCTTATCTTGTCCATCCCCCTATAGCCCCCCTTATGTTGTCCATCTCCCTTATAGCCCCCCTTATGTTGTCCATCTCCCCTATAGCCCCCCTTATGTTGTCCATCTCCCCTATAGCCCCCCTAATGTTGTCCATCCCCCCTATAGCCCCCTTATGTTGTCCATCCCCCCTATAGCCCCCCTTATGTTGTTCATCTCCCCTATAGCACCCCTTATGTTGTCCATCTCCCCTATAGCCCCCCTTATGTTGTCCATCTCCCCTATAGCCCCCCTTATGTTGTCTATCCCCCCTATAGCCCCCCTTATGTTGTCCATCTCCCCTATAGCCCCCCTTATGTTGTCCATCTCCCCTATAGCCCCCTCATGTTGTCCATCTCTCCTATAGCCCCCCTCATCTTGTCCATCTCTCCTATAGCCCCCCTTTAGTTGTCAATCTCCCCTATAGCCCCCCTCATGTTGTCCATCTCCCCTATAGCCCCCCTTATGTTGTCCATCTCTCCTATAGCCCCCCTCATGTTGTCCATCTCCCCTATAGCCCCCCTTATGTTGTCCATCCCCCTATAGCCCCCTCATGTTGTCCATCCCCCCTATAGCCCCCCTCATGTTGTCCATCTCTCCTATAGCCCCCCCTCATGTTGTCCATCTCTCCTATAGCGCCCCCTCATGTTGTCCATCTCTCCTATAGCCCCCCTCATGTTGTCCATCCCCCCTATAGCCCCCTCATGTTGTCCATCTCTCCTATAGCCCCACCCTCATGTTGTCCATCTCTCCTATAGCCCCCAGTGCTGTGATGAAAAAAAAAAAAAAAAAAAACTTACCTGTCGCGGGCCTCTTCTTCTCTCTTCTCCGACAGACGAGAAGTTCCTCGACCTGGGCAGCGTCATCACCACTGAGCTCCGTGCGAGCCGCAGTGGCTGAGACTTCCGGTATGCGCTACGTGAATCGGAAGTCCCAGCTGCCGCACCGCGCACAGAACTCAGTGGTGATGGAGCTGCCGGGACCAGGAGCTGCTCGTCTGTCGGGGGCGGCACACTTGTGATCGCAAGCATGACTTGCTGCTTGCGGTCACAAGAGTGATTGACAGTGCAGGAAGCCTATGGCTTCTCCCGCTGTCAATGGTAACACTGTTACATTTAACTGGAAGCGATCGTTGTGATTGCTTACAGTTAAAAGGACAGGTGCGGCAATCGGCAGCTGAGTGGGCCCCCCAGAAGCACTCCTGCTCGGGGTCCACCGAGCAAATCCTTTTCTGCAGGGTAGGCAGCTGCCACTGGGGCCCCCCATGAGTCATAGGCCCCATGGGAAAGACGGCCCTGCAGCAGACAACATTCGCAGAATAAACGTATCTTTTATTTTGCTGATAAGTTTGTTGCTGATAAGTTTGTTGCTGATAAGTATGTTGAGTCAAAAAAACGACATTCCATACCCTCTTATTGCTGTGTATGTATTATATCCGTACCCTTCCTGCGGGTAAGCTGTGTGTATAAATCTTATATATAGGGATAGATATAGTACACATGTAAAGGAAATAGCCAAGGACACAGATCTACTTGATTTATGTGGACCAGACTATCAAACTGCAACAGGAATTTATGGTGCGCAGCTAGCGAAGATCACCTACATGGTTCAATGACAATGAAAACCCACCTCTATGTATCACAATTGAATGCCGGTTAGATCAAATGATTTTAGAAAGTTATATAGATTTGTAATTTACTTCTGTTCAAAAATCTCAAGTCTTCCAGTACTCATCAGCTGCTGTATGTCCTGACACAGTGCTCTCTGCCGTCCAGATCAGGAGAGAGGATTTGCTACTGCTTTAGACAGTTCCTGTCACAGACAGAGGTGGCAGCAGAGAGCACTGTGTCAGACTGGAAAGAATACACCACTTTCTGCAAAGCATACAGCAGCTGATAAGTACTAGAAGATTTTTAAATAGAAGGAAATTAGTACCATATGTTCCCGCGTATAAGGCGACTGGGCGTATAAAACGACCCCTGACTTTTAAGCAGATTGTCAGGGGTTCGCCTTATAACCGGAAAAGGTTGACTGCAGCTAAATTAAAAAAAACACTAAACTCACCTAGAGCCCAATCCCGGCCTCCGCGCGCCTCCTGTACCGTTCCCAGCACAGGCAGTGTGACGTACACCACCTGCGCCGGAGATGGAGATTGCCGAACCTTTCCCGGGCAGCCGAGCGTCTCATCGGTGAGACTCTGAGACACTCGGCTGCTTCGGGAACTTCCGGCGCCTCTCTCATTCTCCCGAAGCTCTCTCGGCAGCCCAGCGTCTCTGAGCCTCTCCAATGAGACGCTCAGCTGCCCGGATCGCCCTGACCGGTGATCTCTGTCTCCGACACTGGGAACGGTACGGGAGGTGCGGGGAGGCCGCGAACGGGCCCCAGGTGAGTTTTTCGGGGTTAAAAAGTCATCCTATATGCCGGAAAATCCAGTAATCTATATAACTGCCTGAAACCGGTTGATTTTAAAGAAGAAAAAAATCGCCAGAGTTCCCCTTTAAGCCTGTACAATGACCCTTTCTATCCTCTCATTGGCTAAATCTTATCTTGGCTTAGGGTGGTATTACACGAAGCGATTATCGTTCGAATAATCGTTCAATCGGTCGTATTTGAACGATTATCTTTAAGTGTAATAGTAGACAACGATTAAACGACGAACGATTGGTCGTTGGTCGTTTAATAGGTTTTGGATCTATTTTTATCGTTTGTCTTTTACACATCGTTCGCACATCGTTCGTTTGAATAAGATGTCGTTAGCCGTTCCCTGTTCATTCGCAAATTGAAAGGGGAGTGTTCTTGAATTTTGTTGCTCCAATATAACCGATAATCTTTCCGTGTAGTAAAACGAACGATTATTAGGCAACCGCTATTGCGATCGTTGGAGATCGTTTATCGTTAATCGTTAATTGAAAAAAATCGCTTCGTGTAATACCACCCTAAGTCGTAACCAGCAAGTAATTCCATCAAATTAGTTGTTACCATCTTTACCTTGATATTCATCCCTCTAAGGGCCCTATTCCACCGGACGATTATCGTTTGCATAATCGTTAACGATTAACGATCTCAAACGACCGCTATAGCGAAAGACCTCAAAACGTTCAGTCATTTCCATGGAACGATAATCGTTACTTATGATCGTAATTGCGATCGTTTCTCTTCGCTATTTATTTGCTATTGCGTTCGTATCTATTGCGAACGACCGAACGATGTCTTATTCAATGCGAACGATTTGCGAACGTTTTGCGAACAAGCAACGATAAAAATAGGTCCAGGTCTTATAAAGCGGTCAACGATTTCTCGTTCGGTCGTTAATCGTTAACTGCATTTCAACCGAACGATTATCAGTCAGATTCGAACAATTTAACGATAATCTGAATGATAATCGTCCGCTGGAATATGGCCCTAAATCAGGGATTGGGAACCTTCGGCCCTCATGCTGATGCAAAACTACAACTCGGCTGTCCAGGCATGATGGGAATTGTAGTTTTGCAACAGCTGGAGGGCAAAAGGTTCCCCATCCTGGCTCTCAATCTTCCCTAATGCTTTCTGCCTGTTTCCGTTCACACATTACATCAGCTGCAATGAGATAATCAACCGGCGAAAAATATTACCTAGATCTAAATTTATCTGGGAATTAAAGCAAGAAATATAATGGTGTTCTTTAACTCAACCATAATAAATGTGGCTTTAATTGCAGCATTTGAATATTCCCCCCATTGCTATATTTCACGCAGATCTAAAATATTCCATGTTTTTGCCAACAGCGCCAGCGACAATGGTCCCCAACGTCCGCGACTCCATCCCACGCTGATGCCGTTAATGTCGGCCTCATTAATAAATTACAATGATAATGGAGTACTTAATTTGAAAAAATAAAGCCGTGTGTATCTATTTTTTTTGGACACAGTAAGAGGGATTGGCTGCTTTTATGAGCTTGCAGGGAATTGCCGAGCTCCTGTGGCACCATCCTTCACTCTCCTCCTGTCACATTTTGAGCTGGAAATAAATGGAGCTTTATCACGAGCTTTATGATCGAGCATTGATTACTTCTGGCCATCCTTCTTACTCCATGACTGTCTGCCAACGCTTGATGCTGGAATGACACTACTCCATCAAATAATGTATTGCTTAGCATTGTTCTATGGGCAGTAACTGACACCATCCATCACCCTGGATCAATAGCTTTCCTTTCCACCCTCACACAGGGAGCCCGAGCACTACAGATAGAGCAATTTGCGGAGAGCAGGGTCCCATCTGGGAGACTCTTCTCTTCCTTTCCACCCTATATATCCTGACCATTAGTCTTGGCGGGTCATTTTTTTTCTTTTAAGTTCACCGGATATCAGATTCTCCAGAAAAGAGAACTTTGTATGGTTTAGGACTCTACCTTATCCTTATTTTTTATCTAAACAGCTCCATTCTTTTTTTTTCTTTTTTCCAATATAAATTTTTATTTTAAAAAAAATTCTTAACGCAGAATCTTTTATATTATTCTAGAGTATATAGAAAAGCAGTCATGAGTTAATAGGTAAGGCTGGGTTCACGCTACGTTTTTGCAATCTGGGGGTTTTTTTTCGTCTTTTTTTTGCAAATGGATGCGTGCATCCATTTTGATCTGTCTTTCCATTGACTTCCATTATAAAAAAAAACGATCCGTTTTTTTGTTTTTTTTTAACGGACACAAAAACGTAGTCAACCTCATTTTTGTGTCTGTAAATAAAAACTGATCCGTTTTGATCCGTTTTTTTTTTTTAATGGAAGTCAATGAAAAAATGGATCAAAACGGATGTACACAAATGTATTTGGGGTTTTTTTTATCAGTTTTTTTCCCCAAAAACGTAGCGTGAACCCAGCCTAAGGGGTAAGGAACCTTGACTCTCCAGCTGTTGCAAAACTACAACTCCCATCATGCCTAAAGCTTCGGCTGTCCAGGCATTATGGGAGTTGTAATTTTTCAACAGCTAGAGAGACAAGGTTCCCTACCCCTGCGTTAGTAGGAATAAGGAAAGAGGAATAGTAATGGTTAAACTAAAGCTTCTCAGATCACAGTGTGCAATTAACAATATGTGGCTATGTTCACATGATTGAAAAGGCAGCCGTTTTTATCAGGACACCTGTCATTTAGCAGCGTATAAAAAAAGATGGTTGTTATTATGCAAATAACAGGCGTTCAATAAAAACGGCCATCTTTTTGACTGTAAGGGTCCTATTAGACAAAGCAATTTTTAACGATTAGCGATTAACTGTCACAAATGAGATTGGTTATCATTAGCCTGAAATCGACACATAATGATAGTCGTTATTTACGATCATTACAACAATTGTTTACTCCATCTGATCCCAGCAAAAGAAGGAACGATTTGGGATTACACTGAACGATTAGCGAACGACTGTGGAATTACAGTGAACAATTAGCGAGCGATTAGCAAACAGTTAACAATGATTGTAGGGTCAGATCTAAATGAACGATCAACGACAAGCGATTTTTCAGTCATTTATACAGGACAATTATCGTTAAGATTTGAACGATTTAATGATTTTCTGCATGATAATCATTCTGTGTAATAGGGCCCTAAATGAACATAGCCTTAGGGTATATTCACACGAACGGACTCCCAGCGAGATTCTCGCTGCGAGTCCGGCAGGTCCTGGCAGTTCCCACACACTATATACTCGCTGCGGTCTGAACGACCGCAGGGAGTATGTAATTCTACCGCCCTTAACCCCTTCTGCTCCCGCCCGGCTCCCCCGCTGTAAGCATACATTACCTCTCCTCGCTGCACGGGTCCGGCGTCCTGCTCTCCCGTCAGGCCAATCAGTGGCTGCGGCTGGGCAACACACTGATTGGCCTGACGGGAGAGCAGGACGCCGGACCCGTGCAGCGAGGACAGGTAAAGTATGCTTACAGCGGGGGAGCCGGGCGGGAGCAGAAGGGGTTAAGGGCGGCAGAATTACATACTCGCTGTGGTCGTTTAGACCGCAGCGAGTATATAGTGTGTGGGAACTGCCAGGACCTGCCGGACTCGCAGCGAGAATCTCGCTGGGAGTCCGTTCATGTGAATATACCATAAGGGTGCCTTCACACGTAGCGGATTTTCCGCAGCAGATCCGCAGCGGATTTGACTGAATGAATGAACACAGCATTAAATCCGCACTGTCAAATCTGCTGCGGATCCGCAGCGGATTTAATGATGCGGATTTGATGCTGTGTTCATTCATTTAGTCAAATCCGCTGCGGATCTGCTGCGGAAAATCCGCTACGTGTGAAGGCACCCTTAGGCTATGTTTTCACTGGTTTTTTTAGGCAAAAACGGTCATTTTTTGATAATGATGGAAGTTATTTAAGGCCGCCATAAAAAGACATTAAGGGATTGAGGCACCTTAAAAATAACAAATAAGAGATACTCACCTGCCCAATCCCTTACCATTGCCACCCTGACAATAGCGCCACCTGGTTGCTGCATGACACACAAAGGAAATTACTGCTCAGTCAATCACTGGCTACAATGATAAAGGGGACATTACAGTTTATAGTTATCCCTGCCATTGGTAGCCACAGTGTGAGGTAGAGGAGACAGTCTAGTGATGTGCTGTGATGTGAAGCAAATTGCCACTAAAAACGCCAGCGGCCAGATGTTGGCTGGAAGTCAATGGAAGCTTATGATCTGCCTTACACACATGTCATTTATTTTTTTTATTTATTTTTTTTTTGGGGGGGGGGGGGGGTGTTTCTCTTCTCTCTGACGTTTTTGAGGCTCTGTGGCAGTTTTGTCAAAACGCAGCATTCTGGGGGGGGGGGTGGCTCTTTTTTTTTTTTTTTTTTGCAAACTGTGGCATTTTTTTCTTCCATATACTTCCACAGGATTGTTCTGGTTGTCTCAAAAACGCCATTGCTGTGCATTTTTTGTCACCTTTTGGTGTCCAGCACCTAGGTCATATGATGGCAAAGGAAAAAAGTTCAGCACATCTAAAACACCTAAACCACCAAGAAAATTATTTACACATAATGTCAAAAAATGCCGTAAAAAACAGAAATGCATGGGGAAAAGAACACATTGGCAGTTTTTCTGCAGCATTCTGATAAATATCACACAAAAAGGATGTGTGAGGGCACCCTAAGGGTACAAACACACACGGCGTATACGCAGCAGATATGCAGCAAATACGCAGCAGATCTGCAGCAGATTTGATGGTGCAGATTTGATGCTGTGTTCAGTTATTGAGATCTAATCTGCTGCATATCTGCTGCGTATTTGCTGCGTATCGCAGCAGTAAATACGCTGAGTATACGGTGTGTGTGTTTGTACCCTAAAAGGAATATCTGACTGGTTACATAGTTAAAGGGGTAGTGCGGCGGTAAAGAATTATTGACAGAATAACACACATTACAAAGTTATACAACTTTGTAATGTATGTTATGTCTGTGAATGGCCCCCTTCCCCGTGTCCCACCCCCCCCCCCCACCCGTGTACCTGGAAGTGTGGTGCGCTATACATACCTGTCACGTGCCGACTCATCTCCGATCTTCAGTCTGCGATGTCGTCTTCGGAAGGACGGGCCGAATCCCTCCGACCGTCCTGAGTGCTGGCCGCCCTCTGCCGCATCATCGGCTGCTCATCTGCGATTGGCTGAGCATAACTGTGCTCAGCCAATCGCGGCTGAGCATCTGATGACGCTGAAGAGGGCGGCCGGCACTCAGGGCGCTCGGAGGGATTCGGCCCGGCCGCCCGAAGACGACATCGCAGACTGAAGATCGGAGATGAGTCGGCACGTGACAGGTATGTATAGCGCACCACACTTCCAGGTACACGGGTGGGGGGGGTGGGACACGGGGAAGGGGGCCATTCACAGACATAACATACATTACAAAGTTGTATAACTTTGTAATGTGTGTTATTCTGTCAATAATTCTTCCCCATCTTGACCTCCCAGAGCAATATGTAACTAGGCAGAATTGTCTTTTTGGATTTTTGAAAAGCTACTGAGAGTGACAACCTCACTGGAGCTGTAACAGTCCCCATATTGGTTGTCACTCGGCTTGAATAATCAATATGACTTCTCATAATCTATAATGTACAGATTTTGCATTCTGTGCACTGTTCCTTTCTGTGAGGTCACTATACAGTTAATTCCTATGTGACCGTATCATGCAAGTTCTATAATTATTCCCACAGTCTCATGAAATCCTAAGGGCCCTCATTTACATACTTCTTGCAATTTAGACAATGACCCCCTGACCTTAGTCACATACGCTGTGCTAAAACCACTAACCACTCCGATACATCAGATTTTCATTGGTCTTCTATGCAAATCTGATTATGTGACCAACCATGCAATGTAGCCTGACTGCAATGTCACCATCCTAACTATGCAGAACTTATGAGATTGGGCAAAGACTGGTGAGGTGGGACACTGCAATAACATAGAACAAACCTCTCCATGAATGTCATTGGATAGCTTTGGTGATCATGTTAGCAGGCCCTAGGATTTTCCACCTATGGGGCCTTATGATAGTATTACAGTATGTGTATCAACCCGGGAGAACACCTTGAACATTGACGTGAAATACGACGAGAAAAACGCATGGGTCAATTTGCTTAGGATAACTTCCAAAACAAATCCACAATTTGCAAGAAGGTTCACAGATTATATCGACCCCTAAATGTTCAGATTTTAAGAAAAATAAATATTTATAGTTTTTTAAATTTCCGGTTTTGCTGTGGACCTGCATGGTAATCCTCAGCAAAAACAACAAAATTGCATTAATATTACGGCCATAGCATTTACAGCTGTAAAATTAAAGGGTTTATCCAGGATTACAAAAAAACGCAATTACTTTCTTGCAAAAACAGCGCCACCCCTATCCTCAGGTTGTGTGTGGTATTACAGTTCAGCTTTATTCACTTCAATGAAACTGAGCTCCAAAACCTCCCCCAAACTAAGGACAAGAGTGGTGCTGTTGCTAAAAGAAAGCGGCCATGTTTTGCTAAGCCTGGATAATAAGCTGTGTGGAGCAAAGAGAATAGAAATCAATAAAAAAAAAATAAAAAAAATTCTAGGGTGTTTTTTTTTTTATTAATGTAATATGGTCGTTTCTGGACCACAGATCAGAAATATGGTTCAAAAACAATGCATGAACACAGTCTTTTTTATAGATTCACTCCACTTTCAGGCTATGTTTATGAGGCTGTTTACACTGAGCAAAAGTGGCAGAATTTCAAGCGGAGCCACTTTTGCTCAGTAAGAACGGGCCCTATTAAAGTAAAAAAAAAAGGCTGTAAAAACTTATCATGATCATTATTTATGGACGTCCTTATGAAATAACGTCCGTTTTTATTTAATATTGCAAAATTCTGACCCAATTACATACAGAATAAGCAATTTATTAAGAGTGATTCGTTAGCAATGTCTCAGGCTATGTTCACACACAATGAAACACCAGGTCGCTTTTAACAGCAAATAACAGACGCTACTCTGAAACAACATAGCCTCAGGCTCCTCACACACCGTCATAATGACAGTTTTATTGGATGGCCATCATATGAATAACGGACGCTGTTTGTCATTAAATGACATCGGTCCAATAAAAATGGCCGTCATTTTTATGATGTGAACATAGCCTTATATTGTAAAGTATAGAACCTTACAAACACGGTTTCACTTATCTACTCAGCATCATCTCTAGTGAGTTGGGTATATCAATGAGTCAAAGACAAGAAAACCGAGGTTTCATATGGCTCTCCTGCCCATCAGGATCTATAGTAAACCAAATCCAGTTTTGAATAGCAGTGAGAAGAACTATTGGGACAACGCGTTTCAAGCATTTAAATGGCCCCTTTTCTCATATTATATTCTTCTTTTCCATCTTCTAGACATCATCCTTAGTAATAGTAACTTTACTCTCTATGTAAATTTCTGGAGATATATGAGTAAATAATAATAGTTTACTGTAGTATAGCATAGCCACACAGCGATTTAATACAGTAAATCCTTTCCTGGAAACCCGAGCCTCCCATACAGAAAAGGGGGAATGTAAATAGCATCTCATTAAAGGAGACGCGCACCAGAAGTAACATCAAAGCGCCGGCCGGGCTGTAATTTGCGCATGTATGGGTGAAGTATTTTTATTAATTACTGTAATGCATTATACCGCTGACATGTAAAAGCTATTTAACATTCCTTTTGGTTTCCCTTGGGCAAAGAACAGTGCTTTCTGTAGTATTACACACATGTGCAAGAAACAGCCCCTGACAGGTCTGTTCCAGAAATTGCCGCTTGTTGGCTTCAATGTTTAGTAACTTGTTTTCGAATGTAATTTCATAGGAAAGAACAAAGACGTCTCCTTTTCAGAAGACTTCACAATCGGCCATGGCTAGTGATAATATCATTCAGTGTCATTAACTAAACTCTACTCACCGCGGCAAAGGAGACCAGTGAAAACTAAAAATCTGCCTGTGGCTAGGGCAGCCATCTTATGGGCCAGGAAGTCTAACTGGAAATCCATTCCATGTCCATGAATGTAAGTCAATACACCGATGTTGAGAACGGTGAAATATCAAACAAGGAGTATAGTGAAATGTTGTGTATACATTGAATAAACTGTAGGCACAGGAAATTGGAAGACCTTGAAGAGCTACTTAAAACATTGCAAACCAAATCACATGATGCCATTGTAACACTATGTTGAGTATTTACTGTACATAAATACAGATGCAGAATGGCTGACTTGCTGATGGTATTTCATGTCCATATCATGGACATACACAAATTATTATTCTTTTTTGTTTGTTTGTTTGTTTTTTTATTATTGCCCTATTTACTAATTAGCTTTAGGGGAGAACTGCATTTTAGCCCGATAATGGATGCACAAACGCAGCTATAACTACAATGAACATAATAGGGTGATGACGCGCTGTAGGGGGGCCGGCATGAGGGAGGGCTGGAGCAGTCAGGCAGGCCTCCTGAAGAGTGACGTGATCGTCCCAAAATGGCGGCCGGGTTCAACAGTGATTCCGTGAGAATGCTGTATCACACTTGCGGGTCAACGGTCGGGGGGTGGAAACATGGGGAAGGGGGACATTCACATAAATAACACACATTACAATGTTGTATAACTTTGTAATGTGTATTATTTAGTGAAAAAAGGTTTTATACCGCACTACCCCTTTAATGCAGTGCTCGGAACATGCAGTTGTAACATGCTATGGTTCAATGCAATGCGCCTTGGGCACTGCACAATGATAACTAAAAACTCATGCAGCGCAACATTCTGAGCTTAACGATTAGCGATTAAAGATAAACGATCGCGAACAAGATTGATTATCGTTAACCTGAAATTGTTCACCATATTAGGGCCGGTTCACACTAAGCAAACACGGCGCAATTCCGCGGCGGAACTCTCCACCGCGGAATCCCTCCATGCTCAGTGTGCTGCTTTGAGCGAATGGGAGAGCGCGCGCCTGTCCGCTCCCTCTCCTCTCCGCTCAAAGAATGAACATGTTCATTCTTTGAGCGGAGAGCAGCGGCAGCGGACAGGCGTGCGCTCTCCCATGTACTCAAAGCAGCACACTGAGCACGGTGGGAATTGCACCATGTTTGCTCAGTGTGAACCGGCCCTTACACAGAATGATAATCGTTAGTTACAATCATTACTATAATCGTTTACTCCATCTGATCACAGCAAAAGAACGTAATGTTTAGTGAACAAATGCGGAATTACAGCGAACGAATGTGGAACTACAGCGAACGATCAGCAATGATTTTAGGGTCAGATCTAAATCACTGATTACTACACAAAAAATTTTTTTTCGATCTTTGCCTGCGATTACACAGGACGATTATTGTTTAAGTTCGAACAATATAACGATTTTCCGCACTATAATTGCCCCGTGTAATAGGGCCCTTAGTCTGAAGAAAATATAGTTTACTAAAAACCCAACATAGTGGCATATATTAATACCAGCTTAAACTGTGGCAGCAGCCAGACCTCCATAACACTGCCAGCCATAGTTCCTTCATAACATTGAGTCATCCTGCCTGCCCTGATCAAGTGATCACTGCTAGATCTTCTATTGCTGACCACTACTTGCCCTCTACGCTGACAGTCTGGAGTCATGGAAGGCTGCCCCCTGCAGTGAGGTATTGACGTTACATCACGTAGGAGGTCATCCTGCGGGGAATTGTTATCTATGCAATTTCCTTACATGATCATTAAAGTGGATCCAGAACAGGCAGGAATAAAAATACCGCTATATACTGGCGGCACATACACAGCGACGTATACATAAACTGGTGTCACTTTAAAGCTGAATAAATGTAACATACAGTATGAGCTGTTGGGATTGCCTGAGTAAATGCTTACAATGTCTCCGAGCCTTTGCTAAATCTCTCTGCCTCTCTCCAAACGCAGCTTGACCTCTGCCCCCTGACTGAACTCCCAGAACAGATTATTGGAGGGAAGGAGGGCTGTTTTCCCTGCCTCTCCGCCTGCACAAAAGACAAAGCAATAGACACATCAGAGCAGGCCTCACTCTCTCACAGAGCAACATCAAAGCTCTCAGCAGGAGGCCCAGGCTTAGACAGGCAGGTGTCCATCCTCCACAGCCGGCCTGTGATTAATGGCACAGACAGGATCACAGCGGACCCCTGCCGGCTGCTGGTTCAAGTCTGAGATCCTGTTTATTATTAGCAGCTTGGTGCTCAGCACTTTACACATCACACACAAGGATATGGAGGGGATACAATGGGTGGACGGAGCACATGCAGACCGTGGGGGCGCTGGTGACAAGGCTTACAATGGAGCACCAGCCTGCTAGGGCCCTGACCTAACAGGCCTCAATTTATCAACCCACCAATGGTGAGAACAAAAATCTGTACCACCTGCACAGCGGTGAACCCCAGCTTAATTTCTATGTTACATATATGAACTATCTGCACAAAGGTTGTTGGAGGTATACGTTGGTGACCTGACAGAGAAGTATACCCATAGACCACTGAGTTTAAGGGGAAGAACGTAGTCATCTAATAACTACAGCATATTCAGATAATTTCTGTAAAAGTATACTCTTCTTCCACTGGACTCTAAAGTATACTCTACTACACTCGAGTTCTGCAGAATAAGGGCGTTATTACATGGGACGATTATCGGGCGAAAAATCGCTATATCTTTCCAATTGAAACCAAATTCGTTCTGTGTAATTGCAGGCAAGGATAGAAAAATCGTTCGTATGTTGTTAATCGTTGATTTAGATCTAAACCTAAAATTATAATTCACTGTAATTCTATATTGGTTCGCTCAAGTCCCGCATTTGTTCACTAACCGTTCAGTGTAATAGCACATTGTTCATTGTTTTCATTGTTCATTGATCACAGTAACAATGGCAATAACGATCGTAGTAACAATCGTAACTGCCGACCATCATTCTGTGTAATATGGGGAACCATTTCAGTTTAACGATAAACAATCTTGTTTGTGATCGTTTATCTTTAGTCGTTAATCATTAAATATCACTCCGTGTAATAGGACCCTAAGAGTATATATTGAGGAAATGGATCAAACAGAGCCACTACTAGTTGACTACGTTTGGACCAGTTAACTAGTTATTGTCCATTAATCACTGTTAAAATCCTAAGGAATTTATTGCCATTATAAGTATTTTCTCCTATGCGCACCCACAGGTCCAGGCACTGCAGAAATCTAGGACAGTGCAGCCATGATGGGCATTTACATTCCTACATTGTGACGTAAAATCCATTCAGATTTTTTCCAAATCAGCGCCTGAATGGTACAATATGGGAACTTTCTGTGTCTCTCAGTGTAAAAAATCTAGAGAAAATTGGCACAATCATACTTCATTTCAACTAGTCTATCTATCTATCTATCTATCTATCTATCTATCTATTTATCTATCATCTATCTCCTATCTATCTATCTATCTATTTATTTATCTATCATCTATCTATCTATCTATCTATCTATCTATCTATCTATCTATCTATCTATCTATCTATCTATCTCCTATATATTTATCTATCATCTATCTCCTATCTATCTATCTATCTATCTATCTATCTATCTTTCTATATTCTTTCTATTATATATCTATCAATCTATCTATCTATCTATCCTCCTATAAACATTCTCTGATAATATGTTTAGGCTGCATTCTCACATTCCGCGTTCCTCAAACAACACGGACGTGGAATGCATGTAACGGACTCGTAACGGATTTGTTATAGCACGGCACATATCTGTACAGTTCCCCCGCTCCCTGCATCTTATCACAGATGCTGACCGGGTGAGGGAGAGTCCGTTACAGGCATTCCACGTCTGTGTTCCGTAAAGAACACTGAACGTGAGAATGCAGCCTTAGTTTTACATACTTAATTAATGTTCTTTTCTTGATTTTATGTTACCTTCTCTATGTTTCTGCATTCTATATGTTAAACCCTTATCGGATGTATAGCGCCCTGGAATCAAGGGTGCTTTAAAAATAAATAAGAAGAATTCTTGGCAAAATTTACATTGGCACTAAAGCAGGTTATAAGACCATGTTAGATCAGAGATGTAAAAAGAACAATATTCCTGTGTGTGAACACATAACCAGCCAATAAAAAAGCCATGCTTAATACCATATGTTGTCGTTGCAGCTCTGGAATCACTCACTCACATGTTTGAGAACTGAACAGAATATGATTCCACCATCTTTATCGACCAGATATGTTCACAGCACAGTACAAGCTTGGTTCATGCCATTTATTAGCATGGCATGAGCCTACATATAAGACTGATTGAGAGCTTGAATGGAAAGGTCCAGCCTAATCCGGAGGAGCTGCGTTGCTATACGACTGCCAATATGCTGGCTGTGGTTAAGAAAGAAGCCTGGGAGCATCTAATAATAGAGATTTCATGAGGTTTCCTGGGCACTAGAGATGAGAAAACCTCCAGCACAGTCGTCCAAACCAGAGTCTGCGGCATTTTCTTACCAGTGGCTGGAGAAGTTGGAGGCAACCCTGGGAGTCTTGTAAAACATGGATACAGCCATAGGCCATAGGTTGTATCAATTTTATCCATGACGCACCCTAATGTGCTTGAGGTTTGCTCATTTCTACTGGGTACTAACATTACAATAGTGCTGTCAGTCTGAAGAAGCCTCTAACTAAAATGCATTCAAATGAAGATGTCCCCAGCGCTAGTCGCAACCTGAGACTAAGGGTACTATTACACGGAACGATAATCGGTCGAATCGGCCCTATACCGCCGATTATCATTCCGTGTAATAAACACAACGATCAGCTGATCAGCCTGATCGTTGATATAGGTTTGGACCTATAATTGTCAGACACCAACCGCGCACCGCTATTGCACATAATGATTCACAGTCGGTGTCGGCGGCTGACGATTCGAAAAGTGGACACGTTGCCTATCCATGCTCCAGGGCTCCTCCTGCGCTCTGCTTCTCCCTGAGTCTCGCGTGCTGCAGCTTCAGTGCGGCCTGTCTTAGCTGACAGGCCGCTTAGCCAATCACTGTCCGGGACCACCGTGGCCAGTGATTGGCTGAGCGGCCTGTCAGCTAAGACTGGCCCCTCTGAAGCTGCAGCGCAAGAGACCCAGGAAGAAGCGGACTGCAAGAAGAGCCCTGGACCATAGTTAGGTAATGTATGCAGTTTAAGCAAGGGCTGCAAGGACATCTGTAACAATGTTCATGCAGCCCTTGTAAAACGATTATCGGGCTGTATAATAGGCCAAGTAAACGAGCGCCGATCTAGCAGATCGGCGCTAGTTTACAGTTATTATCGGGCCATGTAATAGTACCCTAAGGAAGTGCCCAGTACAGATGCGAAACACATAACTTGCCTAATAATAACTTGCCTGTGAAAGCAATATCTTTTAGTATTCCCAATATCATGCGATTAGAAGTCACCTTGGAGTTCTACATTGTTTGTAGCATTTTAATGGTCACTTAGCCCAGTAATATTCTGGCTCTCTGGTCTATTTTCCCAGATCGCTCCCGCCGCCCTCAGGAGCCATTACACAACTAAGGCTGAATTGCGGAGCTACTATTTATGCAATTCTCAAGTGTTTTACATCTGCTTCCAAGCTGTAGGGCAACTCTAAATTATAAGCACAATATGCTCATAATAGTCCGGCACAGTCTAAGTAGAAGAATATTAGAAAGAATATGTGAAGAAGGAAAAAAAAACATTTCTAATAGGTTCCTTATTAACCTAAATTTATAACATCCCCAAATCCAAATTGTAAAAAAAAAAATAAAAAAAAATGTAATTAAAACTTTTTCTTTAAGAAAGAAAAAAAAAAGTGACGGGTTGAAGGAGCGCGCCATCCACACCAAATTTAGGCGTGCTGCACCCATTTAATAAAAATCACTGCTGTCACTTTTACTCGCCAAGGCTGACTCATCGGATCTGAACATTTTCACACTCTATTAAAAGGCAATAAAACATTTTCTTCCAAGACACGGCTTGGAGTAGACAGATTCCCTTTAAAAGGTTGTGTTCTGCTGTTCCCAATAAAGCAAAACCCAAGGGAGCGAGAGGAAGGAGGGATGGATTGTACAGATGGTTGATGTCAGGCTGAAATATTCCTTCTTTTTTTTTTTTTTCCTACCACTCCTCACCCCATCCTTCTTTCTCCTGGCTGCGTATAAATCAAACTAACCGCCTCCTTTGCTTCTGAACTTTGCTTACCTGTTATGGGCTATCAAAGGCCCAATAGTGGGAGAGCTCTCCATCAGTCAATGTCCAGGAGGGAGGGGAACAGGGAGTCACTGTGGAGAGACAGGGTCACCCGGAGTGCATTTGGTCAGGTTAAGCACTTGAGGTAAATTACAAATTATGCAGCTGTCTGCTGTGGTTTGATTGATTGTAATCAACAAGGCTTCAATCACTGAGCTGACTTGTGTTCACATTGGCCAAACTCTCGCAGCCAGCGTAAGGCCTTCCTACCCTCTCTCCGAGCAGCCCGTCCTTCAAAACTCTGCCCTAAAAACGACCCTTTATTTTTTTTTTCCGCTGAAAAGAAAAGTCTCTTTCTGGAAATCTTTGAAAGGAATGTTATTAATTCTGGCCAGGGACTCAGTACAGTAAAGGCAGTTGGAGGGGTGAGAAGGGGGAGGGAAAGAGCCCTACAGAACTGCCAAGATACTGTCAACCTTAAAATACTCTTTATTGCACGCGCATTAGCCGAACCTTTAACCCTCACCGGGAACTTGGGGGAAATGTTATGTCTTTCTACATATAGACGTCTATAGCCGGTTAACTCCTTTTTTTTTTTTTGAGATCACAGTCTGTAATGTAAATGTGCTGTAACCCAATCGGATTGGATAGATTTTACATTTAGCTTGGGTCTTTTCCGAAGGGAAATGTACAGGTAGTGCAACCAATTTGTTTCCAAATTTTTCTCTTTCACAATAGTTTTTCTGTCTGTCTTGGATCTTAAAGAGTTTTTAGTTTTTGTTTTTTTTAACTTAACAGAGCCTGTCACTTATATATATAGTCTAGGATAATTTTTTATTTATTTATGTAAACAGTCAAATGGGTGGTCCTATTCTCCTATTCTGTGATTGACGCCTTTCTCTATATGCGCTTTTAGGGTAGCTTCACACGTACCGTATCGCTGCGTTTTTAACGTGCATGTGAAAATCAAAACGCGCATGTAAAAAACGCAGCAAAAATGCAGCGATACGGTACGTGTGAAGACACCCTAATGCACAGATAGTTGTCAATAACTGAGCAGAACTGCCCACTTTACTATTTAACTCAGAATGAGCAGAGATTTATTGTTAATAATAGATAGATCAGTTACCGATCACAGAAAACAAAGACAAATAAACAGGAAGTGGAAAAAGCAGTTTGTAAAAAATTATTCAAAAATGTAAATTTTTCTTTCCAACAATATCTCATGTATAAATATAATCTTATTAACGCTATCTGATCTTTGCAAAGATGAAAGAGTCAGCGGGAAATAAAAATTGTCAAGTGTGAACACAGTCGAATCCACTCATGTTAATCCCTGCATAGATGACAGATGAAAACAGGAAATAGAATTATAATTTGTGAAATAAAAAAAAAAAAAAGCATTTTCTTTTTCCCGTTATGTCCTACGTATGAACATTGATTCATCCACTCTAGCTTATCCTTGCCTAGATGACAGCGCAGTGGATAACAGGAAGTACAATAGTAAGTAATTTGCGGAAAATTTTTCAAAAATGTCAATTTTTCTTTCCGGCGACATACCAGGTGTGGCTCCAGCCTTATCTACTCAGATAAATGATCATTTAGACAGATGACAACACATCTTTCGACGTGTATAATAACTAAACGTCTCCATTATTTATGTTGGCACAATCTATAAACAGAACGTCATGGAAGAGAAGTGTAAACTTCACGGTTAAAAGCTTCTTACATAAAGTTCAGTGCAGAATCACATTCCACGTATCAGCCGACCACATAGAGCAGCTCGATGCCTTTAAGAACTTCCCCACCAAACTCCACTCTGAAATGTGAATTATGTTATAATTTACTGCTCCGTTTAAATAGGCAAACTTGCAGCTAATATCTCAAACTGGCCCAAACAGATCATTCAGTTGACACAGCTGCTTTCTATTACCTCTTTGAAGTCCCTTCCATGCCTTGTACAAGTTAACAGGTTTATGTAAAATATTTGCAGTTCTCCTAAACGCCTCCGAATTCCAGATCGCGCTCCCCCGACCCCCCCATCCTTGATTTCCTCTTTTGCTTGAATGGCACCAAAGTCAGAAGTGGTATTCCCAGGACTCACAGTTTTTACAGATGCTGTAAAACCGAACAGATGCCTCTAGATTACAAGGAACAGCTCAGTCAGAGCGGGGTTTAATATAATGTTTGTTGTACAGACCAGGCCAGGAGGTCATGTAGAGGTTTCCACAAAGCTATGAAGGGGATATTGACAAGGGCAATAAAAATAAACTCATTCTGTTGGGTAATAAGTAGGGAAGAAGAGGTAAAGCTATGATTCCAAAATACACTAATTTCACAAGACGAGACACATAGATGACAGACAATTTGTTATTCCGACTGGTGCGGACATGGTGCAATGTACATCTGGGCTGAGTCTTGGCGGCTCTGGCCTCAATTTCCTTATGTTCTCATAAGTGTCATTTTCTCCACAATTCAACTTTTAGTCAAGTACTTGTGGGTTGGAGCATCATATTCTCCAGAAAAACATATGGAAGTTGCCATGATACACATATAATAGTGAAATCATGAGACTTTTATGACTTCATGAAGCTGGGTAAAGATTGTAGGGAGTGTAGAGCGAACTTGCCAAGCTCGACAAACCCGAACGCTCTGCATTTCAGTCTCGGTGGCTGGAGAAGTTGGATGCAGAACTAGATGGTTCTGGAAAATATTGATACAACCATAGGCTGTATCGATGATTTCCTGCCAGCCCTAGAACTGCATCCAACTTCTCCAGCCACCGAGACTCGAATGCCAAGCGTTTAGGATCTAAAGAACCCAAACTTTGGGCAAGTTCGCTCATCACTAATTGTAAGCCATGGGGGGTGCTGGACTGCATACCTGCCTATGAATGTCAGGCCCATCTACATTGTGGTTACTCAACAGGTGTAATGGAAGAGGAAGTGTCATCAGATTAATGTAGGGCTTCTACTTTCACCAAACTTTAGAGGAAGGTTTCCCTTTGTCGCCAAAAACTCTGGGTTTGTTCATAGATTTTGGCCCAATAATCCACTATGAACATAAGTGTGTAAAGAATTTTTTTCTTTAGTACTACTGTGAGGATGATCAATATATATTCACGAGCTTGAATAAAATATCCCTGATCACTCATATTTGGCAAAGCTCCTCACCCCCCCCCCCCCCCCCACACACACTTTTTTTGTTTCTTTTTGAAGCTGGTGTCCTGTTTTCCTTTGGGCACTAGATGTCACGGCTAGATGGATTGGGGCCATATAGTGAGAGTCCTGGATATTAACAGGTTCGCTTATCTCTTACCAGACTGGGGGGGCAATAAAACGTCCTCATGGTGTAATGGCTTTATGACAAGGGGTCTGGCTGCAATATGCATCCAGAGTTCACGCAGGAGACAATCAGAGGTCACTGTAGACGTCTATGGAGAAATTTGACCCCTTCAGAAAGATGACAAGCTGTCATATTCCAGAGGTGAGATTCGCTACAGGTCAGCAGGGTAGGGAGAGGGACCCACCATTGTAAAAGCAAGAAAGTGGCTCTAGGGGAACCCAGGGAAACCTGTAACTCCTCTAATCGGGTACACACCAGACCCATGGTTGGTATGCCCGTGACCGGCAGGTGATGCCCCGTAGTTTGATGCCCCTGGAATGCTGATCGGAAACGCGCCTGCCAAGTTATGAGGATTTGAAAATCTTCAGGCAAGCGTCTCCGGTCATAAAAGATGGACCATTAGCTCATTAGCATAGTCCCTGTCACCCCCCCTGTGAGGTCAGAGGAGGGAGGGAGACAACTGCTCTCACCATGCTTGATAAGGCAGGGAGTATGATGGGAGAGTGTTCAACACTTGGGGAACTTGTTATGAGTGTGTTGGCCCGCCGTTCCTGCTAATCCCCATAGCGTTCCAGTTCCAAACAGCCCGATAGCAAAGTAGGTTCTGGTTTTCTCCTTTTTATTTTAAGAACTGTTTTTACTGTGTATGTATGTGTCTGTATATTTTGTACCATCTCTTTTTTATTGTGACCTGTACTGTATGCACTGTCCTTTTTTATTTGATATTAAATTTCACTTTAATAAGAGCTTTCCTGTGTTCTAAAAAGGCCCTATGTCTCTGAAGTAAAACGTTACCAGGGGTAAGTGATTACCATAAGATTGTGATAGATGTAATTTGTAGTTGCCTTAGGTGTGCATAAGGGTAAGGTGTCACGTCAGCCTTATTGTGACGTGTGGTGGCAGCAGAAAACGTGTAACTGGGTGTTAGGTTCTGGTTGGTAGCTGATCCAAGACGGTCCGAGGTGAGCCCGGTTGCCTACTAGCCAGAACCTAAGTCACGGGGATCGTGACAAATTGGTGGCAGCGGTGGGATATCTTAGAACATTAAGTCTGTGGAGTAATAAATTGCTCTGTACACTTAAGGGCTGAGTTATCTGTAGCAGACTTTCTCAGTCTACAGGAAGGCTCTCAGTGCATACACTTGGTTATAACAGACATATATATATGTGAAACAGTTTTTCCCCTCCCCTGTTCTCTGTTCTTCTATCCTATCTTTTATTTGGCAAATCCCTGCTAAAATGGCGGAGGCATATCGAAATTACACGAGAGATGGGCTACGCAGCCTTTGTGAGCAAAGAGGTCTGGAAGGAGGGAATCGCAGTAAAGACCAGCTGATCCAAGCATTGATGGAAGATGATGCCCGGCCAGAGCAGCCTGTGGTCTCCACACCATCATCGGAGGCAGCAGAGGGTCCGGTTCTGGAATCAATGGGGCACCAACGTACTGGTAGCGCCAGTCCGCAGAATGGTACGGACTCTCCTTTACCTTTGATTCTCCAACAGATGGCCGACTGCGACCCAGCTGTGCGGTTGGAGCTTATACGGGAATTTGCAGCAGCACGACAGCAGGAGGCTGATCGAGAATTCGCAGCACGCGAACGCCAAGCTGAACGAGAATTCACCGCACGACAGGCAGAGGCCGAGAGGCAGCATCAGCTGGAACTAGCACGTGCCCAGAGGTCCAGTAATTTCCCACCCAACCGTGAGTCCAGTGAGACGGGACACCTTAAACCCCGTTTAGATCACTTCCCGGTGATGGAGAAGGATGGGGACCTGGACACGTTTCTCAGAGGCTTTGAGAAAATTTGCAGACAGTACCAGTTGCCTTGTGAGCAGTGGGCGCGGTACTTGACCCCAGGACTGAGAGGCAAAGCCCTGGAGGTTTTTGTCTCCTTGCCCAGAGACAAGGACAGTGACTATGAGGCCATTAAGCAAGCCCTCATCCAGAAATACAATCTCTCGCCAGAGATGTATCGGAAACGATTCCGGGCTATGCAGCGTGGACCTCATGACAGTTACTCAGATGTCGTTGATGGATTGAACACCAACTTTCACCAGTGGATCGAAGGACTGTCTATCCACACCTTTGAGGATCTCAAAGACCTGATGGTCAAGGATCAGTTTTTGCACCTGTGTCCCGCAGAAGTTCGTCCGTTCATCTTGGACCGAGAACCCAGAGATGCCGCGCAAGCAGCCAAGCTGGCCGACACGTACACCGCCAATCGGGCCCCGCACTATCAGAAGCCGGCAGTGACCAGCTGGAAAGGGGGTAAGCAGACTTCTACCAACTCTGTCCCTGCTACTCGACCCTCTGGGGGTTTTACCCCTGTGGTCCCCACCAAACCTGTTGCTGATACCCGCATCTGTTTTATGTGTCGCAAAGGGGGACATATTAGTCGAGACTGTCCCGAGAGGAAGAAACCAACCCCTGTGCCCAAATCACCGGTTTCCCCATCTACTGTTTTGTTTGTGGGTGGACGGGGAGGGAAGCTCAGTGATAACATGCAGGCCGTTACCGTGGGTAACAAAATCACGATGGGCTTGAGGGACACTGGGGCGGAGATCACCCTGGTTCGCCCGGAACTGGTGAACGAAGAGGACTTAATCCCTGGGAAAACACGAACTGTGACTGGGATTGGAGGAGTGAGCCCCGCTTTGCCCATGGCGAGGGTATTTCTTGACTGGGGGGCTGGGAGTGGAATAAGGGAGGTGGGAGTGACGGATCATATTCCCACGGATGTCTTATTAGCCACTGATCTTGGTTCCTTAGTCTCCCACTATGTACCTGCTGATGTCAGGGAGGATTCACAGGTTTCTGGCATTTCATGTGCATCCCCCTCATTGGTTGGTGCTAGTGCGGAGGTCTATAAAGATGACCTCACTGTTTGTACTAACCCTTTAAATGTGATACTCATGAGTACTAATCCTGATGCCAATGACATAGGTAATGAATCTGATGTATATAACCAGGACTGTACCAGGCTTCCATCTGTCCCCCTCACCCCTGATCCTCAGCAGGTGGGCGGAACAGATTGTAAGTACATAGCTGTGGTGACGCGTAGTGGGCGGGGCCACTCTGACACAGTGAGTGGAAGCCCCCCTGCGGTGTGTATACCAGCAGCTGGAGGGTCAGCTGACAGCTCACAGCTGAATCAAGGCATCAGAGCAGACGAGGTGATGTCTGGCAACTCTCAAAGTGACTGGGCCCAATTTCAGGCAGCTTTGCTGACTGATGGGACGTTACAGAAACTGAGAGAGCTGGCTGATAGCACCCCGGCTGAGTCTGATACCGAGCGGATAACCTGGGATCAGGGCCGTCTCTATAAGCAGATGATTCCCACCGAGGATCAACCGGAATGGGTGCAGAGTAGGCAGCTGGTAGTGCCTCGTCCATTCCGGGAGCGACTACTGCAAGTGGCCCATGAGATACCCCTCGCAGGCCACTTGGGTATCCGCAAGACCCAGGACCGGTTGAAACAGCGTTTCTATTGGCCGGGTATGGGAAAAGAAGTGGCTAACTTCTGCCGGTCATGTCTGGTCTGTCAAAGGATGGGAAAGCCTGGGCATGTTCCCAAGGCTCCCCTCATCCCTTTACCGATCATAGATGAGCCGTTCCAGCGGGTGGCCGTAGATATTGTAGGACCGTTAGCAGTACCCAGTAGTTCTGGCAAAAGCTACATTCTGACCGTGGTAGATTATGCTACTAGGTACCCAGAAGCAGTTGCCCTATCCTCCATCAGGGCCGATAAAGTTGCGGATGCACTTCTCACCATCTGTTCCCGAGTAGGATTTCCTAAGGAGATGCTGACGGATCAGGGAACACAGTTTATGTCTAACTTGATGGAGTGCCTCTGCAAGAAAATACAGGTGCAGCATCTGGTCGCCAGTGCCTATCACCCACAGACTAATGGTCTGTGTGAGCGGTTCAATGGCGTCCTCAAGCAGATGCTCAAGATGCTTGTGGAGTCCCACGGACGGGACTGGGAGCGGTACCTCCCGCACCTGCTATTTGCTTACAGAGAAGTACCTCAGGCATCCACTGGGTTCTCTCCGTTTGAGCTCCTCTATGGAAGACGAGTACGGGGTCCCCTAGATCTCATCAAGGAATCCTGGGAGGGAGAAGTGGGTCACCCTGACGTCTCGGTCGTAGACTATGTACTAAGATTCAGGGAGAGGATGGAAACCCTGACCGGCCTGGTTCAGGAGAACATGGCCCAGGCGCAGGATAGTCAGAAAAGGTGGTACGACCGAAATGCCCGAGAGCGCATTTACGCCGTCGGACAAAAGGTGTGGGTACTAATACCCATGCCTCAAAACAAGCTGCAGGCCGCATGGGAAGGACCTTACACCATTCACCAGCGGGTGAATGATGTGAACTATGTTGTCACTATTGATCATATTCGCAAGAAGCACAAAGTGTTTCATGTTAACATGATCAAGGCCCATGTGGAGCGTGACACGTGTGTCATGCCAGTGTGCAGTCTGCCAGAGGAAGGGGAGAGTGACAGTCTAGTTGACGTCGTAGCTGATGCAAAGACCGAGGGGACCCTAGCCGAGGCCCAGCTGAACCCACAGCTAACAGAGACCCAGAAGTCCCAGCTGTGGGCGGTGCTGAACCCGTTCCTGTCCACGTTCACGGGGAAACCAGGGAGGACTAGCCTTGCGGTGCACCATGTAGACACGGGTGCGCACCTCCCTATCCGACAGTCAGCCTACCGGGTCTCCTTAGAGGTGCGGGCGGACATGAAGAGGGAGATAGAGGAGATGTTGGGCATGGGCGTGATCCAGAGATCCCATAGCTCATGGGCCTCACCGGTTGTTCTTATCCCTAAGAAAGACCGGACAACTCGTTTTTGTGGGGACTATCGGAAACTGAATGCCATCACGGTGTTCGATGCGTATCCGATGCCCCGCATTGAAGAGTTACTGGATCAGCTCGCCGGTGCCCAATACATCACGATTATGGACTTAAGTAGGGGATACTGGCAGATTCCCATGTCCAAAGAAGCCCAGGAGAGGTCAGCCTTCATCACGCCATTTGGGCTGTACGAGTATGTCGTCATGCCCTTTGGCATGAAGAATGCCCCTGCCACATTTCAGCGCTTGGTTAACCAGCTGCTCGAGGAGTTTGAAGGGTTTGCAGTAGCTTACCTGGATGACATCGCTGTGTTTAGTCAGACCTGGGAGGATCACCTGTCCCACCTGTCACAGGTGCTACAGCGGATCCAAACAGCCGGGCTGACAATCAAGCCTGGAAAGTGTCAGATGGCCATGACAGAGGTCCAGTACCTTGGACACAGAGTAGGGGGAGGGACCTTGAGACCCGAACAAGGTAAGGTGGAGGCTATTGTAGCCTGGCCCACCCCCAAGACCAAAAAGCAGGTGATGTCCTTTCTAGGGACTGCAGGGTACTATAGGAAGTTCATTCCCAACTATAGCACCCTTGCAAAACCCTTAACGGACCTCACAAAAAAGAGATTGCCACAAGTGATTAGTTGGACCCCAGATTGTGAGCAAGCTCTAACGGCGCTAAAGCGGGCCCTGGCAAGCGCACCAGTCTTGCAAAGCCCCGACTTTAACCGCCAATTCATCGTCCAGACTGACGCCAGCGCATATGGCCTAGGCGCTGTGCTCAGTCAGGTCAATGCAGCAGGGGAAGAGCATCCCATACTTTACCTGAGTAGGAAACTGCTATCTAGGGAAGTAGCATACGCCACGGTGAAGAAAGAGTGCTTAGCCATCGTGTGGGCCCTGCAGAAGTTGCAGTCGTACCTGTATGGGCGCCGATTTACGGTCATTACTGATCACAACCCGCTGGGTTGGTTACACCGGGTAGCTGGTGACAACGGGAAGTTGCTGAGGTGGAGTTTGGCGCTGCAGCAGTATGAGTTCACCATCCAACACAAGAAGGGAAGTAATCATGGTAATGCCGATGGATTGTCCCGGCAGGGCGAAGTGGTTGAGGATGGCGTGGGATATTGATGGATGGATCAATAGTCCCGTGCCATATCTCAAAGGGGGAGGTGTGAGGATGATCAATATATATTCACGAGCTTGAATAAAATATCCCTGATCACTCATATTTGGCAAAGCTCCTCACCCCCCCCCCCCCCCCACACACACTTTTTTTGTTTCTTTTTGAAGCTGGTGTCCTGTTTTCCTTTGGGCACTAGATGTCACGGCTAGATGGATTGGGGCCATATAGTGAGAGTCCTGGATATTAACAGGTTCGCTTATCTCTTACCAGACTGGGGGGGCAATAAAACGTCCTCATGGTGTAATGGCTTTATGACAAGGGGTCTGGCTGCAATATGCATCCAGAGTTCACGCAGGAGACAATCAGAGGTCACTGTAGACGTCTATGGAGAAATTTGACCCCTTCAGAAAGATGACAAGCTGTCATATTCCAGAGGTGAGATTCGCTACAGGTCAGCAGGGTAGGGAGAGGGACCCACCATTGTAAAAGCAAGAAAGTGGCTCTAGGGGAACCCAGGGAAACCTGTAACTCCTCTAATCGGGTACACACCAGACCCATGGTTGGTATGCCCGTGACCGGCAGGTGATGCCCCGTAGTTTGATGCCCCTGGAATGCTGATCGGAAACGCGCCTGCCAAGTTATGAGGATTTGAAAATCTTCAGGCAAGCGTCTCCGGTCATAAAAGATGGACCATTAGCTCATTAGCATAGTCCCTGTCACCCCCCCTGTGAGGTCAGAGGAGGGAGGGAGACAACTGCTCTCACCATGCTTGATAAGGCAGGGAGTATGATGGGAGAGTGTTCAACACTTGGGGAACTTGTTATGAGTGTGTTGGCCCGCCGTTCCTGCTAATCCCCATAGCGTTCCAGTTCCAAACAGCCCGATAGCAAAGTAGGTTCTGGTTTTCTCCTTTTTATTTTAAGAACTGTTTTTACTGTGTATGTATGTGTCTGTATATTTTGTACCATCTCTTTTTTATTGTGACCTGTACTGTATGCACTGTCCTTTTTTATTTGATATTAAATTTCACTTTAATAAGAGCTTTCCTGTGTTCTAAAAAGGCCCTATGTCTCTGAAGTAAAACGTTACCAGGGGTAAGTGATTACCATAAGATTGTGATAGATGTAATTTGTAGTTGCCTTAGGTGTGCATAAGGGTAAGGTGTCACGTCAGCCTTATTGTGACGTGTGGTGGCAGCAGAAAACGTGTAACTGGGTGTTAGGTTCTGGTTGGTAGCTGATCCAAGACGGTCCGAGGTGAGCCCGGTTGCCTACTAGCCAGAACCTAAGTCACGGGGATCGTGACAACTACCAACATATATGGCTACCTCAAATCATCCATTAAGAGCAATACTGGTCTGATAGGTGGCCTCTGTGTTTGTAAACCTAAAAGAATTGGACCCCTCATGGTTCTACTGAACCAGGCTAAATCCCTATATATACATATTGTATTTGTCTCCTATCAACAACAATCCCTTAACAATGAAACACAACAGTGCAACAATGGCATAAGGCCATCGTAGCCCATGTGTAGTCATTGAGCAGCTACAGTTTCCCTGTTCCAGAGTATTTGTAGATCGAAGATAACAGACAGTAGAGTCAATTGAAAGCAATGATTAGGAAAGGACCTACAAGTGGTAGACAGGGTCAATGGTGTAAAGGTCAAACAGCTGACCAAAGATCACAGATGGCCACTGGGCAGAGCCTGTTCCACTACAAAGTGCAGTCTATATGAACGTGTCATCCTCGAATAACTTAATTTACGTAACATTTCATCTTGGATCTATTCATTCTGTGTTGGCACCTCTCTGTTTATGTTAGGTCTATGAATGGGTGTTTGTGCAATGACTTCTCATACACTCATAATTCTCCATATGGGATTTTAGAGGTAGAATGGGTAAGTATATCAGGAAATACAAGCTTGGTTAGTTCGATATAAAATATTTAAAAGGTAATCATAACTTTCTTTATCTTTGGACGTAGGGGCACAACTGTGAGCTGTGAGACCCATCAATATCCAGTAAAAAAAGATGTAGTACTCTCTAAGATTTTTAAAGGGATTCTTTAAAGGTGTAAAAACATGGCTTTGTTGTCCCTAAAGCAGCACCACACCGTCCATAGGATGTGTATAGTGTCGCACCTTAGCCCCATTTACTTTTCTGGGGTTTAAAGATTACGATTACACAGCTACCATGGCGCCGGCTACATAGTATAGTGGGTATGAGGAGGAAGGAAGTGTGTGGAGATGAGGTAGGACTGTGCAGTCAGTTGAGTTTCCACACCCAGAGATCTAATTTTGCTTTGGCTAAGGACACTCCTTGGGGCCGTATTCCACGGCCCAACAGTGCACTGTGGGCAAGGGCCAATCTGCTAGAAGGCTGCACAATCATTGTTAATGATGTCTGTGCAGCCCTTGCTTTATGTAGAAAATAATAAAGATGTATACTTACCCATGCTCCCCTGGTGTCCTGCTGCCTTTTGCCAGGATTGCACGCTAACCTTAGCCACCACTGACACCTCTAGGCCCGTATCTTCAGGCCAATCACTAACAAAGATGAGACAGCGAAGTCAGTGATTGGCTGAGCGGCCTGTTACTAATTGAACGGGGTCCGAGGCAGATTTGGTGAGTAGAGAATATGGGAAAAAGGCAACAGGGCACTGGAGGAGCATGGACAGGTAAGTATACATCTTTATTATTTTCTTTATACAATCATGAGCCGCTAACTGCGCACCTTCTACTACACAAAGCTATGTGCAGCCGGTGGCTGATGGTTTTTAAACTTACCATAGAATAAAGATCAGCCATTGATCGGCTCTTTGGCTGATTGTTGTCTATATTACATGAAGCAATATCTGCCCAAATACGTTTAGGCAGATAATGGCTCCTTCTAATAGGCTCCTAATGGTGCATTTACACAGGCAGATTTATCTGACAGATTTTTGAAGCCAAAGCCAGGAACATTCCTGGCTTTGCCTTTCAAAATCTGTCAGATAAATCTGCCTGTGTAAACGCACCATTAGTCATAGCACACGCCAATATGATTAAGACATATGAGATAATGTAATGATGACAGGATTATTTTCTCCTTATAGACATCTATAACCTCAATCCACAGCGAGCCTCTCCCCAGCATGAAATGGCTGATCACACGGTAGTATTTATTGTATTCAGTTGCACAGCAAGTCCAGATAAGAAGTACTATAGGTTTAATGGCACTTTCCATTATGGAGGCCTTCATCCTTTACGCGTGCAGCATGGATACACCACAACCTTTACCATCCATTTACCATCAGCCGTAATAATTAGGAAACCCAGGGACGTAACAAGAGGTTAATTCTGCGGGACAGTCCTCGGCCCCCGCGGTTTGTCAAACGGTGGCCTTTTTTTTCTTTTTTTTTTATCTAGACCACACAAAGAATCCGCTCAGTGCTTTAAATCTCCCCATGAAATATTGAAAGTGCTTTTACAGAGACGGTAACATGTCGAGGCAACAAAAAAGGATAAAAAAGAAAAAAGAATTCTATTGAAGATGTCAAATAACCAAAGGAAATGAAAGCACTAATTCTATTAGGGATCCGAGCTAATGAATCAAAACTGCAAGAAAGCATTATAATCCAGAAAGCGTTAGTGACAGACTCGCTTCAAACCTGCCATAAAACTGTCACTGTGCTTACCTAACAACATGATTAATATACGCCGCGTACAATAGCATTTTTATAAACATCTAATCGAAATGATATTTCTCTTGGCTGCTTTCAGAGGCAAGCTGTTTATGATTAAGCAAATTCTTTCTGTGCACACACGGCGCTGTGAGGAGAACAGACTGAGAGCTCTATGTTCAGTATGGAGGCAGGAAGCCGATAGTGGCAGCGTGCTTTACTGTCACGCAGATAGCGCCAGCACAACTGGTTTCGCTTGGATTTTTCAGGCTAAATATGGAGTTGACAGCTTAGTGACATTTTTTGGAAACTGATAAAGTGATGTCTAACGCGACTTTGGAGATACGGGCGAAAAAGCAGAAAAGGACCGTGATGGCGGATTTATCTGTGATGGCGGATTTATCTGTGTTTTTGTTGAGGTTATCCCTGTATGATGGTGACACAGGGAGTCCTAGTGAGCCATGGGTATCTGTTCACCATATGTTACAGCAGTGTATAATGGTGTATTATCGAAGTACTCTCCTTTAGTTCTATGGGAAAACAGCTCCTCAAAGGAGTATTGCCTCTAAACTTATTACAACTATGACTTAAGGCCCTATTCACAGAACGATTATCGGCCGTACTCGGCCCGTAGAATAGAAGACAACGATCAGCCGACATCGTTCATGTCGGATGATCGTTGCAGTCGTTTGTTTTTCAATATGTTGAAAAACAAAAAAAACTCATACAGCAACGATTTGCTGCCATCACTTTGTGGAATAGGAGCGGCAGCAGACTGCTGCTATATGCTATGGGCTGCCTGGACGATCTAGCGATCACCTGGGCAGCCCTCCTGCAACTCTCCGCAGCCCCCCCCCCCAGACTCTCCATTCGCTGCTGCTGCTGCGTGTAATAGCGGCAGAAGCGAGTGGGAAACAGGGAGCAAGCGAGCCCTGGTAGCGCTCGTTTGCTCCTCATAGTCACCCTGTGGAATAGGGGCTTTATCCCCTCTCCCCAGGATGGAGTGACCCATCATGGGAGTCCTAGAGGTTAGATAGGATTTTAATCACTGGAATACCCCTTTAAAGAGAGTTCTCTGCAGTGCTGAGCAGTTACCAAACACTGCTATACTATGAATACATATTGCTACGACCTAGTGACTAAATAACCCCACCATATTGTTACTAAATAAAAACCATCATACTAAGACCATAATAAACTTCACACAGTGATAATATAGTGGTTGATACCAGTTCTACACAGGTGCTCTCTAGTTAAAGGGGTATTCTGGACAGGAGGGCTTTTTTTTACTATGGCCGGGGAGGGGGGTAGAT
The DNA here is from genome assembly GCF_027789765.1 of Dendropsophus ebraccatus. NCBI lineage: Eukaryota > Metazoa > Chordata > Amphibia > Anura > Hylidae > Dendropsophus > Dendropsophus ebraccatus. The sequence goes on along the minus strand of NC_091454.1, from coordinate 187,032,527 downwards.
GAAAGCAGTGACGTCCACTTACTTCCCCATTTTCAGCACTGGGTCCCGCATTGCGCTGCTCTGGTCTCCGGCCCCTAACCGATTCCTGGTCTTTGACGCGGCTTGTGACGTGACGTTTCAAGCCATCTTAGCCATTCACTCAAGCCACGTCATAGACCAGGAAGTGGCCAAGAAGCGGAGCAGCATGATGCAGGACCCAGTGCTGGAAACAGGGAGGTAAGTGGCCGTTGTTACTTTTATCCACACCCTCCCCGGCCAAAGTGAAAAAAGCCCTACCGACCGGAGTACCCTTTTAAAGGAAGCTCATCAGTGCATTTTGCCTAGAATACCCCTTTAAGCAAGGTGGCATCTATCTCTATCATTTACTTTCTCTATAATTTCAGACCACATTACTATGAAGACTTTTGCCCGCTAAGACCTGTCTCTGCAGAATCTGTACCCAGAAATTTTTGGCTTTACATTTCTATCACCCTCCCCTTTTATGTTTTCTATACAGTAGAGAACGTGCCCCCTTTTTGCCCCCATGTAGTACCTGCTCCTCACACAGTAGTAACATCCCCTTATATGCTCCCACATTGTAGTATCTTGTGTCCATAAACTACTGTACATGTCAATTTAATTTACCTATTTTGTTGGGAGAGGTGAAGTAGACTAAAGGTCCCCATATACTTTATACCTATGTTGGGGGTGACACACAGGCAATAGGCAGTCATGTGCTCTACATACTTACTTATGTAGCAAAGCAGACAACCAATGCACATAATGTATTACAGGGCACAAAGTTACAGAACATACCTGTGGGCTATTGGTAAGAACATGTATCTAATCTGGGATTGGTACTTTTTTTATGATAGTGTTTACATGAGGTCAATACTTTCTAAAGGCTATCACAGTGGTGTAAGCCTTAACTTATAAACCCTGAGCCTGTCATAAAGTGCTGGAGGTCACAGTAACTGTATTCATGTGTCAGCAATCTGGAAAAGCCGGAGACAATAGAATGAACTTTTGCGACAGAGGCCAGAGAGCAGAATGACCCAGGAACAAGATTTATGCTGATATATCATCGTTTTTACGACTCCTCCAAAGCATTTGCACAGTAAGGGGTTTCCTATTGGAATCCCATCTTAAAAAGTGATGGATCTAAGAGGTGGACAGGCCTTCTGAAGATGTGTAAAGAAGATATGGTGACAGAACAAAAAAAAAACCTTGGAGGGGCAATAAAATTCTGGCTTCCCAGCTACTTCATGAGCTCATTGATCAAGGTAGCTGACAGGCAGTCTAAATTATTCCAGTGATTGACAGGGAAGACTTGAAGACAGACCTCTGTGTGAACCTACGATGACCTCAAGAAAGTTTGGGAAGTGACTCTGATCTTTGCTGATTCATGGGAGGAACCACCTTCTACATCCTGATGGGTCTTTGACATGGAGAAGTTGGGCAGGTTCCAGCCTCAGGTTCACTCCTAATGCCAGGAGGTCTGTGTGTCTATGCAAGTTCCCCCTGCTGGGGACACATGCTCCCATTGTACAAACCCTGCAGCCAGCTCCTCAGGAACCTCTTTCATCCTCTCATTTTTTAGTTTGGCACCTCCCTTCTCTTTTTGTATCTCAACCAACAACAAAGCTTTGGGAGAATTGATCTCATCCTGTTTTCGGTGGAGAGGTTATTTGAAGTTTGCCAATCACTGCAAAAGAAAAAAAAAATACAGGTCCAATGACAAATCTATGTAAAAACTATTCTCATAAGCTGTAACCTTTATACTTGTTCAACCAATTTTGTTGCTTCTACCAGAAAATGATGCATAGTCTTTTTCAACACATAAGGCGGCCATACATCCTCAATAACCAATGGCTTACCGATTGTTCAGCCGTCAATTATTTTTTCCCTTTAACCCCCGTTTTCCCCATATACAGGAACGTTCAGCACGTCCACGGTCGAGTGATCCTGTGTTCTCTTTAGGGGAGGATTAGCCCACCGCCAGCTTATCTCTCTCAGAACAAGGGGGTCAGGTGGTGATTTTCCATCATGCCCGACCTGTTGGTGGTTGGTCAAGACAGCCCCATACACATGCCAAAGGCTGAACCTGAGGGAGGAAATTGTCTCAAAATTGCCTGCGTTGGACATACTAATCCTGTCTCCTTAGTATAGAAGCTAAAATAGTCCATTATATTTTAAAGAATAACAACTGTTTATTGTATAAAAACAAGCAAAAACAGTAGTCAGACAATGTATTTTGTGTTTCTTACTAAGCTTTTCATCAGGTCTCAACTATCCTCCTCATACAGATATAGGCGTACACTATTATGGCCACGTCACTTGTCAAATTGTCATACATTTCTTTAGTGTATCCCATGGTTTAATTGTCAGTATTGACGCTACTTGAAGCTCCTGGGCTCCAATGCAGATTTATAGCAGGTAAATACAACATTGCATAGCATGTGACAGGAGTAGAATATATAGACAGTTGCCTATATAAACTATCCTATAAAGGATCTAAATGCAATGCTACAAGACAGGAAATACCTACAACTAACCATGACTATCCTTCAGGATACTCGTAATGTAGGGCTCTGCATTTCAAAGCCTGATAGCCCTGTTCTAGAAATGAGGACATTCATCTCATCTATTGCCTTTACACCGACATAGTCCGTTCTCTTAGTAAATATACTAATACAGTACAGAAATTATGGCTCAAACCACTCCAAGACCGCTCAAACCTCAAATAAACATCAAAAAGACATGCCGTAGTATGGAAAGTAGCTATAAATAGGGCAACTGGAGAAATGTTTAGCCCTGTACTGATTAAGGGGTTGTCTGAGAGTATAACAAATGAAAGTACCTGCAGGAAATGTTAGAGAGTAACAAACCAACCGTTACTCGCCTGTCAAATCCGGAGCCGCTCCAGCAATGTCGATCTATGTTTACATGTCCTGCAGAGATGACATCACTTACATACATGTGACTGCTGAAGCCAATCACTGACCTCAGAGCTCACATGTGGCACATGCTGTCAGAGGCCGGTGATTGGCTGAAGCTTAACATGTATATACCACATGTCAGAAGGAAATGATAATAGACAGGCACCACCAGAACATCAGCACTGGATGGGACAGGTAAGTTACATATAGTTACATAGTTAATACGGTTAAAAAAAGACACATGTCCATCAAGTTCAACCAAGGAGGGGATGGATACAGGGAAGGGGGAGGGGTGATAGGTTCTATACATATGCATTTATATTATTTTGCTCTAAGAACTTATCTAGCCCTGTTTTGAAGCCCTCTATTGTTGTTGCTGTGACCAGATCCTGTGGTAGACTGTTCCACAGATTCACAGTTCTCATGGTAAAGAAGGCTTGTCGCCTCCGGAGATTGACCCTTTTTTTCTCCAGGCGGAGGCAGTGCCCCCTTGTCCTTTGAGGGGGTTTTACCTGGAACATCTTTTCCCCATATTTCTTGTAGGGACCATTTATATATTTAAATAAGTTAATCATATTTCCCCTTAAACGTCTCTTCTCCAAATTAAACAAATGTAATTCTTTTAATCTCTCCTCATAACTAAGATGTTCCATTCCCCTTATTAGTTTAGTTGCCCGTCTTTGTACTCTCTCCAGCTCTAAAACATCCTGTAAGTAATGGCTGCTTTGTTAGTTTATAACATTTCCTTTAGGTTCTTTCATTTATATCCAGAAGTCCCTTTAAGGAAGAGAAAAACCTAGTAAAAAATTGGTTGAATTATTAGCTAAAAAGAACAACTCTACTGTGTACAAACAGTCGGGTAACTGTGTCTATTGCGAGATAAAGAACACATAACAGCCGGACAATGGTTACATAGTGGAGTTTTTCCATTTAGATGTAGATGCATCTTTTAGCTAATGGACTGGACCCATACAAAGTCTTCTCTTGCAAGAACAGTGCGTTGTCCTCTTGATCTCCAGCTGCAGATTTACACAAAGTGCATAGAGCTCTCTCAAGGTCGTCATATACACAAGCCTTAATATAGCACTAATATATTCCATTTTGATCGATATATATGTATTCTCTAACAGCAGGCCTTGTTAGTAACTATGGACAAGTATCAACTTCAAGAACGCTACCATCCATTCTGCTTTCATTAAATTTACTCCACCCCGTCGCGAGCGGGGATGAGCAATGGAATCCGCTGGAACTTCTCTGCGCGGATTCCGCAGTGTGAACCAACCCAAAGAATTGACATGTCAGTTCTTTGGGCGGATTCTGCTACAGGAATCCTATAGAAGTCAATGGGGGCTTACATTCTGATTGAATTCTGCGGAAAGGTGGATTTACACTACAGAATCTGTGCAGAGAAGTTCTTGCAGATTCTGTCGCAGTGATGTCCGCCGCCACGAGCCGATACGAGCAACGTAATCCACCGTAACTTCTTCGCATGGATTCTGTACTGTGAACCCATCCCGATTCTACACAAATTCTGCTCCTATTCTGCCAGAGCTGAATAGGTGAGGAATTTCAAGCAGAAAACTTTCCTCTACAATTCCTCGTGAATTCCTCAGTGTGTACATAGCCTAATGGGGCATGCTGCTGCACCTATGGATGGTCAAGCATAGTTGCCCTCAAGTATGGGTGCGTTTAATCGGACAATCTGATATGTACTAAACGTACGTGTACCCAGCTGTGAAAGACACCAGTATCATAAATGGCGTATAGAAAATGGACGGCCATTTTATAGATTTTGCATTAGTGCCCATGAGCATCAAACTATGCCTAAAAACAGAGATAAAAATATATACCGTAGATTCTTTTTTTCAGTTTAGTAAATAGGGCAAGGTACTATTGGACTACAACAGAGAAATGGCTCCTCACCTTTCTCTAGTATACATCACCAGCCTCCCAATATATAAGCCACTATTAAAGCTAGAGATGCATCGATACAGTAACTGCAATATGACTTCCATTCTATCCGAGGGAATTAATTCTAAGCGCCGAGAATGGAAAACATGCCGAGACAACGGACAAGAAACTCATCTGTGCGAGCCTGACATTAAAGCTATCACCTTGTACCGAGACAGCGCTATGTATCTAGTGCCATTACAGATGCTACGCAACGTGGTATCATTGTCCTACAGGTCCTTCTATGCAACCTGCGATGAATCACAAAAGCCCCAAATAAAATGATTCATGCGTTTCATCACTATTCACTATTACCCCTATTACTCATAAGGTACCTGCGGCAGTTGCAGATACGCATCCCGGCACAATTCACTCATTTCTTTTGTTTTATTTATATCCTCTCCTGCGTTTTGTCTGAGTGAACACAAACCCTTTCCCCCAGGCTTGGTAATACCAATGTCCCAGGCCACATTTAATCAACAAAAAGCTAAACACTTCCAATCTGTAACGCTTCATCTGGAAGCAGGCCTCTGCCGCCTCTCCGGGCCACATCTAATAATGACTCTCCTTGCTCTTGGTGGCGGGGTCCTACCTTATAATGCTGCTATCCCTCAATGTCACCACTGTCTTGTGAGGAATTTTTATTACACTTCATTCTTCTCCCAGGCAGAGCTTTCTCCTTTTTTTTTTTTTTTTTTACTTAAATCCCTTTTGACGGGAAAAAAAAAATCAAACACAAAGACGGAGTAGAAAAAGTAAAGCCGATCATAAGTACAGAGTTTGGCTTGAGATACGGAGGTTTTCGTGCACTTTTGTCTGTCACTGAGTAAGAGGCCTAAAGCCTGTGGTTTCCCCGTTGCTGGCGCGGAGACTGACCACTTCTGTCAAGCAATGCTTCAAAAATTAAGATGGAAAGATTTTATTGTAACAAACAGTTGGTTAGGGCGTTGAAAGAAGTTGCTGATGCATCTGTATTCCTTCTCCAGCATGTCGGGGATTTTTATGCTGCTTTAGTATATAACCAAAGGCAGATTTCATTGATAATTTAGACTAGTTTAGACCTGATGGTAGATAAAGACAACACCTTCTCCTTTACAGTTAATATCTATAGTTAGTGTTGCAACCATAGGGGGTAGGAGGTCTTTTTTTTTTTTTTGCTAATAAACCAGAACTACATAGTGGTACCATATGTAACAACAGCACATATGATGTTCACATGCTGCTTTCTTTAGTTATGTGATTGCACAATGAAGGCAATAGCCAGAATGGTATGAGGTGGTTGGGAAAAAAGCTTGGCTCCTAAAACTGTGCAAATCTAAACCTGACATAAGGGAATATGCTTGCTATCATATTCCTGGGTACTGTCTATAAGTTATGACAGATGCAGTCATTGTAAGTATATTGAAAGCAGAAAAATAAGGATCTGTTCAGGTGCTAGCCTTATAGTTTAGCTAAAAGTGGGTCAGTGATCGAACGGTTAAATGATTGTGTGTTGAACAATCATCTCACTGACACAGCCGGGTATGTTCAGTGCACAAGCCCTATTCTGATCTAATAAAGCTAGTGCACAGAACTGAATCGATGTGGTGGTGTCTGTGGATAACCAAAGTTTCTGTGGCAGAATGGACCACACGCCTATACTAAACCACACGCAAATGGACCTCACGCACATACTAAATTCAGCCAATCCTGCCACCAGTGGCGGGTTTGGTAGACTATCTAAGGTGGTGGCCTCCCAACTATTTACCTACAGATGATGTCAATAAAGGGTAATGCGTGTTGTATTTTTTATTTTTTTTCATGTGTATGGGAAGGTTGGAAAGATAGCTGTTAGCTGAACGAACATTCAGCCACCAGTTATTGAAAATATATGGGTAGCTTTAGTCAGTATGGGCTATTGGACTTGGTTATTCTGGCCATACATGATCGATAACAGTGAACAATGAACAATATTTCTTTTCTGCAAAGAGAATTTTTGTCTTATTATCACCTGAAAATTTAGTTTATGGACAGCGTTAACCATTAGTGATAGGAGGCTCTGGTGCCTCTTGACGCACAGTAAAAGACGAGAATGTGCCCCTTCTCTCATGATTCCCAATGGAAACATTGGAAATACTTGATTTGAATGGACATTTTTAAAATAACGCTTTAAGGCTCTATTCCACCAACAGATCTGACGACAGATTATCTGCCAAAGATTTGAAGCCAAACCCAGGAGTGGATTTGAAAAGAGGAGAAATCCAGTCTTTCCTTTATAACCTGATCTCTGTTTATAGTCTGTTTCTGGGTTTGGCTTCAAATCTTTGGCAGATGTCGTCAGATCTGTAGGTGGAATAGGGCCTTTAGTTGTTGAATAGTTTGAGAGGTAGACTGACTATTTGGACACCGAGAATGTATTAACTATTTGGGCAAGGGCTGCACGGACATCGCTATTGATGTCCGTGCAGCCCTTGCTAAATGATCATTTACAATATTGATTGGGCCTTCATCAGCCCGTGTAATAGGACCCTATGTCTGGAGAAAGGTTTAGAGAACCCCTGAGAGGTCCCATTGAAAGACCCCAGGTAAGTAGTGCTCAATGTTTACTGACTACAGATTAGCCGTAAACACAATCCATTCTCCTGACCGACCTGTTGTAGGAACTCTTGGCAAAACAAACACTATAAAGCGTACGCAAAGTTTTGTTGATAATGACTTGTTTAAGGTTTTTGTTCCGTCGATCATGTGAATCACCACCTTTCTACATGTAAGAATTGTGAAAGCCTATTCACACGTCTCTGCAACACTGAAGCTGGTGTGAACAATAGAGTCTTTAAATCCTCATCTGTGTTCTATAAGCAGCCCGTCCTTCCCACTGAGCTCCGTGCCATACAATAACCAGTGTTATCAAGGTTCTTGTGTGTGGTTTTGGCTCCTGATGTGCCCTTATTACAGGCTCTGATAAATAGCACTTCAATGAACTGAAATATAATGCTCTCTGTCAGACCCAATCACTTCCAATTAACCCAAGTCTGAAATGTACGGAGGGGAGGGGAAGAAATGCAAGAAAATAGCATTTCTTTCAAATACCATAAATTCTTCTCATTGTGAAGAATCTGAACCTCAAAACTGATGTCTTCTGTTTAGACATTACCTCTTTGGTGCCATGGGGTAGGCCATCCATTGCAACTTGACAGGCCTTTGTAATGGCTTTGTTCAAGTGGTATTGTGTAAGAGTCACACTGTAAATGATCATTAATAATTATACATGACTGAAAGAAAACCAGGCAGATGGGTGGATGGATGGATGGATGGATGGATGGATAGATAGATAGATAGATAGATAGATAGATAGATAGATAGATAGATAGATAGACAGACAGATAGATAGATAGATAGATAGATAGATAGATAGATAGATAGATAGATAGATAGGAGATAGATAGATAGATAGATAGATAGATAGATAGATAGATAGATAGGAGATAGATAGATAGATAGATAGATAGATAGATAGATAGATAGATAGAGAGTTCCAACAGTGTAAAGGTTAGCCATGTTATAAAAACATGATAATAAGGCATAGGGTAAAGTTCATTCAGACTGGCGTATGAGTAGGCCAGTCTTAAATTAGTCATTAGGCCCTATTCGGTTCACGCCTCTTAGTTAGGTCCTGCAGAACCTGCATGTGTAGATTTCTGCCATGGTTTACACCTGTTTCCAGGCATAAACCATGATAAATTAAGCGAGGGGAGACCACCTCCCCACCTTAATGCTCCACCCCCACCCCCTCTGTAAGCCAGAGGTGCTTCTTAATAAATATACCCCGTAGCGTATTTGGTTTGGAGAGTAATGACTAGAAATGAGCGAACCTTGAGCATGCTCGAGTCGATCCGAACCCGAACTTTCGGCATTTGATTAGCGGTGGCTGCTGAACTTGGATAAAGCCCTAAGGCTATGTGTAAGTCATGGATATAGTCATTGGCTGTATCCATGTTTTCCAGACAATCTTAGAGCTTTATCCAAGTTCAGCAGCCCCAGCTAATCAAATACCGAACGTTCGTGTTCGGATCGACTCAAACCCGAACCCGGTTCGCTCATCTCTAGTAATGACCAATTTTATAAAAGAAAACAAAAACATGAGTATAAGCCACCATTATAATCTATACGCATCCCCATTTCCTGTGACCTCCATGCTTGTGTGTCATGTGTCAACACAGTCACAATGACCCGTCTAATTTAATTTTATTTCATACACTACGGGGGGGGGGGGGGCTTATGAAGACAGGCGTACTTGTATTGGTGTAGATGAGGATCACGAGGCGTAAATCATGATAAATGCCTAGGATATTTATCTAAGGGCTTGTTGCCTATCTATGTCACATATGTAAGGATGCTGTCATCATATGCATGCATATACAGGCATGGCCCCGTTGACTTTAATGGCCTGAATCTAGTCAAAGTAGTCAATGGTTTAAAAGCGTAGCACACCACACTTTAGATTCCCGCTAAGTAAACATATATGTGAAATAACTCAAACTTAATGACTAGTGGGCTACATTTGGGCAATTAAAGTCAACGGGGCCATGCCTGTATACACTTGTATATGTTGGCCTTCCATCCTGACAGGATGCCAGTGTACATGTGACAGGGATAGTCAAGTTGTGATGTGAATGGGCCCTAGTATGCACGCAGCTTTTATGTCCTCAGGTTTACACGCACTAAGCTGTTAAAAAATCCATTGATAATTTCATAAATTAGCTCAAAAGTAGACACATTTTGTCCACTGCGTAAATAAGTCAACTTTCGACATTCATGCAAATATAATAATAAAAAAATACCTAAAATTCAGCCTTATAAAACTAGTGTGAGCTTGGGTGAAGCTATGAGAAGATGCATGGTTTTCATATCAAAAACTGAACACAATAGAAAAGAATCCACCCCTATCCATAAATAGTGAATGAGTGCATCTGAGGATAGTGAAGAAAAACAGACAGACGATAAACATTAGAAGATATTGTGAAAGACGGGATGGACAATAACAGCGTTCTTCTTAATCTCCAGATACGTTATGCATGAAGACAGAAACTTGCCTTGAGTATGAAAACCAGACAGGACATTTGAGTAGGATAGTGGATTCCCAGGAATACCGAAGAACAGTACAGTACAGAAGAAATGTACCCTGTAGGGATATCCTGCTAGGGGCTAAATATAGGGTGCTATAACTTTTAAAGCAATGGCCAAAGCTTTGAGCTCCTCAGCCTTAAAGGGTTGTCCCATCAAGACAAACCCTTTATATTTACGCTATTAGGCCATGTTCACACGGCATATGAGACTGGCCGTTCTGTGACCTGGCCGTGTCAGAGAAGATCATCCCGGCCGTTACTGCAGTACCAGCCACATGATCTTCATTTCTGTTGAATTGGGATGCGGGTGCATCTGTGTGTGCCCGCATCCCAATTCACCATAGCACACAATGCGCCTGAGCCGCACTCTCCATTGTGAGAGCTGACATGTCTGTGCGGCTGCTATTCAATGAATGACTGACTGATCAATTTTCCATGAGGCTAGTCCCGCCCGAAATGTGTATTCTATGGGGGAGATTTATCAAACATAGTGTAAAGTGAAACTGGCTCAGTTGCCCCTAGCAACCAATCAGATTCCACCTTCAATTCCTCACAGACTCTTTGGAAAATGAAAAGTGGAATCTGATTGGTTGCTAGGGGCAACTGAGCCATTTACATATATACTCTGGGATTCCATTCATTCAAATAGAACGTATCTTTTGCATTAACCATGGGCGTTGTTGCAAACTGCAACAACGGCCATGATTTATGTAAAACATATGTTATGTGAACATGGCCTTACTGCGTATGGGCCTCATAGAGAAAGAGATATACTTAGACACCTATAGGAAAAGGTCTCTTATAAACCTCATCTCGCTGTGACAGGCCTCGAGCCATACATTTATTACATGTGTGACCCTTCATCAGTGTAATAATACATGAATGGCCACATTGTAATACTATGAAGGAGAATCATGCTGGCTGTTGCTTCCCCTCCCCCCTCCGGCAATATCAGCTGTTTACTAGGGATTTCAGCTGTGGCTTTGGCCCCGAAACTGATGGTGCTGTCTCTGATGGACATTACTTATTTATAAGCATTCCTTATTGATAACATGATCACAGGAAGCCCTAAAGATCTCCACATATCTGTGGGAAAACACTACAGCACTACAACAGGGCAAATAAAGAATAACACCAATACACTGTCCAAGTAAGGGCCCTATTTCACCGGACGATTATCGTTCAGATTATCGTTAAATCGTTCAAATCTAAATGATAATCGTTTGGTTGAAATGCAGTTAACGATTAACGACCGAACGAGAAATCGTTGATCGCTTTATAAGACCTGGACCTATTTTTATCGTTGCTCGTTCGCAAAACGTTTGCAAATCGTTCGCATTGAATAATGGTGCGTTTACACAGAAAGATTTATCTGACAGATTTTGGAAGCCAAAGCCAGGAATGGATTTGAAAAGAGGAGAAATCTCAGGCTTTCCTTTATGACCTGTTCCCTGTTTATGGTCCGTTCCTGGCTTTGGCTTAAAAAATCTGTCAGATAAATCTGCCTGTGTAAACGCACCATAAGACATCGTTCGGTCGTTCGCAATAGATACGAACGCAATAGCGAATAAATAACGAAGAAAAAACTATCGCAATTACTATCATAAGTAACGATTATCGTTCCATGGAAATGAGTGAATGTTTTCAGGTCTTTCGCAATATCGGTCGTTTGAGATCGTTAATCGTTAACGATTATGCAAACGATAATCGTCCGCTGGAATAGGGCCCTAATGCACAGCCCCTCTGGGTCCTCCAAAATCAGAGATTCTCTTTGTAGCTGCACTGGGGGCCTTGAAGACAGTACCCCTGCTAGTTACTTAGGGTATTTCGGATCGGTTTTATAATTCATACAGTCCCTTTAAATTCGCCTATTAAAATATGAAAATTCTTGGTAAACACCTTATAGGTCAGAATGCTAAAGGAAATAATGAAGACCAATTGAGGAAAATCCAGTTTTAGCAACAAGGTCATAAATAAGATTCATAAAGGCTTAACACAGAACAATATTTTATTCACTAAGTGGGTAATTTCCATAATAATGCAACGTTCCTGTCTGCGCTGTCTGTGTCCATAACATTCTATCTGTCCTGCTTAGGAAAAGGCTGCGCTAACACACACGTTGTGGATGGTTGTGGACGGCCCTGACCTGGGGACAGACAATTTTGATTCTTGTCTATCACATTACACAACCATAAAACCCTTTTAGAGTCATCAGATAAGACATATGAGGGATATGAGGGAGATGCGGAATAAATAACACCGCAGCATCATAACTAGAGATGAGCGAACCGGGTTCGGGTTCGAGTCCATCCGAACCTAAACGATCGGCATTTGATTAGTGGCGGCTGCTGAACTTGGATAAAGCTCTAAGGTTGTCTGGAAAACATGGATACAGCCAATGACTATATCCATGATTTCCACATAGCCTTAGGGCTTTATCCAAGTTCAGCAGCCACCGCTAATCAAATGCCGAAAGTTCGGGTTCGGATGGACTCGTGCATGCTCAAGGTTCGCTCATCTCTAATCATAACCCTTTAAATAAGAATTTGTTAGAAAGCATTGGTAGAACTATATGCACAAAATAGTGGTAACTACTGCCAATTGATGATTGGCTAACCATCCATAATCTCTCCTCCTTCTCCATAGGGGACCTCAGGTTTCACCTATTTCCAGTCATTTCACCATATCATAAGGTTCTAAAACGTAAAGAGGTATTACCATCTCTAAATGTTATCCCCTGTCCACAGAGTAGGGGAAAGCAAGTTTATTGGTTCAAACAATAGGACTCAAAGCAATTACAGTAACAGAGGAAAATTGTCTCCTTAATGAATGGAGCACTGCAAGTGCTGCTTTATATATGTATAATACACATCAAACATGGTACATCACCATAGAACAATACAGAGAAAGTCCAGTTATCCATCCAAGTCCAAAATGTCATATAGGATCTTTACAAGCATACATGGAGATGCAGCTTGAGGTGGAGGAAGACATGAGCACGCCATTGCAGATTGCCTACTCCATTAGGCTTTCACAAATAGAAAGTAGATGTCTTTAAATAGTCTAGCACTTCTTGGTAGGTTTTTGTGTAAACTATATGCATAAAAACATTTTGAATACCAAAACTACATATAGTAGATTGGCCCCCTTTGTGCCCTCAAATAGTATTTACACCAACATCTGTTCCCCTATACAGTAGTTACTTAACTTACTGTTGCCCACTTTGTGTCCTCATATAGTAGTTAAAGGTGTACTCAGGCAAAAAAAAGATGTCACGAACAGTAGAGGTTTCCTATAGGGACTTTCAACTACTCTGGACAGTTTGTGTCACAGACAGAGGTGGCAGCAGAGAGCACTGTGTCAGAGTGGAAAGAAACATCCATTTCCTGCAGGACATACAGCAGCTAATAAGTACTGGATATTTACAAAACTGTATAACTTTCTGACACTAGTTGATTTAAAAAAAAGTATATTCACCTTAAGCCCTTCTGTGCAACCATATAGTAGTTATGTCCCTCTTTACCTAAATATAGTAGTAGTAAGTCCCACTCTATGTTTTCATGTAGTAGTATGGTCCCACTGTCCCCTTATTTAGTATGTGGTCAACATCTCTTCCCTCATATAGTAATGAGGCCTCTCTGTGCCCCCATATAACAGTTAGGCCCTCTCCATGCCCCCAAATAGTTATACACCCTTCTATTCCCCTATATAGTAGTTTAACCCAAATGTGCAACCATACAAATCAGGCTCCTTCTGTATAACCATATAAGTATTGGGCCCCTCTTTGTCCTATGTAGTATAAGGTCCTCTCTGCGCCCCTATACCTTGCCCCTTGAAAAAAAAAATCACACTGCTCCTTAGCAATTCTCCCCAATGCCCTGTTCCACAGCAAGTCTTTCTCTCTCTGAGCTACTGGCCTAGGCAGCTAGGTACGAAGACGCACTGAAAGTCCCAGCTGCCTTGTCCTTTTCAACCGTATGTGTGCAGGAAACTGGGACACGTGTTCCGGACTCCTTGGTGGATCTTAATTCTTGTGAGTCCCCAGAATCAGGAGACCCCAGTACTTGTCCGGGTTCTCCAGGTGCTGATGCTGGCCCTATACATATCGACAAGACAACAAGATGCTGACATATACCATGGCATGCCCCTGTGGAATCCATTGATTTTAATGAGCAAAATGTAGTTTAAAAGTGACTACCTCTGGCATACTTGAACGTTTACTTGCAGGACTCATAAGGGTAATCGACCACTTAAGTCACCAGAATTGTGGAAATGTGTTTAAAAGCCGATACCCAGCTCTCTCATCTAAAGTCTCATATCCTGATACATCCACTATAATGTTCATAAAAGCATTGATGAATGAAATGAGAAGAATCTGATTGATGTTTATTCTAATAAGATATTAATAAAATATATTCCATCTTGTTTATGCGTGTCAACTCAACAGGAGAGAGATGCAGGAGGGTTACGCCCAGAGTACTTTGAAGGTTTTCAGCATTGAAGGGGTTTTTATGGAAGAACGTGATACGGATGAAAACCACTTCCCAGTGAAGACTGAGCGTGATTAAACCTTCTCCTCTCCTGCCAAACAAAATCCTTCTTGAACAGATCTCGTGTAGTGACAGCGGTTTAGTGTTTTGATTTAAGGTGCACTGGGGGTCTTTTGAAGACTGTCTCCCATAATTTCTTTGCCCCCTCGACCTACCATCACTCTTTGAGTTTGGCTTTCTGACTGGGATCTCCAGATCCCCCTTCAACCCTCCTCCTTTCCCAGTATAATCCCACAGAGATGTGAAAGAAAATTGCTTCAGAACTCTTTGGTTAAATTTATTTTCCATGCTTGAAGTGGCCCAAAACTATGTCTAATAAATAAGCCTGCTGTGTGATTTACGACTGCTTGGGTCTGATTTAGAGGCAGGAGGGGAATATATTCTGCCTTTGGGAGTTCGGAGATCTGACTTGTAAGTGAGACCAGATGGATTTTTCCTGCTGGTGGAAAAAGGGGGAAAGTGAAGGAAGTTTGAAGAAGCAAGTCAAAGAGACAGAAAATGAAATATGGCGAAATGGGAAAAGAAAAAGCTAAGGAATCATTAAAGTATACGACGTTGAGGGCGAAAGGAAAAAGAAATGTTCAGATAAGACTTATTTGCGATAAAAGATGCATAACATATAACAGATTAGTATCTACTAGCAATGCCTGTCATCCTAATGAAAACAGAACTATATTCTGCAAGGCTTCAATCATCTTGTTGACTATCTACCATTCCGAATGTTCATAGGTTATGTATCTATCGTGACCCTAGTAAACTATATATTTGTGTGACACAGTCACGGCGGACTCACTAATTCCTGGTAGCATGATGGAGCCAGAGTGACCTTTAAGTTGATTCTATTACTTATTTTGTGTTAGGGTATAAACCCACACACCGTATATGCAGCGTATTTACTGCTGCGATACGCAGCAAACTCGCAGCAAACTCGCAGCAAAATCGCAGCAGATTAGATCTAAATAACTGAGCACAGCATCAAATCTGTACCAACAAATCTGCTGCGTATTTGTTGCATATCTGCTGCATATACGGTGTGTGGGTTTATACCCTTAAAGGGATACTAAGTTTTCATAAAACACTTGACATGTCCTAGGGACATGGTAAAAGTTTTGATCGGACCCTATCAATTTACTAGAACAAGATGGTAGAAGTCTATGTTAAGCACGTTCTCTACCGACTTTGTGTCACGTGACTGTGACTAATTCCCAATGCAAGTTTATGAGGCCATCTTGCTCAGGTAGACACAGAGTGGGCAGAGAAGTATGTGGCTGCCCGCTTCTCTCCCTTCTTATTCTAGGGATCGATCAGAGGGTAAACACTCAGACCCCAACCCTAGGACATGTCAAAGGTTTTGTTTAAAGCTTGGTTTCCATTTAAGCTTTATAGTATTATTTGAGTGGTGTTAACACCTCTAATGGGTAGTAAGTGGCAGGAAGCCAGTCTCAAGACCTTAATACACAGAACAATTATCATCAAGTAGGCTGATATTGTAAAATTAAAAGTATAAAGGCTAGGAATCAGCCAATGTGAGAGCAACAAACTCGTTCTTCACTGATCACATCCTTTATGCAGGCTTGAAAATCATCTTTAGTTGGCAGCACCCATCTCCCAGCGTTAAAGGGGTATTCCAAGAAAATCAACTTTTCCCATATCCACAGGATAAGGAAAAAGTAGGACATCACAGGGGGTCTGACCTTTGTACTCCCATATAGGGCCCCTGGCTTCTCTATTATGGATAGAGCCACAGGTACAGCACGTGACCCACAGCTTTATTCATTCCTATGAAGCTGACGGAAAGAGGCGAGTACAGCACTCTTCTGGTGTACTCAGCTCTTTCTGTCGCTCCATAGGAATGAATAGAGCTGTGTGTCACCTGCCACACTATCCATAATACAGAAGCCAGGGGCTCGATACGGAAATCAGGTACAGAGGTCAGACCCCCTACCTCTACTTTTTCCCTATCCTTTTGACAAAGATGGTTTATTGTTGTCTTTGAGCACACTATGTTTTCTACCAAATTTACATAAAATATTGAGAAGTCAGGTTCCGAAAGGATCTCGGCCTTTCCGTTAGTATAGATACCTTTCCTGTTACCAGCAAACTCTCAGGAAAAAAAAACAACAACTTGGACTAAACTTTTCTAACATAACACCGTAAAAAAAAGAGCAAGAAAGTGAAAAATTAAGCATGAAGGGGCATTGTGGCCTCTTGGTCTTCTATATTTCTCTCCTGAGTGGTCTCACACACTCTCTGTCTTTTACCTTCTCTCTTACACATACTCTGTCTCCTGCGAGCGGGCCTGTTTGATAAATATGATACTTAGAAATATTCCTCCCGCTAGACAGCAAAGCCTTGCAGTAAAAATGATATAATCTTTCACCAGACTCCACTGAATCAAGGCTGAAATAGAGCCCAAGATTCTGCAAGACAGGAGAGGGACACAGGAAATGTTTAACCCGTGATCTACTTCTACTAAACCAACCGACTGCATCCTCGAAGAATCTGGGCATTGTTAAAGGTCTGGATATTGCTTATTAGCAATTATTTTTCAATGTAAACTGATTTAGATGGGCTTGAAGAAAGCTACTATGATACATGATACATCAATGTGATGATGATGCATTGTAATAGCTATCCCATTCTTCATTGTCCTATCCTGTCAATAACTTAAATCATTTTGATGATTATCATTAATCATCAAATAACTGGTTTGTTGTATCATTTTTCCTTATATATTGTGTGTGGTCGGTGCAATACTGAGACTGCTGTGGAGTTCTAGGATAGTATGGTCACTGAGAAAAACAAGCTGAGTGTTTAATCAGCCATTGAAGAGGCAAGTTCTGGAATCGTCTCTTGGGGTGAAAAATATATTGGGTTGAAGGGCATAAGGTTGGGGAAATACAAGGAGACTAATGCCAGGACTAAGGCCCCTTTCACACCACACGAAAATCTATCCAGATTATTTATCACAAAATCTAGATAGAATTTATAAGCCATAGACTTCATTTGGGTGTGAACACCCTTCAGGATTTCTCCAAAAGGGTGTCCATTACGAAAATAGTAGGTTGGTGAATAGCTAGTCACAGAATGTATGTGTTCTAAAACTTGAGGCTAATTTGGTGTCTGGTTTGGAAGTTGGGTCAAATGGGGAAAGTTGGAAAGGGTGGTGCCATTGAAGTAATTGAGAAACAGGTCTAGGACAAGTGGTGACTATTCCCCTGACTTCTTGACTGCAATTCTCAAGTACTGTGGGCTGCACAAAAAATAGGTTTTATTGAATTGGGGGAAGTGCAAAGTATGGGCTCTTTCTGGTGTTTGGTGTGGTAGCACAGTGATTATTGAGTCCCTGAGGAGCAATACTGACCCAAAGATGTGGTTATCCTATGTTCCAGGCTATATAGTGTCCTGTTAAGATGGGCATTCATGTAAATAGGAAGATCAGACAAGTCAGCTGTCAGCCGAATGTTGATTTGGCTGACAGCTATTAAAAGTGTGCGGACACCTTTAAAACAATTGAGGATGGTTCTCTTTGTTAGACTGATTACCTGGAATAAGTTGACCATAGTGGTTGGCCGCTGGGACCCCCAGCCTCCACCAGTTATCCTCAAGAAAACATGGTAGCAAGTATTTAATTCCCTGTAGCACCCCTAAAGGGGGAATAAGGCATTGCCCAATTCCCTTAGAAATGAATGTACCATGCATGATACGCATATATGTTGGGTCCTCCAAAGAGGGAGAGACCCTTTTTGTATTTCCTGTCCACTCAAAAAAAATTTATGTCTGTGCTGAATGAGCGAATGAGCGAACTTTATTACATCAGAATACCCCATTAATGTTTCTAAGCTAGACAAAGTTACAGAGACAGAATTGTGTGCATATGTAGATACTCATAATACAACACTTCCATTGTTCCTGTTATATATAACTTTTGGCAGCTTCTCGGTTACAACCTTGTGCACTTGGCACATATGGAAGAACACTGTGCATGCTTCCTTCAACAACCGCTGTAGTACTAACAGACTTTATAATGTATGGCTAAGCTGCAATGGTCATAGTGACCTCTGCACGCCACCTGGTATGTTTGTGAGTGCTACACAGCACCTGGTTGGGTTTGTGCTTCTCAAACGAATGGGGAATACCAGTAATCCACCAACCCGCTGCACAGATTTAGAATAAATCATGAATTGAAGGCCTATGTTTCATAACATAAATCTACTCTTAGTAACACTGCTCTTTGACCATCCATGAAGATATTTGGGTGAGAGGGTCAGTGAAATCTTCTGCCAACTACTAAAGTGATATATGAGCAGACATCTGTGTTTACTCTGTACAAACAAGAGCTCAGACAATGGGTTACCGCCTATTCCACATACAGCGTTGCAGGCCAAGAGTGTGTTTATGATTTGTGTAAAGAGATGCAAGAGGATTGACACGGAGACTTAATGAACAACATAAACCATTCGGTGACTGGAGTGTCCTGCAGGATGCAAGAAACAAACAGCAAACACATCACCCAGTGACATGTATTGGAACCGCCATGAACGGAAATCACAAGAGAATATAATATAACACCATTACTAAACTGCCGAGAATATTTCATTATGACTAAACGCGCACCATAAACCTTTCAGCAGATAAAAAATATCACTACACAATAATATCATTGCAATTTGTTTGGCATTAAAAGAAGCAAGTCTTGCTAAAATTTAAAGAGCAATTCACCCCCCCCCCCCTTAAATTATCTATACAGTCTATATGGACATAGCAATAATTGTTGTCTATGGATTTCATAAGGATTGGTGTTTAGCTTTTCTAGAGACTTAAATCTAAAGCTAGCTATAGATAAATACTTATGTACAAAGAGGAGCAACCATTACCCCTGTAGGGGCTGCAATGATGGCCACATAGTTTTTTTTTTTAATTCATTAAGAGATTCATAAAAAATAGATAGATAGATAGATAGATAGATCATGGCCGGCGTTAGGGGGGGGCAAGCAGGGCAAATGCCCAGGGCCCCCATCCCCCAGGGGCCCCCTCCCGCAGTTCCAGTAGGAGAGGAGAGCACAGACAGCGTCCTGCAGCGTCTGGGAGTGATCCCCGGCTGCTGCTATCAGGGGTCACGCAGAGGCTGCAGGACGCTGGGCTGGTGTCTGCTCCGTGTGTGTAGCTCCCCCTCCCCTCCCCCTCCCTCCAGCTCCTCTCACTGCACGTGACTTCCTGCTCTGGTGTGGAGCTGTCGGGACGATGGAGGAGAGGGCTGCCGGGTGAGGATGACAGCCTGCTGCTGCTGCAAGGAACATGAGGGGGATGTACCACTACACCCAGCATGCTAGAGGGGGTAAGTATACTGTATATGTAGTGTGTAATGTGTATGAATGTAGGTGTATAATGCATGAATGTAGTGTGTGTTACATGTCCTGTGTATAGTGTGTGGGCTGGATGGTTTGTATCTGTATAATGTGTTTTCATGGATGTGTGTGTGTGTGTGTGTGTATATATATATATATATATATATATATATATATAATGGTGTGTGTGTATATATATATATATATAGCTGTGTGTGATTGGGTGAATAAATCCTCACTATACACTACTGGAGTGCCGTCCTCGTGTTCAATTTATATATATATATATATATATATATATATATATATATATATATATAATGGTGTGTGTGTATATATATATATACAGACCAATATTACCGCCATACAGTGACCACCACATAATGACTATATACACTATATACAGACCAATAGTACAGCCATAGAGTGATCGCCACATAATATTGGTCTAGATACAGAGTCATTATGCAGTGGTCAATCTATGGCGGTAATATTGGTCTGTATATAGTGTGTATATAGAGTTATGTGGCGGTCACTCTATGGCGGTAATATTGGTCTGTATATAGTGTGTATATAGAGTTATGTGGCGGTCACTCTATGGCGGTAATATTGGTCTGTATATAGTGTGTATATAGAGTTATGTGGTGGTCACTGTATGGCAGTAATATTGGTCTGTATATAGAGTTATTATGTGGTGGTCAGTCTATGGCGGTAATATTGGTCTGTATATAGAGCCATTATGCGGTGGTCACTCTTTGGCAATAATATTGGTCTGTATAAAGTGTCATTATGCGGTGGTCACTCTTTGGCATTAATATTGGTCGGTATATAGTGTATATATAGTCATTACTGCCATAGATTGACCACCACATAATGATATTGCCAAATTGCCGCCATACAGTGACCACCACATAATGACTCTATATATAAACTATATACAGACCAAAAGTACAGCCATAGAGTTACAGACACATAATATTGGTCTGTATACAGTGTATATAGAGTCATTCATTATACAGTGGTCAGTCTATAGCGGTAATATTGGTCTGTATATAGTGTATATAAAGAGTCATGCGGTGGTCACTCTATGGCGGTAATATTGGTCTGTATATAGTGTATATAAAGTCATTATGGGGCGGTCACTTTATGGTGGTAATATTGGCCTATATATAGTGTGTTTTCTTCAATAACGGTATGGAGGTAATATTTGGTCCTGATTATAGTGATTTTTTTATTTTATTTTTTTAATGCAATTCATATAAATAGTTCTTGTGTTTACACCACTAGCGGCAGTCCTGGCATGTAGTGGCAGTCCCATAATGTAGCGGCAGTCCCAGAATGTAGCGGCAGTCCCATAATGTAGGGGCAGTCCCATAATGTAGGGGCAGTCCCATAATGTAGCGGCAGTCCCGGCATGTAGGGGCAGTCCCGGCATGTAGCGGCAGTCCCGACATGTAGCGGCAGTCCTGACATGTAGCGGCAGTCCTGACATGTAGCGGCAGTCCCGACATGTAGCGGCAGTCCCGACATGTAGCGGCAGTCCCGACATGTAGCGGCAGTCCCGACATGTAGCGGCAGAACCATAATGTAGCTGCAGTCCTGACATGTAGCGGCAGTCCTGGCATATAGCGGCAGTCCCGGCATGTAACCTTCTGAACTGAGTAAGGGCCCTAATACATGGAGCGAAAATTGTCCGAATCAGGACGCTATCGCTCTGAGAGGACACTGGGGAACATGATCAGGTAGTATATATCACAGACAAGGCCTGAGGACACCGGGGGACCTTAATCAGGTAGTATATATCTTTATTGTTTACTATATACAGCAAGGATTGCACACACATCACTAATGATATACTGTATATATACACATAGGGGGGGAAATTTATCAAACATGGTGTAAAATGAAACTTGCTCAGTTGCCCCTAGCAACCAATCAGATTCCACCTTTCATTACTCACATTCTAAGTAGGTGGAATCTGATTGGTTGCTAGGGGCAACTGAGCCAATTCTTCTTTACACCAGTTTGATAAATCTCCTCCATAGCTTTTGCTGTAGTAGGCTCTCTAAGCGAGCTCCATTCTACCAGATTGGCGCTCGCTTCTGCGGAATATCAGGCCGTGTAATACGGCCTTAAAAGTGGCCGTACACTTCCAATAACTGCTGGCTGAACAATCCTTCAGCTGACAATTATCTGTCCCATCCGGTCCCGTCCTCCCCATACACAGAAATTTGGCACATCTGAGTGTTCCTGTGTTCTCTATGAGAGGGGAAAGCCATAGCCATACAGATCTGATGCCGGCTTATCTCTCTGAGAACAAAGAGGTTGGGCGTTGATTTTCCATCAAGCTCGACCCCCTATGTCCACTGATATCATCTGTCAGAGGACTGTCCAGAGAGCCCCATACACCTTACGCTGATGGCTGAACCCACCAGGAGCAACAGGTACCACCAACAAAAGAGTAACATGTATGGGGACCTTAAATTGTTGCTAAAATATTTCAGCATTTGGGGCCCCACCTTTAACTTCGCCCAGGGCCACATCTAGTCTAAAACCGGCCCTGAGATAGATAGATAGATAGATAGAAGTAAAGTGAGTAAAGTGAGGTTATACATGGAGGTTCCAGAAATAGGTTGTGCTCTTTTGTACTCCTTTAAGTAAATACACTAGTCCTGTGACCTCCAGTAAAAATGAGTGAATCTTAAGCATGCCTGGGTTCGTCGAACTTGAACTCTTAACATTTGATTTCCGGTGGCTGAAGAAGTTGGATGCAGCCCTAAAGAGTCCTGAAAAACATGGATACAACCTATGGCCATTTGGGTGTGCCCGCGTTCAAATAAGCTATTGCAGACAATGTTAAGTCAGGCAGGAGCCGCACTTTACATTGTCTGCACAGTCAATTTAGTGCCGCACAACATTGACATGTCATGCCAGGATTCCATATTAATGAAAGCGATCGGACGCTGTCATTAAATAACGACCGTTGTTGCAAACCTGCAATAACGACTGTTGTTTAACGAAAATATACATTGTGTGAACGTGGCCATTGGCTGTATCCATGATTTCCAGACAGCCTTAGGGCAGCATCCAACATCTTCAGTCACCGGTAATCAAATGCTGCCAGCAGATCTTTATACAGGTCATCAAAATGGTGCAGGCAATTTTTTGTTTTGCCGTTACAGTCACAAAATCTGTAGGCCCATGTATAGATGCACTGTATAACAGTATTGGGCTTTGTACACACACCGTTAAAATGAAAGACGTTTTTATTGGATGGCCATCATTTGATGACAGATAATGGCCACTGTTTCAAAAAATATTTGCTGTTAAATGACTGCCGTCTAATAAAAACATCCTTCATTTTTACCTAGTGGGAGCATAGCCTAACACGGCACAATCGCATATTTACTTTGGGCATCCCTTGTTGGATGGACTGGCCTATATTCTGCTTCCCCAGGCAACTGGACTAAAACGTTGCGTAACGTATTAAGTTCTGTTTTTTCTCCCTTTTATTTTAAGAACTGTATTTCACTGTATATATAAATATGTCTGTGTATTTTATCATGTATTTTTCCTAAATAACCCTTTGTTGTATGTCTTTTTTTTATGATATTAAATTTCACTTTAATAAGAGTCTTCTTGTGTTCTAACGATCTTATGACCCTAGGAAGAGCGTTACCAAGGGTGAGTTGTTAATCTGTTAAGGCTATAGCGTACAGTCTGTTGTAATTGTGTTAGGTGGGTTTATGGTGAGGTGTCACGTCAGCCTTATATGATGTGTGGTGGCAGCGACAAGATTTGAGGAGGTTCTGGTTGGCAGCTGACGGAGGGGGGTCCGGTGTGACCCTGTAAGCTATCAGCCAGAACCTAAGTCACGGGGATCGTGACAAATAGTGCAAATGTTAAGCAACCATCACAAAGGGAAACATAGTGGGACATATAGTGGTAGAATAATTCTTAGTACATTTAAGGTCCTATTACATGGAACGATTATCGACCGCATTCAGCCGATATTGGCCGCTATGGCCGATAATCGGGCCGTGTAATAGAAGGCAACGATCAGCCGACATGAACGATGTTGGCTGATCGTTGCTGCCGTCACTTCACGGAATAGGAGCGGCGGCAGCAGACCGTTGCCATATGCTAGCTCCCCGCGCCTGCCCGCAGGTCCCCGTGGCCCTCCCCGAACTCACCCACTTGCTGCTGCCACATGTAATAGCGCTGACAGCGCTCATTTGCTCCTCGTGTTGCTCTGTGGAATACAGCTTTTAGAGGTTGAAAAAACATTCTAACCAAACCCTGCTCACACAATTGGACTTGTTGTAATGTACAAACCAATGGTCATTACCACGTTTTAATGTGAGGAGCCCCCATATTAATCCTTTTAAAGGGTCTCTTTTACTATCTTCATAACCATCATATATTGCTAGCCCCAGGGCTCACATATATCGATAGCCACAAAGCCTCCACTGGAAGCCACAAATTCCCCAGTTTCAACCACAAAATTCCTATATAGAGACGTCCACAAACCCATTTACATTCCCATATAACTTTCTCAGCATTTCTAACCTATGAAAGCTGCCAAAGTTGGCCATGCACATTCAATAGCTGTCAGCTAAATCCCCATTCGGTTTCTAGTTACATTATCTGACTTCTTTATGAATGTGAATGATCATGCATGATGCTTAATCGGTGAGAAGAGGGAAACAAACAACTTTCAGATATGGGAAACTCTAACATGCTTGATCCATTTAAGAGTCCGTTTAGGTAATGCTCTTTTCCCAGTAGGCCATACCCAATTACTGAGCAATTTAAATATGCAGCATAATAAAAGCGTCTCAATTGTTGTTTGCAGTAGTGGATTATAATAGGTCTGTTTCAGGTGGTAGCCCGGGGCCCTGAGCTCCTGGGGGCCAATGCCCACCCTAAAAGACTAAATACTTTCAGTAGTGTATTGTCCCCTGGCTACAGTTCTGCCATGATTTGCAAAGAAAATGCTACTTTTGTACTGCAACTTTGCACAAATCAGAGCATTATGACATTATCTATCCTATACTATGAACACCACACTAGTGCTGCCATAGTTACAGTGGGTTGGGGGGGCCCAGGCTTGGTGAACAGCCCGGGGCCTATGGTAAAGTTAATCCACCCCTGGTTGTTTGCCACAATTTAGGTGCACGTGAAGCCTAAATTCTTCCACATCAGGCAGTACATGTCTGTCATTGTGTCCAGGTACAAAGGACTGTGCAGAATCCAGGAAAGTCCCACTAACTCAGGACACTTCTTTTCTTGGCTTCATAAGCCCCCCTTATGTAGGCCTATTAATGCCTTGATATCCAAACAGGATCCATGCTGTCTCCCTAATCTCCTAAAGTGAACAATATCATAACATATTCTGAGATAATGTCTACATAAACAGTAAATTAAATAGTAAAGTAATAAACTAGGAAACTGGAAAAGTCCTAGCGCTGGGATCCATTTCCTTATCATATACAATTTTCACATTCTGCCTTTCAATAGTGCTGCTAATAACAAAAGCATATCCTGTTAGCCTGTCATCTGATTTTTTTCTTTTTTTTTTGGAATAATCAAGGCCCCGGGAAAGAGAAAGAACAGACAGAGCCTTCCATAAATGTTTAAAAGGATTTAGTGGCCTTGCTAGAGTCCATTCATCATGTGCATGGCCTTCTGGGAATGCTCAATCTTTCCTGTGTGCTCTTCTCAGGAAGCGTTATACTGGAAGGACGGCTTCAGACATAAACAGAGGAATGACTTAAACAACATATTTTGTGGGTTGAAATGACTTTTATATTTACAAGTGGCTTTTCTGGTGAAGACAAAGTTGTTGGGTTTTTTAGGTTTCTTGTAAATGGATTTTAAAGGGTCTATGTGACCCTCTTTAAATGATGGAATCTGCAAGAAGGCCTAATTTTGTTAAAGTATTGATTGAAAATACCCCTTCCCCCTTAGTACATAACTACATCCTTCATCAGACCCCTACCAATCTCTAGATATAGCAAGCATGAGAGCACACTAGTGTGCTTCACTCCCTGGCTCCCTATTAGGGCCAATTCACACTGAGTAAAACTGCCAGAATTCCACAACGGAACTCTTCTCCATGTCAAACAGCCTGTCTATGGGAGGGCTCTCACGCCTCCTCTCTCCGCGCCTCTCTGCTCAAAGAATTGACATGTCAATTCTTTGAGCGGAGAGGTGGGGAGAGTGGAGGCACGAGCCCTCCCATAGACTTGTTTGTATGACACGGCGGGATTCCATGGAGGAGAGTTCCACCACCGAATTCCGCCCAGTTTTACTCCATGTGAACTGGCCCTTACATTGAATGATTATCGGCCTTACTTTGCCGACTACTGACCATTAAGGCCGATAATTGTTCAGTAATAGCACACGTGGAAATAGCCGACAAACACAATGTCGGGTGATCGGGATCTTTAAACATGTTCAAATTGAAGCGATGGTCTACAGCGCTTCATTCCACGTCATACTTCCATGGGCAACCGGAACGATGTAAGGATGGTTCCCTGTCTGTGTATGTAATAGCAGTGCAGAGAGTGGGGAACGAGGGGGAAGTGAGCACCAACCTGACAGGTTCAGTAAAATATCGCTCAGGGTTGCCGCTGTGAATTAGCCTACCACTGTCACTACACGTGCACCTAGATACACAATGGGACACAGGTACTAGATTTACACTCAGGAGTCAGCACTGGAAGCCAAGCCCTGAGTGACCATTATGTGGGGGTGTGGTAGTGATGTGCAGTGGAGAGGTATACCGGCCTGTAGCACTTCTGGGTCTTGGAAACCAGCTTTGGATGATATGAATAAAGCTTGGTTTTCAGGATATAGATAGAATATACAGTATATAAGTATAAGTGCCGTACATGCCATTTATGGCTGGTTTCACACGCTGTAACTGTGCGGCTGTATTTTTTATGCGGCTGTAAATGTGCGGGTGAAACTACGGCCGTGGGAAAAAATAGACATGCGGCTCAAAACATACGGTCATTTACTTGGAAATCTGGTTCAACTAAAAATAACAAATAAAATGTTAAGAAAGTGATGGAAACACCTCTGGATGCATCTGGGAAAGCAGGGAACACAGTTTACATGACTCGCTATTACCGGGGTTTGCGATCCTCTGCACTATAGCCGATGTCTCTCATGGTTAATATATTGAATTAATAAAACACATTTTCTGTCTAATAAAGTCCCTTTTATTGTTCAATAATTAAATGTAAACGATTCCATCATTTTGCAATTAAATATACTGTTAAAATAAATATATATATAAATAAATGTATATTTATATATATATTTATTTTTTGACAGTATATTTAATTGCACAATGATGGATTCGTTAGAATTAAATTATTGAACAAAGAAACTGTATTTATTTAAACGAAAATGTGTTTTATTCATTAAATATTAATTAGTACAGGAAGCACTATAAGCCGGTAATTCATATGCCGGCAATAGAGCATTCTGTACTAATCATCACTTTACTTTAATGAAAACATCAAATGTTTCTTCTAATTATGTTATGACAATAGCATTATTAGAAGAAACATTTAGAATTATATGTGCGCTCAGCTGATTGGCTGATCGGCTGAGCGCACATATAATGAGCCGGTCCGCAGCACAGTGACTTCATTGTGCTGCGGACCAGCGAAGAGGACACATCGGGGTGAGTATAGAGCTCTCCCCACCCCCTCCCCGGCACTGCACCCCTCCCAGCAAGGAAGGGGGGGTCACTTAACCCCTTCCTTGCTGGGATGGGTGCAGTCTGACATCAGTCTGGCCCCCCGGGGGTTAAGGGGGATGCAGTACATCCTCCCTTAACCCCTTGGGGGTCAGACTGTAAGCAGCGATCTGTAAAGATGCTGCATACTGTAAGGAGCACAACACCGCTCACAATGATGGGTGTTGTGCTCCTGTTTGTGTGTTTTGTGTGTTTCTCCCTTTTTGTTTTTCAGATATCGGTATCCTGTGGATTACGTCGGATTCCATGGACTACGTCGATGACCAGCGGTTGTTCTTTGAATTTGTTTTAATAAAATGGTCAATGAGGGGTGTGGGGGTGTTTTTATTTGAATAAAAAAATTTGTAAACTTGTGTCTTGTCTTTATTTCTTTACTTTATAGACTTAGTAGTGGAAGCCGTCTAATAGACGGAATCCATTACTAAGTTGGGGCCTAGTGTTAGCCGGTATAAAATGGCTAACACTAACCCCCCATTATTACCCCAGTACCCAATGCCACCAGGGGTACTGGGAAGAGCCGGGTGCCAGTGGTCCCGGAGCGTCAATATTGGCGCTCCTGGACCGGGCGGCAGCAGGCTGGTAAGATTTAGGCTGGGGAGGGCCTAAACCAATGGCTCTTCCCACCCTGGTGTTACCAGGCTGCTGTCGTTTGGTTTTTAACCCGGCTGGTTATAAAAATAGGGGGGACCCTATGCGTTTTTTTTTTAAATAAATAAATAATTAAAAAAAAACGCATAGGGTCCCCCCTATTTTTATAACCAGCCGGGTTAAAAACCAAACGACAGCAGCCTGGTAACACCAGGGTGGGAAGAGCCATTGGTTTAGGCCCTCCCCAGCCTAAATCTTACCAGCCTGCTGCCGCCCGGTCCAGGAGCGCCAATATTGACGCTCCGGGACCACTGGCACCCGGCTCTTCCCAGTACCCCTGGTGGCATTGGGTACTGGGGTAATAATGGGGGGTTAGTGTTAGCCATTTTATACCGGCTAACACTAGGCCCCAACTTAGTAATGGATTCCGTCTATTAGACGGCTTCCACTACTAAGTCTATAAAGTCAAGAAATAAAGACAAGACACAAGTTTACGAATTTTTTTATTCAAATAAAAACACCCCCACAACCCTCATTGACCATTTTATTAAAAAAAAATTCAAAGAACAACCGCTGGTCATCGACGTAGTCCATGGAATCCGACGTAATCCCCAGGATACCGATATCTGAAAAACAAAAAGGGAGAAACACACAAAACACACAAACAGGAGCACAACACCCATCATTGTGAACGGTGTTGTGCTCCTTACAGTATGCAGCATCTTTACAGATCGCTGCTTACAGTCTGACCCCCAAGGGGTTAAGGGAGGATGTATTGCATCCCCCTTAACCCCTTGGGGGCCAGACTGATGTCAGACTGCACCCATCCCAGCAAGGAAGGGGTTAACTGACCCCCCCTTCCTTGCTGGGAGGGGTGCAGTGCCGGGGAGGGGGTGGGGAGAGCTCTATACTCACCCCGATGTGTCCTCTTCGCTGGTCCGCAGCACAATGAAGTGACTGTACTGCGGACCGGCTCATTATATGTGCGCTCAGCCGAACAGCCAATCAGCTGAGCGCACATATAATTCTAAATGTTTCTTCTAATAATGTTATTGTCATAACATAATTAGAAGAAACATTTGATGTTTTCATTAAAGTAAAGTGATGATTAGTACAGAAAGCTCTATTACCGGGAATATGAATTACCGGCTTATAGTGCTTCCTGTACTAATTAATATTTAATGAATAAAACACATTTTCTTGGAAATAAATTCAGTTTCGTTTGTCAATAATTTAATTCTAACGAATCCATCATTGTGCAATTAAATATAATGTCAAAAAATAAATATATAGATAAATATACATTTATTTATATATCTATTTTTTTTAACAGTATATTTAATTGCAAAATGATGGATTCGTTAGAAATAAATTATTGATCAACGAAAGTGTCTTGATTACAAATAAAATGTCTTTGATTAATTTAATATAGTAACTATTAGAGGCATCGGCATTCGGCATCATTCCCGGCTATTTTTGAAGTACTTTGTACGGACCGCCTGTCAATCCTCGGCCGCATATTCAGCCGCAAATAATGGTCTTGTTCATTTTTTACGGGTCCGTTTACGATAGGGCCGTAGATTCATACATAGTGTGCACTGTGCAGCCGCATATCCTATACTTCACAGCATACACACGAACCCTCAAATATACGGGCGCACTATTACATCCGTACATACGGCCGCACTATTACTACGTGTGAAACAAGGGTATTACTGTCAACTCTTTTGGAGGCACATCACAGCTGAAAGATACACTTTAAGGCATTAAAAAGGCCCCTTAGTAATAAACTGATAAAATTTTCCCTTTCAATTATTTTTACAGAAAATGTGTCAATAAATGTTTAAATTATGCATTACACAGTGTCCACTAAAATAAATAGGTTGTCTCTGTAATGTGGACAAGACAGGTCCTCCGCCGAGAGAGAGAGACTGGAGGATTGCGGACAGAGGACATCGCTTTATTAAATCACATATTCTCTAATAGAATATGTGGAAATGGGTTTCCTAAACTAGACAAGACACAAGAAGAATGATGTATGTACATGCATCCCTGTGACATTGTATATTACATTTGCAAGAACTTTACTTTGAGCGAGGTTTATAGCGATCATCACATAACGTGTCCCGATTTATATTTCGCCTGCACATTCCACACGTCTTTGTTAGATGAAGCTCCATCATAAAAAGAGCTTTCATTAAGTTTGCTAATAGAGGGTTTTTTTTCACTCCAGGACAGCCTAAAGCATCTCTTCCTCCAGAGTTCATGAAACATTACACTCTATTTAAGGACACGCCATACACGTGACGCAAGGCTATTGCTTCTGGCAGCATGGATTAATATGTCAGATGATATAACACACGTTGTTGAAAGGGATTTTTGACCCTGTCAGCGCCCTTCCCATTCCTGAACCCAGCTGCGGTTTATATAGCAGTCTGATTGGCTGGGACTGTATTAATAAGGCCACAGCTAAGCAGTGATAAACAGAATAATGAATGACCCCGTGTAGATGTAATGACAATTCACAAAGCTACAAATCATCAGTATCACCGAAGGGAGCAAATATAGTCCTTCTCATGACTCCGAAAGTCTTAGGGTGAAGGGTTTGCGTTAAAAATTTCTGTGTTTATAAAACTTTTTAATGGGGTTAGTCACTGATCCAATATTGTTTGTAGATTTCATCTAAAAGATATTCAGGTCAAAAAATATATGAATAGTAGGGATAGTTTTTGAATTTTTTTGAATACAGATTGGTGTCTGGTGTTGGAGCAAAAGTAACAAGGTAATTTTTTGGGTGATGGTAGTATGGGGTGGGGGCACTGGCAGCAATGTTTAAAGTTAGCTATACTGTATACCTTCAATAGCCAACAACTATCTCTCTTGATCCAGCCATATACATGATTGCATGGCTCAGCCTGGTGGTCATGTAATCTATTAATAGGTGCTGCAAGACTCCTTTGGTGGTGGTTTATCTCCTCAAGTATAAAAGGATCAGGCAGTAGAAACGGAACATTCCCAGTTCTCTGCTCCAAGAGCATCTGTTAGGAAAGAGCGAGAAGACTCATACAGACATCAGATGGTTTGGTGTACCAACCAAAATAGGTGGGTTAAGCAAACATATGTCTATAATATCTATGAAGGCCTTTAGAATCAACTTTTCTGGTCTGAGGGACACATTTACAGATTGCACCACTAAGGGATGGAATAAAACTT
Source organism: Dendropsophus ebraccatus (assembly GCF_027789765.1). Lineage (NCBI taxonomy): Eukaryota > Metazoa > Chordata > Amphibia > Anura > Hylidae > Dendropsophus > Dendropsophus ebraccatus. Next base: position 187,001,081 of record NC_091454.1, on the reverse strand, counting down.
TAGGCCATGTTCAGACTTTGTAAGAGACCGGCCGTTCCGTGACCTGGCCAGGTCACGGAACGGCCGGTCTCAGAAAAGATCATCCCGGACGATACTGCAGTACCGGCCGAATGATCTTTAGTGGTGCTTAGTTCTTATGTGGGCGCATCCGTGGGCGCGCATCAGAACTCTTCACTGCACACTATGGAGCGCGTGGCTGGAGCCGCTCACTCCACAGTGTGCACTGAGAGGGTTTTCTGTGGCCGCTATTCAATGAATAGCGGCCTGCAGAAAACTGACATGTCAGTTTCACGTGGCACCACTAGGTATCCCGGCCGTGGTGTATACTATGTGTATAGGTGGCAACGTCAAGTATAGTTTCGTAGTAATCATGGCCGTTGTTGCAATGTGCAACAATGGTTGTAGTTTTACGAAAATATACGTAGTGTTAACATAGCCTAATAGTGTATTGGTATCTGAAACATCTATGGCATATAGACATTATACACCTAAAGGACAAGTGCAAGCTCCACACTCATCCTACCTATGTAGAGAATTGGAGTCCCCTGTTCCTTAATTCAGAGAAGAAGAGACAAGAGATGAGCACAACACAAGTCCGATCGTACGGGATTTAAATACCGGTGGCTGGCGAAGGCGGATGAAAAGCCAGGGATGCCACGCTTGGGCTGCACCTTCAGCCAGTGGCGTAGCCACCGTGGTCGCGGGGGTCGCCGACGCGACCGGGCCCGCCACAAAGGGGGGCCCGCGGGGCCCTCAGGGCCCCGCAAGGCCCTCCCTTTCAATCACTCTTGTGACCGCAAGCATTGTTTTGCTTGCGGTCACAAGAGTCCGACTCTGTCTTCCCCCGGCTGCTGCGCAGCTGCCGGGGATGTCGCGTCTTATCACCGGCAGCGCACGCATCCCAGAGCTCCCTGCGCGCCTTGGGCCCTGACTTCCGGTTCCGGCGCGCAGGGAGCTCTAGGGCGCGCGCTGCCGGGGATAAGACGCGACACCCCCGGCAGCCGCGCAGCAGCCGGGGACAGACCGAAGGAGTGAGGATCAACGTGGGAGCGCGTTGTCAGGTGAGTTAAGTTTTGTTTTTTATCAGCCTGTACGGGTGGGGGGAAAGAGGGGGGCATCAATGAGGGTGGGGGGAAAGGGGACCATCTATAAGGGAGGAGGGGGACTATCTATAAGGGAGGAGGGGGGGGGGTGAAGGGGACCATCTATAAGGGAGGAGGGGGGGTGAAGGGGACCATCTATAAGGGAGGAGGGGGGGGGTGAAGGGGACCATCTATAAGGGAGGAGGGGGGGTGAAGGGGACCATCTATAAGGGAGGAGGGTGAAGGGGACCATCTATAAGGGAGGGGGGGTGACGGGGACCATCTATAAGGGAGGGGGGGTGAAGGGGCCATCTATAAGGGAGGGGGGGGTGAAGGGGACCATCTATAAGGAAGGGGGGGGGTGAAGGGGACCATCTATAAGGGAGGGGGGGGTGAAGGGGACCATCTATAAGGGAGGGGGGGTGAAGGGGACCATCTATAAGGGAGGGGGGGGTGAAGGGGACCATCTATAAGGGAGGGGGGGTGAAGGGGACCATCTATAAGGGAGGGGGTGAAGGGGACCATCTATAAGGCAGGGGGGTGAAGGGGACCATCTATAAGGGAGGGGGGGTGAAGGGGACCATCTATAAGGGAGGGGGGGTGAAGGGGACCATCTATAAGGGAGGGGGGGAAGGGGACCATCTATAAGGGAGGGGGGGGGGTGAAGGGGACCATCTATAAGGGAGGAGGGGGGGGGTGAAGGGGACCATCTATAAGGGAGGAGGGGGGGGTGAAGGGGACCATCTATAAGGGAGGAGGGTGAAGGGGACCATCTATAAGGGAGGGGGGGGTGACGGGGACCATCTATAAGGGAGGGGGGGTGAAGGGGACCATCTATAAGGGAGGGGGGGGGTGAAGGGGGCCATCTATAAGGGAGGGGGGGTGAAGGGGCCATCTATAAGGGAGGGGGGGTGAAGGGGACCATCTATAAGGAAGGGGGGGGTGAAGGGGACCATCTATAAGGGAGGGGGGGGTGAAGGGGACCATCTATAAGGGAGGGGGGGTGAAGGGGACCATCTATAAGGGAGGGGGGGGGGTGAAGGGGACCATCTATAAGGGAGGGGGGGGTGAAGGGGACCATCTATAAGGGAGGGGGGTGAAGGGGACCATCTATAAGGCAGGGGGGTGAAGGGGACCATTTATAAGGGAGGGGGGGTGAAGGGGACCATCTATAAGGGAGGGGGGGTGAAGGGGACCATCTATAAGGGAGGGGGGGAAGGGGACCATCTATAAGGGAGGGGGGGGGAAGGGGACCATCTATAAGGGAGGGGGGGAGAGGGGGCCATCTATAAGGGAGGGGGGGAGAGGGGGCCATCTATAAGGGAGGGTGGGGGGAGAGGGGGCCATCCATAAGGGAGGGTGAGGAGAGAGGGGGCCATCTATATGGAGGGGGGAGAGGAGGCCATCTATAAGGATACCAAGCATGGTCTGCAACTGACAACAGTGCTTCCGGTAATTTACCTAAAATAGAACTCAGCCGTTCCCGTGACCATTACGATCCTAGTCATGGCCTAGTCATGGCACCCATGTGGCTTGAAGTCCGCAGGTTGTACACCCCTGGTGTAAGGGGATGCATGGAAGTAGACTGAAATTCTATTATATTTAGTAACGGATTAAGTACAATTCAGAAAATGAAATTAATTTCAAATACAGCTTTGATGAGTTAGGGATAAACCTGCATATGTGTAGATGGCACCTATACATTGTGTTTTCATGGACAGTACCGAGATGACGCATGCAAGATGGATACACCAGAAGGGAACGAAATCATAACATATGGTTATCAAGGATGGAAATCCCTCTGAGACACAGGTCCACATTAATAAACTGAGTGAGAATGTGAATTCTAGAATAATCCCATTTAGCCCTAAGGGCTCTTTAACACCTGCTTTTCCTAAGCATGGCTGCACTTTTATGTCTACCATTTACTTGCATTTAGCACCTGCAGAAAAAATATGAAATATGTTAGAATTTTGAAAGCTGGTGGTTATCGGGAAAGCATGAACCCAGATTTTACTTATTTGCCCTATTCTGAAGACTTTGCAGTTCTTTGCATTTCCAACACCCATGTGAAGAATAGGGAGCTGCTGAGCTGCTGGAAGCAAGGATATAGACTGGTGTGGTGGGTTATTAGTACTATGTTGGTTTTTCTGTACAGCTCAACCAGAGATGGAAGTGTTGTGACGCCAGTGCTAGTCCAGAATGCAGGTGTGATGTTGGTACCTGCTTTATGCTGTGGCTGGCTGTATTCCCCAGAAATGGTCGGTGACCTGCTGGGTTGTGATGGGTCCCTTGGGCTCTTGGCACGGTAGTCCTGAATGGCAATTGACCCACCCGGACTATCGTTACTGCCACCCACAGAAAGGGGTAAAATAACTCAAGATGTGTGGCTAGTGTGTATATGTGCTGGTGCGGAGGAAAGGATGACTGTTCCATGTTTGGGTGATGCCCTTTTGACATCCAATACTGAGAGATGTGTGCCAGTTAGAAACACCATTTTCTTCCTATTTCCTTGCTATATTGAGACAGAGCTCCGTGTGAGACGTCAGGAGGTGGAAGGCTATAGTCCCCTGTAGTTAATTCAATGCACTTGCTAGTGTTGTTCCTACAGTACAATCACACCAGGTGAATGTGAACCTCTATATGCATATTTTACAAGGTTTAAAGCGATTCTGTACTCACCAACCTGTTCCCACACCCCCAAACCAGTGGTACCGTTTTTTTTAAAACAGTAAATTCTTCCCGGTCGTATCATTCAAAATCCACCTGGTGCCATGGTTGTGGTGTAATAAGATCTTGCATTCTTAAGCATTGGCGTCAACTAGGCTTGATCGAACAGGGGAAAAAGCTAGGTTCGATCGAACTCGAACCTAGCCGGACCTTTTGCATTTAATTGCTGATGCCTATTACCTAGGCTGAATCGCGGAATTCCAGGCGGTCCCCTGGATGCCTCCTCCTTCCGCACGGACAGGGAAGGCATCAGGAATCAAATGTGGAAGGTCCGGCTAGGTTTGAGTTTGATGGAACCTAGCTTTTTCCGCTGTTTGATCAAGCCTAGTGTCAACAAGGTGGGACTAGGGTGTCCGTGTGCAAGCTCTGTGAGAGTGACTGCAAAGTGGATCACATCACTTGCGCCGCACAAATGACAGATCCCAAAATGAAAGCACAGGGGCACTGACATGGTATGTCAGTGTGCATGCACCACCTTTGATTGCTCCGGCACATGCGCAGTATTGTAACCAGGGCTGAGTAGGAGAAATCCAGGCCGGAACTAAAGACAAGAGGGGTTGGAGGAAAAAGGAGGAGAGGCCTAGGGCATGGACACCTCATTGACATGACCGCTGAAGAACAAAAGATCTTTTTTTCACCCTAACTATGGCACCAGGCAGACTATGAATGATACGTTCGAGAAGGGTTTACTATCAGAAAATTAACAGTACCACTGGTTTAGAGAAGTGGGTTGGTAAGTACAGATACACTTTAACAAATGCAGCACCTTTTTGTTTTTAAATATCCATAACAGAAGGTAGCATTTGCTTAAAAAGACTGTAGCTCTTTGGCATCTCATTTTGCTTAAAGCCAATATACCATCAGTACATAAATCAATGGAGCCACATCATAAAGAGGCTGGGGTCTCCTCCCACTGGGGCGACGGGCTGCCTCCAGTGCTTCACCCTCGCCTGGTGCCCAGGAATAGAATGGCGTCATACACGGGAACCGGGTCGTGGTTAAAAAAAAAAGGGCCGCGGCTTCCCCACGCCTTTCTATGCATGTGCAAGACAAAAGTGAAGGTAGTAATAGTAATTCGCTTTAACACCACACATTTCGGTATTTTGGAAAAAAATTGTTGATGTAAACAGTGGCTTGAACATGGCTGGCCCATTCAATAGACCCAATATAGTCTACTAGTAAATATATCCAGTCCATCTCCCGGACAAAACTTTTTTTGGGATACAAGTGTCAAAGACATTTGAGCAAAATTGTCAAAAGTGGACCAAACTCATACTAAAAAAATAATATATGCATGAGACATTGCCACGTAGATTCATTTTACCCAGTATCTACTCTTCTCTTATGGGCAGAAATTTCTACGTAAATAATTCTACTTGCTTTGATGTGCTTATAGGTGGTTGCATTGGATAACCAGGTGCCATATTGTCCCTCTGCAGACGATCAAACTCTGTTATAATAACCAGATACCTCTGCAAGCTTAGTAATGACTACATTGCCTAAGAACATAAACCACACATATGGTGTTTTCATACTGAAACATAAAATGCCTTTCAGAGGCTATAAACTAACCAATGGCCCAATAAACTCAGAGGAAAACAACTCATAATTATTCAGTCATTGCGTAGTATATCAGCCCGCGCCGGAGAAGAGGTAGGGTTAAAACGTCGCCCCAAAGGATATACCTTTTCATAGTCCTATTGGGTACACACAGATCCACTGTAAACCAGTCATTTCCAGGCTCCAGAACTTGGCATCTATTCTGGGTGGGCTATTCGTATAGAGGTTGGTTATAAATCAGCCATTGTGAGCTACTTAGTAGCCTCATAAATCCTTAAAACTTTCTACTGTTTCTTTTCTTTCACCTCCTAATTCCTATTCCATGTATATGTGTCTTTTGTGAATTAAGACTCATAAATGTAAAGGTTATCACAAGATGGTGATTTTAGAATAGCCGGTTATAAACACATTATAATATTTACATGGCATAGTAATATTTCAGGAAGATAAATGATCACGTTTTATTGAGAAGAGAGGCAATGTGGCGTTAGACTAAAGGGATAATGTTTCTGCTTGAGGAAAGCAGGAAAAGGCATGTGGAGTCTTGTTGGCCATGCAATGCTGCGCTGGGAAAAATATGCAAAGTAGCCGTCCTCCAGAAGGCTTGCTGTTTATTGCCACCCATTGGTGAGGGATGCTACCTCTAATAGGTGGTATGAGAGACTATGTGCTCTTCCTTCTGGAGGAGAGCTACTTTGCATTCGAGGAGTCACATACACCTGTTTAAAACTTCTGGACAGTACAGTACATAACTGTAGATAATAGCAAAGTCTAGAGCTGTCAGCTCACTGGAAATCCCTCTTGCTTCGGTGGTTGGACAAGCCCAGGACATGGCCCACAATAAAAAAACAAAAATTAGTCCAGTACCCAGAATGGAAGTCACAAAAAAGATTGGTATAGGTGTTACATAGAGATGAACATAGCTGCAACCTTTAAAGTCCAGCTGAACCCACCTATTTCAACATGACTGGCAAATTGCACAAATTCACACCAGTTATAAGAAAGAAGAATCAGGCATGTTGGATTTCAACATCTTTGTTTTGCAGGAAATAAGGTCCTTATCTGGCATTTGGAATCTGGCAGTGGCTTATTTGCTTCTGCGCATGTACGCTAAGCTGAGCCAATCATGCATGTGTATGGTAGTGTCCAAATGATCGTTTTGGCCCTTGGGCAGGGGAGGAACCAGACAACTGATCTGCTGTAATTTGTAACTCATCACTATATGTCTCTTTGTGGATTTTCAGGTTTTAGTGCTTAAACATATTTCTTTGCTTGTTTTACCCTGTGCAGTGACTATTTTGTTAGGTTTCTATTACACAGAGTGATTAAAAGACTAAATAGTCCAATATCAGCTGTGCAATTGGGGATGTGCAGCCAACAAATGATAAAAGCACTATCCAACCAACTATCCAACAAGAACTATCCAACCCTACCGATAAGATCAGGACTTATAACAATTAATAACTTATTGCTTATCTCACCAGTATGGTAACTCCCAACAGTGGGTTGCAGATCCCTAGGTTTGTGACATGGAAACCATGCCTTACTAGGCCTAGTCAGAAGCTTCATTGCATTGTAGTATGAAGCTATGGGGCCGATTCTCAATACCGTCTGCTTAGCGGGAGCTCTTTGCCAAAAGCTGTCCTTGACTAAACTAAACACTCCATCAGAAAGTTTAGATTAGTATAAGCATCTCCTCACTTTTCTGGTAGGTTAGTAGCGTTGTGTATATGTGTGTTTGTTTGCGGTAAACCCTAACCTAGATCTCAGGCTTGCCTGGTACACAAATTCAAAGATTCATTTGCATCATCATAGCATGACATTGTATTAACCAGTGCAAATGAGGATTAAACATTAGAAAGATATTTTCGCCAGCACTCCGGTCTTCATATAGTACAACAAATGCATATCATCATGGCAGGAAAAACATGGTACACCAACCCATTTCGGCTCTTAAGAAGTCATGAGTATGGCTCTATTTGAGCCGAAACGCATTGGTGAACCATGTTTTTCCTGCCATGTTGATATGCATTTTTTATAATGTTTTGTAATTTTAAATTTTATGGAAATCCTAGCCTTGCACCGAAGGGGAGTGAAGCTGCTATCGTACTATTTCCTAGGACAAAACCTTATAAATACCAAATGGGATGCAATGCACGACATGCAACCACAGCGATCCTGATGAGGCACTGCACACGCAACTTTTCTTATTACGCTGGAAGGGGGGCAACTATGCCAGATCACCTGACATATGTGAACTTGGCCGAAGTTAAAGAATGCAATAAATTTAACTCCAGCAGAATGTAAGAAAAGATACATAATATTGTGCTGAGTTATACCAAATGACAAACCTTAGCTCCGCTGCATCTGGAGCCTTATAGTCTTAAAGCAATTATGGGCTAAAGAGAGAAAAGAATTCCCTTAATCTCTGAGTCCTCATGTGGTGAAGCAATGACAGATCAACAAGGGTCAAGGAAATGTGTGGCTCAGCCACGTAGCCCTCCACACTTGATCTGTTGGTTACACTACAGTCTTGGAGCGTTCCATTTCACAAGCAGCACTTTACACAAGCCAAGCCTCAGCCTGGACATTCCTCCCAAACCACAAAATGTCACAATTAAGAATCACCTTCTTGCTGCCAGTTGCCCAGAGCAAATCTGAGAGCGTTTCAATACAGTTCCTGCCCAAACAGAATAAAAGTCGAGCCATAGAGTACAGTGAGCACAATATCCTGCTGGGACCCTCATAAAAACCTAACGACAACAAATAAAGGTGAAACTAGGCAATTAGTATAATATAGAAGGGGGAGGCCGTGCTCTTTCAAGTCCGGCTCTGGATACACCCATGTGGGAAGCGCTTGCCTTTAATGGAAACTTCAAACAATGGAAGCCTATTGAAGGATCTGACTGAGCCCTGGGAATGTTTAACATCTGAAACACAGACCCCAGGCTGGTCTAGCAGTGGGTTCTGTACTCCAGAGCGGCCTGGTTTTTGTCTTCATCATCAGGGGAAAGGGGGTGGAATGGGCAGAACGTGTTTAATATCATGCCACTAAGGCCTAGTCCTGCGGATATGGGGGTCTGCTTTGCAGGATTAACTTCATAACTTCATATGCAATGAGTCAGATTTATGTGAACAGATCACACAAGACTACTTGAGGATTGTGTAATACTACTTAAGTCTTATCGGTATTTTAGCGTACAGGAGACAGGCGATCATTCATGACATTTCTTATGATATAAGTGCCCACTACAACATTCATCAAAGGTAAAAAAAGAAGGATATGTAGCATAAGTCAATGTGTGTTCTGCCCTTGGTCTGCCTATTGTGATAAGAAGAGGGTTTAAGTGCCCAAGGACACAGTGCTCATGGACATAATGTGCCTATAGACATAATGCTCATTGACATAATGTGCCTATAGACACAGTGCTCATAGACATAATGTGCCCATAGACATAACACTCATAGACATAATGTGCCCATAGACATAACGCTCATAGACATAATAATGTGCCTATAGACATAAAGTACCCATAGAAATTCCACTATGTGATTCTTTGACCATCTACAAGGTTAAAGAAACAAATAACAGCAGCAAATGTTAAAAATAACTCACACCTGCCCATAGACCAGGATGGCTTTTCCAGACGTCCATCTGTTTGTTATACCTTTAGCAACAATCAATTTCCGTCATCCCCATAGAAAATACTGGAGTCAAATGTGTCCTGGAAACATTTAGCTTCCTTTGTAAATCCTTTGGTAAGTATCACATTGTTTTTACATCAAAATAACATGAAAGTCTTAGAAACCTGTAAGAACAGGTGTAGATTTAGGCTCTTGGCCCTAAAGGTCCCCCATACACATTGGTGAAAAGTCAGCCTACTTCTCCTCACCCCATTCAGTAGATATGAATACTTGGCTGACCTGATCATGCATGTGTATAGAGGGAACAGGGGAGATGGCTATCGGCCAAATCAACATTCATCCACCAGCTATTAAAGGTGTATGGGCATTTTTACCTTCATCTGTCATTCAATGTTATCAAGCTATTCAATATTCAACTTATATATTTTTAACCCCCCCCCCCAAACCATTTAGAAGTTTTATCTCCCACTATTCATTTTCCACTATTCTAATCAATTCTAGTAACCACTTCAGCAGCATACTTTTCATAAACTAGTTTACAGATACATATCCAGGATATATGGCACCTTGGTTTGACAGATCATAGATACGAAACACATAACAGGTCACATCGCCTCCATTCAGAAAGATGATTCCTCATTCACAAGAATATGAACATCCCCCCTCCCCCCCAACACTGGGTCCCATTCAAGCTATAAAAATACCCGCTGCTGGGCTGAGACATTTCCGATCGAATTGATGTGAATAAAGAATAGTCCTTATGAATGGAAGCTGCGACCTGCTCCATGTTTTGAAAATCAGTTCTATTCATCTGACTGCAGTTGTTTCCACAGCGAGCACATGGATTTCCTCAACACCCATTCAGGTAAATGGAAAAGTTGCAGAAATGTCTGCAATAATTGTGTGAATAGATGGTAATTCTTCACACTATTTCTGATCTCACATTCATGAAGATCAGGATGAATGCAGCTAGATGGGAGTAAGTTGTAACATTATAGCCGTATATTGTGCTACCATAACAGCTCTAACCCTTCGAGGCATGGATTCCGCAACACCTGTGATGTTGCCTTGTGGTATCTGGCACCAAGACATTAGAGGCAGTGGTCCTGGGATGTTCTGAGGCGTGGCCTCCATAGATCAGACTTGTTTTTTCAGCACATCCCACAGATGCTCCAGTGAGTTGACATTTGGGGAATTTGGAATCAACACCTTGAATTCTTTGTCATGTCCCAGGAACCATTCGTGAACAATTTTTGTGGCAATGTTCTATTTAGAGATGAGCAAAGCAAAACTTATTTGTGCTCATATCCCTCAGGGGATATGCAGAAAAAAGATACAGCCCGTGTATACAGTGACGTTGCAGCCCTTGCCCTAAACTGTTATACATTACCTCTCCACCCTCCTGGTCTTCTCCTGCCATCTGCTCACTTCCCAGCGTCGCGACTGTAGTTTCGAAATGGTCTCTGAGCTGACAGTCCGCTCAACCAATAACTGACCGATGCGACAAGTGATTGGGTGAGCGGCCTGTCAGCTCAGAGACCGGTTCAAAGCTGCAGCCACAGCGCATGTTAGCGAGCAGAGGGCAGGGTGGAGAGGTAATATATAACAGTGTATTCAATCGTTAGCCACTGGCCGTGCTTCGCTATTACATGCGGAGATGAGTAGTCGTTGACTGATGATTTTAGGTCCAGACCTAAAGACACCATCAGCCAATGATCGTTGTCATCAGCTGAACATCGTCTCAATTGCACAGAGCGATAATCAGCCTAATCAGCCTGATCTCCAAAGATCTCCCAGCATAACATTATCCAAATATCCAGAGTATCCCATCGCCTCCACCGACTTTTCTTCTACTTCTAGTATAGTAATTCTGGTGCCATCTCTTTTCCAGCTAAGCAATGCTTGAGTACCCACCACATGATGATTAAAAAAAAAAAAAAAACATGATTCATGATGATCAGATGAGGCTACCATATTCCATTGTTTTATGCCCAGTTCTTACTCTTACATGGCCACTGTAGTCGCTATTGGTTGTGGGTAAGAATTGGCAATCTGATCAGTCTGTGACTACACAGAAAGCCGTGATGAATTATGTGCATTCTATATACAGCACTTCATCTACCAGCAGCTTGTGCTACCAAAGCTTTTCTGTGGGATCCTACCATGCGGGCCAGCATTTGCTCCTCAAGTGCTTAGGTGTCCATAGCCCTGTTGCCTGTTTACCATTTGTCCCTCCCTCTCACGTTTGGTAAGTGATAATCTTTACAACACTTCAACTGATGGTTCTCTTGTCACCTAATACATCTCACCCCTTGACAGAGAGAGTGATAGAGTCAGTGTTACCCACCTCAACTGTCAGTGATTTTAATGTTATGGCTATTCAGTGCGCTCAAAATGGGCAAAATGGGACAATGGTGTGCTACATTGATGTGTGTATGGGTCCATTAACACAGAAAGATTATCTGACAGATTATCTGCGAAAGATTTGAAGCCAAAGCCAGGAATGGATTTGAAAAGAGGAGAAATCTCAGGTTTTCCTTTATGACCTGATCTGTTTATAGTCTGTTTCTGGCTTTGGCTTCAAATCTTTGGCAGATAATCTGTCAGATAATCTTTCTGTGTAAATGGACCCTAACTGGAGGAAATGGATTTACTGGATTGAGGTGACTGAATCATTTATGACAACTATGTTTTCACCATACTTATATAAGAGGGAAACCCCTTCTATCCATGTCATTAAGTCCTTTCTTCCATTCCAATTTTAAAGACACTTGGTGAAGGGCTAAGGATTTTCACAATTCTTGCTATGTGCTATATTTTGCCCCACACTTGTTGGCTGCTTTGCCAAGTATCTCTGAGCAGGATGATATATGTCCATCCATAATGTATAAGTGACAGGTCTACCCGCTGCTGCTGCCTTGCGGAGAACTCCCGATCAGGTTCCAGGTTGGGAAACTGCCATAGGCAATGTTTAGCGAAAACGACTAAAATACAACACCAAAGAGATAATAGAAGCCGCTGTTTACTGTAAGCAGACTTTCTTTACAAGTAATCTGTTTAATACAACGCATTGAAGTTCAGGCACCTAAGGGGTTAGCTAAGGATCTGTACACAGAAGGTTAGAGGGTACAAGATGCGAGGACAAGAGGTTTGAATTACACTTGGAGAGCTCAGTTGAGTGACAAGGTATTCGGAGGTGAAACCACTTGGCCTACCCTCAAGGAATTGGATAGGGACATGACAAACCCACGGAGTGTCAGGTCCCAAGGAAAACGCCGCCTTCCGCACATTCCTGTCACCGGATCGGGCCATGGACAGGGCAAGATCAGAGTCTCTCACACCTCACTGTCATCAGGATGGGGCCCTGGAGAGGCTGCTGACAGCCAGAGTGCTTCAGGGATTCCCTCTTCATGTTCACCATAGGTCTACACACTTGAGGTTGTTGTATCACAACAAGGCCCATCCATACATTGCCAGTCTACCTAAGGCTAATGTGCTGAACTTCACCTTTCTTACCTTTCCCGCAGTCTGATGGTAACAGCTAAGGAAATGCCCATTGTAAACACACATGAACGTCTTGTGGCTGAATATGGAGACGAACTACTGAACTCATAGACTTAGATGGGGGCGCTACTGTATGTCAGCCTAAAGGTCCCTGAGTCATATCACTATTATAAATGGCCCATAATAGGTGAGTGACCCTGTTACAGATTATGAATTGGGTCCCAGGAGCTTTGGTGCAGGGCATGTTACAGAGGTTACAAATTTTGCACTGGGGCCCAGGAACTAGAAGTTATGTCTCTGTAGCAGGGGTGCAGCTGTAGAGGGCGCACAGGTAGCAGTTGTATACATAGCACAAGGTAGCAGTTGTATACATAGCACATGATTCTGTTAGATTTTGCACTGGGGCCTATGAGCATAAAAGGGGAGATTTAGCAAACATGGTGTAAAGTGAAACTGGCTCAGTTGCCCCTAGCAACCAATCAGATTCCACTTTTCATTTTCCAATAAGTCTGTGAGGAATGAAAGGTGGAATCTGATTGGTTGCTAGGGGCAACTGAGCCAGTTTCACTTTACACCATGTTTGATAAGTCTCCCCCAAAGTGTCACTGTTGTTTCAAAAACATTTGATATGCCATAGAGACATGCCAAAAGTCATCAGTCTGAGTGTTCAGACCCATAATGATCTCGAGGACGATGGGGGAGAAGTCCATGCTTAGTGCAGTCCTCTCCCGGCTCTGTGTGACATAATGAGTCGGGCTCCTAATGTAAGTCTATGGAGTCGGACTCTTTCACTGACACAGAGCGGGGTGGGGACCGAACGCTCAGACCCGGAACCTGAAACAATCAAAACAGGTTAAAAGTTTTTCTAAATGACTTGGGGTTCAGCTGTAGGGGATGTAGATGCTGTTGCCTGAGAGCACCTCTGCCATAGAAGACGACGGTAAAAATAGCACCTAGGAGATGGTGGTGCCTTGTTACAGTAGGCCCCAGCTACAAGTTACACTTGTTACACTTCCAACTAGGTAGAGCTGTGGATTCTCTAACTAGAAAGTCTTATCTCGAAAAGTATCTATTTCATGTCAAATGCTAGGTTCACACCGCCATAAAGCAGCACATTCTAGATACATATCGGGATCCTGTCAAGAAAATAATGCCAGCATATACTGTGGCACACTTCAGGAGACCACAGTAGAACAGCACATCTATTGAATCCCAGTAAATAAGTAGTAGGGGGCATTCACATGTTCCGTTATTACAGTTCGTGCACAGATGGTGTTCTACAGAGCTCACTGCATCATCATCCACGATGGTGCCGTCAGCTTAAAACTGTTTAAATCTTTACGCTACTGTACTGACACAACAATTTTAGAGCTCGCTGAATCATAATAAATAATGATGCTGAGAGTTCCAAAGTCCGTTCCATAGCACATCATCCAGACTGTGCTCAGAACTCCAGCTTTTGTGAAACTACCACACCCAACATGCCCAGGACCCTTCCATCTGTCAAAACATGCTGGGAGTTGTAGTTAAAGTTCTAATTTATAGTTCAAGCAACAATTGAACAGGTATCATTTTAACCCTATCCACTTATTAAGTGAGTAGGGTTAAGTGCGCATGTTACAGTGCTCTCAGCAGAACAACACTGAACATACATAAATGAGAGGGGAAAAAAACATATATACATATATAGTAAATAAATTACTCATAAATAATGAAAAGTTGAACAAACAAAAAAAAAAAATCTGCACATGCCAAAAAAAATGACCTTACATATTAAGGAATTTCTCTGTAAAACCCGTCTAGCTATGGTGGAGGAATTTCCAGCGTCTGCAGGTGGTAGATGGGGCCGTCTGGGTGGGCCAATCAATTCCTATCTCCCGTCAGATCTTTTTCTATACCTTATTCTGTGGTTACATAACCGTACCACACAGATGTCCCCCATGCCTTGTTTCTATTAATCTAGGCTAGCGGGCCCACAATGCCCCATTGTGCTCCTACCCACAAGACGTCTGAATGAAAGTGCAAGGCAGCCATTTTTTTTTTTATTTTACAATCCCATGAATAACAACAAAAACAAAAAAAAGTCTCTTTTTACAGCCGGAGTCAGGACTGTACCTGTACGTTATTTGCTAAGAATGATTCATAAAGGGAGCCGAAGGGGTTAAGCCCCAAAAAGGCGCTCCCTCCTCGCTCTCTCCCTCTGGCTTCTTCCATGACAGGTTGGCTAAACCTCAAAACACTGACTTGACAGTTTAATAAGTTAGATGTCTCACTAAGTTAAACAGATGTCACCACTCACTCTGTGCTGTTAAATAGCCCGAGGGGGATAAAACTGAGAGGAATCACAGAAAAACAGCCTGTTTCTGTTGATTAAATGTCGGTGTCATAAATCAGTAAAACAATTCTGTCATTTATCAAAGGGAAGAGCCCTTGTTCCTGAGCCTTTGAAGTGAGAAGGGGCTGTAATTTCCAAGCCATAAAGATACTTAGCTTTCCCATGTGTCAGAGACTTGGACTGACAGCGGTTGGGTATCTGAGCCGTTCTGTTGACACACCTATTCTGCTAATATGAGAGTTATAACAAAAGCAGGTTGTAATAGGAGAGGATCAGACGAGAAGGCTGTACGCACTGACGTGTCATGGAGGCCGAGCTGGATATGAGCGGCTTTATGACATCACGGCAAATGACTTTTCGGTTCCACCTGGACAATGTTATTATCGTAACCTAATGGAGGTGGTCATTAACTTGTGATAACACTCGGCTTTTATTTCTCCTTCAGGGAAGGCTTAATAGTTAGTTATATAGCAGAAATATATTCTATTTTTCCCATCTGCGTTTCTACTAATCAAACACTTAAGGCTGTTCTACAGGGCGATTTTAGCCAGGAAAATGGCCGGACATAAGCTGGACTAAGCTGGGACAAAACAGAGTATTGGCACTCACTAACATCAATGAGCATTTAAAGGGGTTATCCAGAATGAGAAAAAAAATTGTAATTGTTTTTTTTTGTTTTTTTTTGCAAAAGCAGCGCCACACCTGTCCTCAGGTTGTGTGATGTATTGCAATTCAGCTTCATTCACTTCAATAGAACTGCAAAACCGCACCCAAACTAAGATCAAGTGAAGTGCTGTTTCTGGAAGAAAGTTGCCATACTAACTATGAATACTATGTTTTATATGTCTAGATAATCAGTTTAATGTGCACAAGTTCAAGGGCTCTCGGGAAGGGTTAATGGTATTTTAAAGGGAACCTTTTACATTGAAAATGTTGTAGTCCAGTCTACAAATGGCATGTTATAAAGTGGAAGCAACTGAGCAGATTGATATATAGTTTCGCGAGAAAAATCCAAGGATAATTTGTTATTTATTCATGCTTGTTGTGGGCTCAATAGTCAAGTGGGCGGTCCTACTCAGTAACTGACAGCTCTCTATGTGTACACTATATATCAATATCACACTATATATCAATCTGCTTAGCTCCTCCTACTCTATAACATGCTGCCTATAGATTAGACTACATTTTCAATGTTAAACTTAACAAGGTAAGGATCAATATGATTTTAACACATTAAAGGGCCTATGCTGGATGCCAAATGTACAGAGATATCAGCCCCTAGAGGCAATGCTTCTAAAGGAGAATACCTTCATACATACGGCATATAACAGAGAGAGGCCTGATGCAATTCTATGGTAGCTCTATTATAGCTGTGCATAAATGAAGAATAATACAGCTGTATGCATGATGCCTTAGGCTTCTATTGTCTGTGGAATGGGAGG
The DNA here is from genome assembly GCF_027789765.1 of Dendropsophus ebraccatus. NCBI lineage: Eukaryota > Metazoa > Chordata > Amphibia > Anura > Hylidae > Dendropsophus > Dendropsophus ebraccatus. Next base: position 186,984,783 of record NC_091454.1, on the reverse strand, counting down.
AACATGCTGGGGTATATAATATTACAACATTCTTGAGATATGAGTGACCTGGGTTATTACATTTTTATAACTTTCGAAAACTAACTTTAAAAAGAAATATTCACTTCATCCGAGAAGGATGTGGCGACGTGGCGTGATGAGTGAACATTGTTAGCCGTAAACATCTGATATTTGCCAGAAGCTGTGATTAGAACAGGTCATGTGGACAATTGGGGCATTGAGTTTGGACGTGGAAGAATGAGGATTTGAAGACATCTCCACCAGGAAGGATAGGACAGCTGACCATACACATAAGATAGCTGTTGGGGAAGACCTGATGGGCCAACATCTATTTCTCTTGATCCTACCGAGCACACTTATGTTCTCAATGGGGTACTCTACCATACCCATCTGTTCCCTGAGAGCAAAAGGTTGTCAGATCCCACGAAATTGACATGATTGGACAATGTTAATCTAATGTGGATGGCCAGCTTAGAAAAAGAGGGAGCAACTGTAGCCTGAAGGACTTGACCAACAGCTATCTCGTCTAATCCCACAACATGCCCAACTGTTCTCTACCGACAGCTGAAATGTCGAGAAAGCAGATTACACACATTGGTCAACCGATCCAGCCAAATTCTGCAAGTGTGGTAAACTTTGATGCCTATGGCCAGGTTTAGAGTAATGTGGCATTGTTATACTGGTTGAGTCCTGTTCTTAAAGGAGTTGTCCAGGAAGCACACGATGGCTGAAGTCCTCATGAGTGACATTGTGTAGCTATTGCACATTGTGTGCGGGTGTGATTTTACCCACAAGCAATGATCAAGACATAATCCCAGCCATTCTCAGGAAGTGAGCCCTGGAAATTAGAAGGCTTCAGCCATCTTCTGCTTCCCGGACAACCCTGTTAAGCTGGTTAGACTCAACAATCTAACAGGAATACCATGTAAAATGTCACATTATTTCAAAAATGGCCATACACATTAGAGTAAAGTTGTCCAAACTTGACAATTTAGGCGGGATGTGACAACTATCTCATGTGCATGGTGTCTTTCCGACACATCTGCTGTATGTTGGATTACCCTATTAAGAATATTAGCGTGCTCAGTGGGATCACAAGACATAGATGTTGGCCCAACAAGTCTTTGCCGACAACTATCTTATGTGTATAGCCAGCTGTACAATCCTGCCTGGTGGAGTTGCCTTCAAATCCCCATTCCTTTACCATATAAACCTTAACAAAAATAATAACCAATTTTACCATTGTACCAAATAATTAGACATTCTACTTCCTAAAAATACATGCAAAGTCATAGTGAATTTGATGAATATGTATGTCTGACAACTTTTTCTATTGGTTATTTGTTATATGCACATTTAAACACAGAACACTCCTACACTAATGTATAGTGTTCAGCATATGATCCCCAATAGTATATAATACATCATGGGGCCGACAATAAGAAGTGAACCCATACACCCACACATGCCTACTGTACTTCCCAACAATACGTGATTATTATTTTATTGTCACAGAAGTAATAGAGAACAACTCCTTTGACAAAACATCCAGAAAGCTCTTGTATGGATATGTTTGACATGTTAGAAGAACAATATCCTGTGTCATAGCTGTAATGTGTTAATTGATGGATGGTAAGAGAACACAGGAGTGATTTATTGTATGTACAATTGCAGCCACCATCTCAACACCTTCAGAACACATACGTGACTCACCTATATTTGTCAAGATTAAATGAAGTTCTGCTACGTAACCACATACCCCTCTATAAATCTACCATACATACCAGGTTTTATGTCTGAATAAGTACCTAATGCCCAAGGCTTTTTACACAACTTCTGTCTTATCTTGAAATCTAGTCCATCATAGAAGAAGGTTTATGGCCACACATACACAACATTTTTGTACAATTCAACAAAAGGTCAGCTATTTGCCCATTGTACAGATTGCCCTATATGCAATGATCTTGTCCTTCCGACACAAAACAATGGCCTTCTTGACAGAAGAATTTTTAACTGTTTTAAACTTGTTTCGTAACTTGTGGAAAGAAGACCCGGCATATGTTCGTCAACTGTGTCATCCTACTAAATTTCAAAAATGACCAAAATATTTAGGGCTTTATTACAAAAACAACTGCTATAAACTGCTATTTAGCTGGTCTTATATGGTCTGATTCTGTGGTCTTCACCCTGTTGCTGAAGGTAGGGGAACTCTTTCTAAACCATGTGTCCATACCTCTTCAATAGCTGTTGGCTGTCCAGGCAAATGTATGCACTGGGCTCAGGCCGGGTTATAATAAAAAGAAAACGTACACTCACCTGCCAAAATTCCTTTACCGCATCTTATGGTGGCCCATTCTAGCTGAGCAGCCCTTCCTGCTTTTCTTTCTACACTCAGGAAGTGCCAACTTCGCCGATCCATGGTGATAGTGGTGACCCAACTTGGCCAGTGAATGGCAGAATGGACATGGCAAAACAAAAGCAGGAAGCATCGCTCATCAGTAAATGGGCACCATAGGATGGATGCAGCAGGGGATTGTGGAAGATGAGTACACAATTTCTTTTAATTTTTTTTTTTTTAGTCGTGGGGGGAGCGAGGATGTGATAAATCAGCTTGGTATTGCTGTGTCTCCCCCCAGAGATTACACATGCCTCCAGGGAGACATAGAGAGGGAAAAGAAAGTACACACTTACCTCTCTCAAGATTCCGGTCACCTTGTGACTTCATAGAGCGGAAACCAGTACTCAGGAAATTAGGTAACAAGCTCTCAACTGTATGGGAGGAGAAAAAAGACAAAAGCAAAACTAAGCAATCTTGCTTAGTTTTGCATTCTCTACCAACTAAAAAAGGTTTAGGTAATAAGAATACCCCTCTAACCCAATATGAGATGCATATATTGTGTTTTACCAGACAACCCCTCTGACCCCTTATTTCCAGAGAGAACAGAACAATCAGCCTTTGAAATTCAACCTGCCCAATTGAACATTTCCCCGTCCATTGTTTTTGGGGTAAAACAAGTCAAAAGGCCCTTATACACATAACATAGTTGGGTAGTCCACCAAAATCATTGGGTTTAGACAACATTTTTGTAATATATATGCAAGCCCCTAACCTAGACTCTTGCCTGTAGCCCTTAGTACAGCAGATAACCTTCTGCCCCGCTGACAGCCTTTGACACTCATTAATCGCCACACACAGTGACCTCTCTAGTCCCAGGCTGAGGTCCCAGGACAGTGTCAACCTCCCATGACTGATCCTTCCCTTTTCCCACAGAAAAGGGAAGAATCAGATCTTGGACACAGTGGGGGTCTAAGAATGGGAAGAAGCCTCACCAACTGTTATTGTCTGTGACAAATAGATCAGTGCCCTGTCCAGAAGTAACATAGGTAATTTGGAGTAAACGAGTTTCTGGCCCCCAGTGCTATATCTGTAACAAGGCCCTCATCTTACCAGATACTATTTATACTAGTGTCCTCTTATGTGGCCGAGAGACATTTGGGCAACCAAGGGTACTCTGGCCCAAAAGCAACTGCTATCTGTGCAACCCTGGGGGGAGCCTTAAAGGATAAGTCCAGCAAAAATTTTTATTAAAGTATTGTATTGCCCCCCAAAAGTTATACAAATTACCAATATAGACTTACTATGGGAAATGCTTATAAAGTGCTTTTTCCCTGCACTTACTACTGCATCAAGGCTTCACTTCCTGGATAACATGGTGATGTCACAACCTGCCTCCCAGAGCTGTGCGGCTGTGGCTGCTGGAGAGGATGATGGCAGGGGGACACTGAAGGACACAGGGCACTGGAGGAACACTGAGCATCCCCCTGCCATCATCCTCTCCAGCAGCCACAGCCCGCACAGCTCTGGAAGTCGGATTGTGACATCACCATTTTATCCAGGAAGTGACATCACCATGTTATCCAGAAAGTGAAGCCTTGATGCAGTAGTAAGTGCAGGGAAAAAGCACTTTATAAGCATTTCCCGTAATAAGTGTATATTGGTAATTCGTATAACTTTTGGGGGGCAATACAATACTTTAATAAAAATTTTCGCCAGACTTCTCCTTTAAGGGCCCTGTTGAGGCTTTCGACACTAGAGTGGTGCAGTGCGGGATCCCTCTAATGCCGCTCTCCATACAGCACTGACTTTCTTTGTTTAGATCTGTTTCCTGATAACACTTGGCATGTTCCCAGCTGTCAGCAAAATATGTACTGAGTTAAGAGCCTTGCTGTCTTCTGCTCCTATTGGCCGGTGTTCAAAACCTTCAGCTTATGAGAGCAGATGAGGGACTGATGACATGTTTATAGAATGCATAAACATTTCAGAACATACTCACTGTATGTATATATTAAATGTATACATAGTGAAGTTCAGATAAATGTTTTATCAGGGGGGATTTATATACAGTCAGATGCAAAGCACATAACACATATAAAACCAGCGCTCCAGACAGTAATCCAAGGCAGAGATGCTCACAGGGATAACATATCCTGCCTGTATGATATATAGATATATGATTTATATGACACCCCTCCCTGGACTCTGTAAACCTCTCACTGGGGTAAAGTTGTGGATAAGTTGAACCTATGTAAGATTTAAAGGGATTAAATCGCTTTCCAGTTAGCACGGACCGACGAATACGTTTAACATATTAGACTTATTTCTCGTAAACTAGGGCAAGACAAAGACGTTTTGTGGTCTCTATGTTAGTTTACAATGACGTTCCAGGACACAGACTAATGCTCTTCTCTTCCCATAATGCGAATAGACATTTATAATCCCACACCCACAAGGTCTCATGACTTGGTGAGACATTTCTCCGGAGGGTTTTTAAAAAGTCATCTGGAGAGAAGCTCGTGAAAGAGGGGGTCATCTGAATTCTTTAGTCGTAGATGATGAAGGGGGAATCTGCGCCACACCTAAGGAATGTCACAGCAATGATAAGATGGGAAAAGAAAAACCCAAGGAAATTTGAAGTTAATGGTCAAGGAGAATTCTCCCTCCGAAGACTGTAGACTGTTAATACGATGGACTTTGGGGTCAAATGACAACTTACCATCCCACATTTCCATACGATATCCTTATTATTGCTTTAGATTGGCATTTGATTTCCCACGGCCTATGGCTGTATCTATGTTTTTCAGGACTCCCTAGGGCGGCGTTCAACTTCTGCAGCCGCCGGGAATTAAACACAGATAGTTCGGGTTAGGAGAACGTTGCCAAACCTGAACAGGCCCGCACAACACTCTTAGTGACCAAAGTGGGTGCTCTTCCAATACCTTGTGTTCTTCGATAGTCCGGGCTTTGTAATATTCTTCCAGTGTCAATGGATTGTAAGTATTTGTGTTAAGCTGAATTTTATAAACAAAACTCATATACATTGTTTGAAGATGATATGATTTGGCATGCACTGACAAGCGTACAGACATAACACACAATATATGACACATCATACACACATACCGAGACATGCCATGCAATTCATACAGAATGGTTCCATTAACTTCTCAGGTGCCACTAAGAAGTTGCACAAAATACAGCTATGCTTTAAGTTTTAAGGGTACAAACACACACACACCGTATACGCAGCAGATACGCAGCAAACATGCAGCAGATCTGCAGCAGATTTGATGGTGCAGATTTGATGCTGTGTTCAGTTATTTAGATCTAATCTGCTGCCTATCTGCCCTTCGGGTACAAACACACACACTGTATACGCAGCAGATACGCAGCAAATACGCAGCAGATTTGATGGTGTAGATTTGATGCTTCTGTTCAGTTATTTAGATCTAATCTGCTGCGTATTTGTTGCGTTTTTGCTGCGTATTTGCTGCGTATCGCAGCAGTAAATACGCTGTGTATACGGTGTGTGTGTTTATACCCTAAAGGTAACAAGCACAATACCAAAGTACATGTATCTTCAAGTGTAAGCCAACCCCACCATATAAATTCTGAGCTTAAAGCCATCCAGATACAGAATTACCAATGTAAATATATGGTGCAGACTACGGGTTAAAGGGGTTATCCAGCGAAAATCTTTTTTCTTTCAAATCAACTGAAAGTTATACAGATTTTTTATTTACTTCTATTAAAAAATCTCAAGTCTTTCCATACTTATTAGCTGCTGTATGTCCTGCAGGAAACGTTTTATTTTCAGTCTGACACAGCGCTCTCTGCTGACATCTCTGGCTGAGTCTCGGTTTTCTATGAATCCCCATAGAAAACCTCTCTTACTCTGGACAGTTCCTGTCTCAGCCAGAGATGTCAGCAGAGAGCGCTGTGTCAGACTGAAAATAAAAAAACATTTCCTGCATGACATATAGTAACTAATAAGTATGGGAAGACTTGAGATTTTTTAATAGAAGTAAATTACAAATCTATATAATTTTCTGATACCAATTGATTTGAAAGAAAAATATTTTCGCTGGACAACCCCTTTAAGCCATCATCCAGGGTTGGAAGAAACAAGTCCTCTTACGGAAGCCAATACTTAGGTACAGAGGTTTTATTCAATATCTCATAAACAATAACTCAAGTAACAGTAACTACAGAAGATAGGAAAGATGTGCAAATAAGTTCTGGGACCCATTCTGACTTGTGAACCAACCTATATACACCTAAGATTTTAAGTATACAATTATTTTTGCACTGAATTACCTATCCTGGCATCAAACTGAGAATTTATATAGAAGTGAATGGGGTTAAGTCCGGGACATGAAAAAGTTGGTTGCAGAGTATGAGCAAACAGTGGCTGGTTGTCTTAGGTGAACAAAACACCTGTCAGGGAGTGAAGTGCTAATGACAGGCCTGAGTGAGTGGCATTAAGGTTAACACCTGCATTAGTGTCTCCTCTTTTGAAGGTCAATGGTGGCAGTTTAAATAGTGCAGGGTGAGACAAACTTCAATCAAGTGCTGCTGGCTCTGCTCCGCTGCGAAACTTCTCACCACTCATCCATGTCATTAAAATAACTCAAGGGATTTTCTCTCTGTGGTTTTTCCAGGGAGTGGAGAGGTGATGTGATGGATAACGTGTTTGTTTCAGGGTTTCTTCTGTTTGACATACATGAACATGGGAGAATGAATGTTTCCATATACGTTTGTAAAGAAGGCAGAAGCCACTAACACACTGTATAACTCCTAACATGTTCCAAAAATACAACAACTATTGTGGGCTGGCAGGGATTGATGGGAGTTGTAGTTCTGCAACAGCTGGGGATCCACTGATTGGGGGACATTGCTCTAATACAGAGGTAGGGAACCCTGGATCTCCAGCTGTTGCAAAACAACAACTCCCATCATGCCTGGACAGCCAAAGCTTTAGCTTTGGCTGTCCAGGCATGATGGGAGTTGTAGTTTTGCAACAGCTGGAGAGCCAAGGTTCCCTACCCCTACTCTAATATGTCATGAAGTAGCTGCTAATAATCGGAGGGATTTGTCAACGCATTTACAATAGATATAAGAACTCTCCTTGATCATTTATTGGCTATGGTCCCACTGCGTAATAATATATGGGGAAAGGCTGCCGTCTTGTAACATGGGCGCTAATAATGATCATGATTATTATTAGCGGCCGTCTATTTAACGGGAAGGCCGTCTTTCCCATTATTATTATGCAGTGGGAACATAGCCATTGGGTGACTTCATAAAAAGGGGGCATTTCCTAAACTGTGTACCATAGTAGAAAAAGTTTAGACTCCAAACAGTTTTTTCAGCCAAAGTGCTATAGTTGGTTTTTGCTTGCATACATAGACTTTTATAGATGCTAGAGATGAGCGAGTACTAAAATACACAAATTCTCATTATTCATGTTGAGTATTTTTCAATACTCGAATGATCGATCAAGTAACAAACCCCAATAAAGTCAATGGGAGATTAGAGCATTTTTCCAGGAGCCCCTACTCGTCAGAGAAGAGGGTGTCTGGTGTACCTGAAAACCCCAGAAAGAGATGGAAACACCAAAAAATAAAAAAGAAACAGCAAGGGGAACATGCATGGATGCATCTAAATCTAGCACTTTTGGGTAGATGTGAATGAATGCTGGCACTCCTACTGCGTCCCCCAATAACACAAACTGTAGCACAGTATACAACTGTGATTTTAACAGTACATTTACCCTAGTACAGTACAGAGCAAGTTAAAACAAAGTAAAAAAAAAAAGTTTACACTAAATGTTTAAACACTTAATTCTCTGGTTTAGAAGCTTTTTGCTCTTCGCTAGACACTTTCAATAGTGTCAACAAAAGTCATAAAATGCAAAACATTAAAGGAGAAGTCCCACAAAAATAAAAAAAATCACCAGCAGGCGGGGGTGTGGGTGGGAAAATAATAATGAATGTATACTTACCCATCCCTGTTTCGTCCTGCCAACTGCAGTTCCTGCTGCTGCAACATCACGACACTGCCAATGGATTGCCCGCTCAGCCAATCAGTGAGTAGGGCGGGACACTGCTGCAATCACTGACTGGCTGAGCAACCAGGGCTGTGTCATTGCAGGAGCCAGGCTGTGACGTACCAAGAAGCCAGGAGAAAACTACATCCGGAAGCTGTCCGAGAAGGGCAAAAGCTGCGATATGCCTTATGTTCCCGCACCCCTACCTGACTGTGATTTGTTATTTTTTCAGGACTTCTGCTTTAATATTGTGCAGCAGTTTTTTTTGGGTGCTAAATATCTTAATTAAGTGTACTATATTATGGGTCATGTAAAGAAGAATGTCATAGACTGTAAGTTCTTGTGAGCAGGGCCCTCACTCCTCATGTATGACTTGATGGTTACATGTGTATCTCTGTTATGTCTAATTTTCTCTGTAGATGTATCCTTAAAATTTAAAGTGGTGCTGAATATGTTGGCACTATATAAATACAACAACAATAATAATAATAATAATTATTATTATTATTATTATTACAATGTACATGGCTCAGAGGTACATTTGGCCCATCCTCAGCCTAGCTCCTCCAGGCTATCTTTACTTATTAATAAATGTGTTTTTATCATGGCCGTGCACATCCAAGCCTGGCCTGCCCTCTCAGGTTTTGTGTGTCCTCCTGTTACTCTCCTCCATCCGCTGCTGTTGCTAAGGGTATGGGATTTGGTTTTAATAACAGTTAGTTCAAACAATGTAAATTTACTGCCGCTAGAAACTGGTTCAGAAAACATGTCCAAAGCAGCTATCATTTCTCAACCACACCAGCTGTTTTCGCTCAGCCTCTACCTGACAGGGTGCTTTGGAAATAGCAATCAGTGTATTTATAAGAAGGGACGGGCCCATAAATATGTCAGCCTGGAATATATACGGCCCCATATTTCACCATTTTCTATTTTAAAGTTGTGAGTTATGGCTTTAGAAAGGCTGCCCATTAAATGTGCGGATGATGGATATTCTGCATTGCTGTGCGTGTGTGTTCATCACCAAGACAATAAAAGGACACAGCACACACACACACACACACGCTAGTACTTCCACACACTTTAAAAAAAAAAACATACACACACACACCCACGGGCTCAAACACACAGGCACACAATCTACACAGCTAAAGAGAAGCACAAAATAAATACACAAAATGTTACATAGACACAAATAAAAGAAAAAGAAAACATTAAAGCAGCTTTTGTATAAAAAGGCCATACGACAAAACCACACAATACTTTTTGTAATTTTGTGATGTACTGTACAAAATTATTATTTTCTTGTTAAGATTAGTAACCAAAGGATTTACATTGTCTGTGGTGAGAAACAACCATACATATCATATAGCTTTGACTGAACTAGTTCTCATCATCTATTACATATGCACTATCCCCTCAGCCGAGCATGCAAGTATCCTAAATGCGGGGAGAGACACTGCCAGGCTCCCAAGTGTCCTGAGCACTTGAAGGCCTTCAGCCAAGCTACACCATGGATCGTCAGAGCGATGGGATCCTTTTTTTTTCCTTCTGTATCGGGGTTAGAGGACTTTGTTTTGATTGCCTGCTAGGCCTTCATTTTGTACACCAGCTAGGCCATTATAGTGCTCTTGTACCAACAATAAACATACCCATGCTGTGTACCTGAAAGCTGAGCTTGTCTGTCTGCTGGAGATGATCCACATTGTCCCCTAAAGGTAAATCAAGGCTTTCCTCTCAGCTATTTATTGTCTTAATACCATAGTTACTATTGCTGTATGTTCACACTGTTGTGGGGCAATCTCCCCCTTCCATTTGGCTTCTTAACAGAAGCCTCGGTGCTTGGTGTAATCCCTTCCTTTTATTCTGCAGCTGCTATATAATCTCCTTTGCCAGCCTTTTCAGTCCAGTGCTCTTTTCTCCCGCACCATGTCATGAGGTGTATGTTTTTTCCTATGATTGGGTATTGGTATTGGTATGTGTATTAGGTTTGGACCAATGTTTTCTGCTGTTAGCAAGGTAGCCTACAAAACAGAGTTGAGCATAGTTACAAATGGGATCCTGTGATTGATTCTAACTCAACAGTATATACATTACCATTCCTGCCTTTCAGCAGAGGGCTTATTGGTTCCTTTCATCTCACCATGCTGTAACCTAAATGTTTATACTGCCTTGTTCTGTGCTACATAACAAACATTATGTCTAATATAGATTACTGGTGATACATCCTGCACCTCAGAGCGGTGTCTATTTATACCGCAACAACACCAACCATGCCTGGACCTTCAGTATCCATCTCACATATTATAGTGACACCTCATGTCTGAGTCGCTATCCCCTACTGCTCCAACATCATCACTAGGACCACTATCAATACTATATACCCATCCCAGAACATTATTTCCTATTATTATTAGATTCCCAATGCCATGGTTAAAAACCTGCATCTTTCAAGAGGTTTGAAAAATGTCTGTTTTTTTCTCAAACCAGCGCAACACCTGGCCATAGCATGTATTGTTATTGTAGCACAGCTGCTACAATAAGTGAATGTAATGTGCCTTAAATCTGACCCCAATTGTAATACCGCACAAAACTTGTGGATGGATATTTTAAAATAATATACAACTACTATAAATAATATAACAAAAAAAGTGAACTGAAATGGATTGTCCATGGACTATTTATTTAATAAATATGCTGAGGCATGGCTATAAAAAACAAACAAAGGAACTTGTACTCACCTACTCTGATCCCTCACCGACCCTGTGCCAGTGGTGCATAGTCCCAATGCTTAATACTTCCTAGGCCGCATGTCAACACAAGTGTCCATGTAGACAATCACTGGCTGGGAAGACCATTGGTTTAGTCTGGCACAGGCACTTCCTTGTGTCAAGCCTAAGACCAGGCTCAGCAGGGTTCAGATAAGGTGAGTACAGGTTTCTTTGTTTTTTCTAGTCGTTTGCTTGTAACAAAAAGTCTTCTCTAAATGCTGCATGACGTTACATACTTCTTTTTCAGCTCTCAATGTAAAATAATACACAAAAGTTGCCAATTAATGTATTTTTGGCAACACTTAGATTTGGTCATACACCTTTTGCATCACTTGGACTGAACCGCTAGGATACTGGTGAACTCCCTGGTGGGTCCCCAAACCAAGACAGGGCCCAGGAAGTGGTAAGCACGCTGGGCACCATCAAAAGATAGCTAAAGAGTGAGGGGCAGTGAGTTTTCTTGTGCCTGAATTCATTTAGAGATCTGGTCTGGTGTCTGAATTCATTTTGGGATCTACAAAGTTTTCTTTAAGATTCTGCATTAGCAGGATAAGATGCTCTAGCACTTACTGCACCTGTACTCATGGTAGAAGCAGAATGGGGGTCAATGTTGCTATAGATGCTGGGAAAGGCTGTTGAAGAGAGGAACCCAAGATGTCTGAGCATGAAACTCTGCAGGCATCAGCAGTCTTCATGAAGATGAAGATGAAAAGGAAAGTTAATGTCTGCAGTCAAAGTAGACATCACCTGTGAGTCACCAGATTTAATAGTAATGTATTCTGCTACTTACTCTATGATTCTATATTCTTTTGTATTGTCTGCAATGTAGGAGCTGTAACGACTGGAGTTGGGGAACCAATGAACCGCAGCTAGTCATGGCGTAAGCCGCACCAGGGTGCGGAGTCTAAGGGGTCGCTTGTCTTCACCAGAGCTTGCCATAAGGTGGGTTGGATTTGCGACCCCCAGATCACTACCCCTTGGCTTGGAATCTCAGGCAGGACTCATGGACAGGAACCATGAGTAGGGGTCATAGAAGGAATCACGGGCAGGACAGCTGGGACCACAATGCCAAGGATAGCAATGCACAGGCTCCAACATGGGTGTCAGGGCAGGGAAAGACCTTTATAGGGGAGTGCATTAGTGCAACAACAAAGGGCATACTGGCCATTTAAATTTCACTGAGCCATCACGCACATGCCCTAGGAAGCAAGGGCATGCACGCCGGAGAGAGGGAGTGAGCAGAAGCGTGTAGCCTGCTGGGCCCTGGCGTTTGGGCTCCGGTGTCCGCTTTGTCAGAAGAGACAGGGGAGCACGGGACGCCACCACAGCCATAACAAGAGCATAGTGTAGACTACTGTATGGTGGTATTATTGGCTTATATTTAGTTGTCTATAATGTATTAGGAAGTATCACAGGTATAACTTGGAGTAACTTAGCAGGTGCTAATGCTAAGGACAGGTAGAAGGGAACCTGTAATCACTTTCATGCTGCCCAAACCATGAGTTATCAAGGTGGTCCCTAGTAGCTTATCCCAACCGTATCTGATTAATGGATATCTCCTTGCTTGGGTATAGGGAGAAATCTATCAGTCAAGGCTGGTGGGCCAGGCATAAGCAACCAGGGATCCCCCCCGAAAACCTGTTGTTCAGAAACAAACAGCAGTAGGTTGGACCCCAGAATCAATGCCACCATTGGGCCTTTGCCACCCTATTCCTACCTCATTGAGCTACCCAATGGAAGCCATTAAAGAGGTATTCTAACACCCAATATCTCATCCCATATCTGGTGGATAGGGGATACCTGTTTGATTGCAGGGGGTTTGACCATTGAAGGCAATCTCCTGAATGGGGCCCTGACTCTCCCAGCTTAATGGAGCGGTAAGAAGAACATTGCCCACACAGAAGATGGATATCTCCATGCATAGTCGAAACAGTATTCGCTCTGGAATACCACAATGTGCAGCAAATTTACATTGTACACCTAAACCTATTGTCTCGCCCAGAAAGCGACATACGTGATAGTATCTTCTTATTATCCCAGTCTTCATGTCACATGAGCTGCGGAGATCGGTATTGATATAAGTAATTAAAGTACCATGACAACACAGAATAATAGCAACTCCTGGGCCATTCACACGGACAGAATAAAGTTGCTGCCATTGCATCAAAATGCACCTAGCTTAAGGCTTCTTTGTAAATCTGCCATAACATGTCAGCCATAATATATTCAGCTAAATGGCTGTCTACGTTCATAAGAGAATAGACACTTCAAGTCATAAATCAGCTGATAAGAATGGTAGAACAGGTTACATTGTTGAGGATTTCCATTACCCTCTCAGTGCTGTGATGAGCAGAAATGCTTCTATGCTATCAATTAACCCTTCAACACTTTCCACCCAAGGGCATTTTTTAACCTGTTCAGTGCCAGAAGGCTCCTTATAGTCTCCGCGCCCAGCTCCAGGGGCCTGTGCTCCAGCACTGGGCTTGTTTTTACAGCAGAGGTTTTTTTTATACTTTTGGGCTGTCAGGGTGAAGGGGTGTAGTGGAAGATTAATGATGTGGGCGTGTTAGGGACTCATAATGGTTTGTTTGATGTGACAAGTCGGATAGCGGCTGATTTATGTCATAGGCAGATAGGTATTTAATTGTGCACCTCATGGCACCAGTTCAAAGCGAGCTCCTCTTGCCCCCACCCTTGCTCCTCTGTGCTGCTCCAGCTATGAAATCTTTTAAAGCTCTGACTGACAGATGTACTCTTATACTTTTTATATCCTCTCCAGGAGGTGTAGAACCTGCCCTACTGTATGTTTGCTTGCAATAAATTTTCCCGTACGGCACAGTATGTACAGAATGCGGCTCTGTGTGCTCACAAAGCATGAACCTCAATTAAACTAAAGCAAGAAAAGTCAATTAAAATCACTACCGATAGTTTAATGCTGGTAAAACCGCAAAGTTTTTAGGCCACGTGTTCCTCCAGCTGGGACTGGAATAAAGGTATAGCATGTACTGGTAGTTCTGGGGAGCAGGGCATGCTGGGAGTCATCACTGGGCGACAGCTGGAAAGCCAGAGGTTACCTAAATCAAGGGATTACTGGACTAAGTGACATTTTCTGATTGTCCACAGATTGCTTGTAAACTACAGGGCTATTGCTGTGTATTGGGATTTCTTTCGTCTAGTGAGTAGCAGCCATCATTAGACTTTTACAGAGCCGTCTATTACTTCTCATGCACATGGCAGATCCTGTGCAGGAGACGGTTGCGGTGGCACCTGAGTCACTTACTGATATGCTTCCCATGTGTCCCTCTACTTTTGACCCAAGTCCTTCTGTCCCTCTTTTGCTCCTTAAATGTCCCTGTTTTTGAACTAGGAAATAAATTTGCCTTAAAGAGAACTCGTCACCATGAAAATGCTACCTAAGCTATTGGCATTATGTTATAGAGCAGAAAGAGCTGAGCGGATTGATATATATCTTAATGGGAAAAGATTCAGTATAACTTGTAATTTATTCTTTGAAATCTCTGATGTTTCTATGCTAAAGAGTCCAGTCATTAAGTGACACCGCCCACTGGACTCCTTATCACAGAATGATTACAATCAACAAGTTATACAGAATCTTTTCCCACAAAGTTATATATCAATCTGCTCCATTCTTCCTTCTCCATAACATAATGGCGATAGATTACATAGCATTGTCTTTGTGGTAGGTTCCCTTCAAAGGGAATATGTCAGCTCTATATCATGCTGCAGACCTGGGCAGATAGCTGATAAAACAAATGGCACCTGTGTCTTAGCTGATCTCCATATGCCAAGTTGCAAAACTCTGTTTTACTTCTAAGTTCAGGAGTCTTAGCTATTTACTAAAACAAACATTTCAGGGGAGAGGACAAATCCTCCTTTAAAGAGTCCAGGATTTAGTGACAACATTTTTCTAGATCCCAAAATCTCTCTAAATCTCCCTGACTTGCCTGTGTGTGAGGTCTCCTTGTTTAGGGACAATGGCCTACCTACTTTGGTTTGGTCAGGACCTCCCTTGTATACGGGACTGTAATAACTTACTTAATATATATTTTTTTATTTATCTACTAAAGGGGTCGCCCCTCTTCCTTTACAACCCTCATATGACCACTGTTTTTGAGGTCTTCAGTACTAGATAGGTCCCCATACAGTCTAAACAAAACTTGGCTGATCCCACCGACCTCAGCGGGATAGACTAATTTCAGTTCGGGCGAGATGGACTTATAATGGAGCCTATAAGTTAAGCCCATAGTCACATGCTTCTCCCAGCTATATTTAGAGATCTGGGGGGTTCTCAGTAGAGATGAGCAAACCTGCCGAGGTTCGGGTTCGTATAAACCTGAACTCTCGGCGTCTGATTCCCGTTGTCTGCCCCCTCCGGGGAGAGGGTGGATACAGCCTGAGGACCGCCTGGAAAACTGGGATACAGCCTATGGCTATGGCTGTATCCCAGTTTTGCAGGCGGTCCTCAGGCTGTATCCACCCTCTCCACGGAGCGGCAGACAGCGGGAATCAGACACCGAGAGTTCAGGTTCATACGAACCCGAACCTCGGCAGGTTCACTCATCTCTAGTTCTCAGCACTGAAACCCCAACCAATAAAAACTTTTAACAAAATCTATGTGACTAGAGATGAGCGAACCGATTTCGGGTTCGAGTCCATCCGAACCCGAACGTTCGGCATTTGATTAGCGGGGGCTGCTGAACTTGGACAAAGCTCTAAGGTTGTCTGGAAAACATGGATACAGCCAATGACTATATCCATGATTTCCACATAGCCTTAGGGCTTTATCCAAGTTCAGCAGCCACCGCTAATCAAATGCCGAAAGTTCGGGTTCGGATCAACTCAAGCATGTTTGAGATTCGCTCATCTCTATATGTGACTTGTCAAAAGTAACAGAAATGTTTTAACATAAGCTGCAGCTTAGCTTAAAGGGGTTTTCCAATTAAACTTGACTTACCCACAGCATAGGGGACAAGTATGAGAAGGTGGTCCATAGCGAATAAATGGAGCTGCGGGTCCGGCTCCAACCCTCAGCTCCATTCATAACAAAGGAGCTGGGGCGCTAATCTAGAAATCCCTGTAGGCACAGAGATTGGACTCCCACTACCTCAAACTTGTTGTCCCCTATCCTGTGGATAAGGATCAAGTAAGCTTAAATCGGGAAAACCCCTTTATATACTTACAGTATATTAGAAATATGCCTTCCCTATTCAGGCTTCTTGACAACATTGTAATGGCAAAAATCTTGGAAGCAAGACTTGGAGGCTGTACTCTTGTCAAAAGTTGAATTATCCCTTTAAAAGTATTTTATCCGGCATGACCCATGGGTCTAAACACTAATCTGGGGATTTATGTTTGTGTCCAGGATGAGAAAGGTTAAACACTAAAGTTTCTATGTAGATAGAACCTGACATAACCTGTTGCAAAATAATGACTGAGTGCCGAGTACTGGCCTGCTCAGATTAGGAAGATTGCTGTACAAACAGCTGGGAAACAAATTCACTTTCTGTTTGCTTATAAAATACAGCTTCAGGCCAGTGCTTGTTATGGTTAGACAAGATGGGCCAAATGGTCTTTACGTGCTTTCAAACAACTATGATTTTATGTCTGAGACCTTCTTATGTCTGAGTTCAAGTCAATAAAAATGTCTTCAGAGGGGAACAAATTCTTATTGCCTATCACATTCGTATGCATGGAGCACATAAACGTGAATACTGGTGATAAGCATAGTTAAAAATAAAATATTCGGATGCTTCCCTATGAAGTGTATTCCTCATGTAGTTCTTGTTGTCTGATTGGCTTTAAAGCATATGTCCTCCTATGGACACCAATTTACACCTTATATATATAAAATCAATCAACATTATATCCTTTTTAGCAGGCATTACACAGGGAAATCATGCAAGGTAACTGCACTGCTTAGAAGGGGTTTTCCGTGATTTTTTATTAATCCCCTATTCTTAGGGCCCTACTACACCAAGCGATTTGTCTAATTATTACTACGTATAATAGAGCCAATGATAAGCCAATGAAACGATCATCGCCTGATCGTTTCCTTAGGCCCAGACCTAAAATTATTGCTGCATTGCTGCCCGCAATAGCGATGCCTGGCCTACGGCTGACGATTCTACAAAAGGTTTACATTACCTGTCCACGTTCCCGGTGTTCTCCTGCGCTCTGCTTCCTCCCCATTCCCATTACAGGCTGTCCATGGTGGTCCTGGCCAGTGATTGGCAAACAATTTCTGTGCAGCCCTTGCCAAACGGTTATCGGGCCGTGTAATAGGCCCAGTAAACATGCGCCAATCTAGCAGATCAGCGCTAATTTACAGTATTGATCAGGCCTCTATTGGCCCATATATTAGGACTCTTAGGATAGGCCAGTGTTTATAACCTGCAGCCCTCCAGCTGCTGCAAAACTACAAGCTTTGGATAATGGGAACTGTTGTTTTGCAACAGATGGAAGGCCACAGATTGGACATCCATGGGACAGGCCATCAGTATTGAATTCTCCAGGTATGATGGGGATTGTAGTTTTGCAATGGCAGATGGGCCACAGGTTCCCCACCACTGGGCTAGTATATGCTTTTCTTACTTCTGGGGGAGAGTTAATTTGCAGACTTTGCCCATGCAGCATTGCCTGAGTAATAAGTAATAAGGAGGAGGGGGAAGCCTCAGCCAGACTGCTCTTGATGCAGATTATTTCTCTGAGAACAAAGAGGTTGGAGTGGTAATTTTCCATTACGCCTGACCCCCTACACTTCATACTGACAGCCGAACCTGCCGATAAAAGTATAAAGTGTATTTAGACCTTATGATTAAGTACAGTATCTGTTCTCGTCATTGGCTTTGATGGGGCTACTGGTTCTGTAGACAAGCAATGAGGAGTTACATCCTGGATGTATGCAGGTTGACCCAATGGCTACCTGTAGGTAACCTTTATCAAGGCTGTTTTATGTGGGTAGAAAGAGTCTGAAGTGCAGGACTGCCTCAGGAGTGGCCCCTGGGGTGCCAGATATCATTGGGGGTGAGAGCCATTAGCATGCACTTCACTTTTACTCTTCTGAGCACACACATCTAATTGCCCGGCCTGGCTGCTGACTTTTATGAGGAATTTTTACACATCCGGCCAGATGTCCTGGCTGTTTTGCATGGTGCACATCTAATTTATTTCAGTTTCTTCACTTTACTCGGGTATTTGTCAAAGGGTCTTTCAGGGTACATTGCCTTTTAGGAAGTCCCTTGTAGAGGTCGAGGGGAGGTGTGTGTGAACATCAGGTTCATTACTTCCCTGCAAAACTGGGTCTCTGAACTCTGAAGCGTCAACCAGTATTTGTGCTCATTGGTGGACACTGGAGTGGCAGCCCCGGTGGAAGCCAGAAGGCTCTCCTTTATTTTGAGATAGTTGAAGTGACTGAATCCTTGTGTAGAGATGAATGACTCCCTTTTGGATGATACTCTGGTTTGCATAGTATATCAGAGCTGCACACAAAGTAAGCTGGACCGGAGTATCCTTTTAACAGTATCCAAAGTGGGGGTAAGGTGTTTATGTATAGTGGGGTACCTAGTCCTTGAGGTGCTTGAGTCCATTCATTTGGCATCTGATTACGGGTGGCAGAAGAAGTTGGGTGCAGCCCCAGGGAGTCCAGGAAGACACAGGTACAGCGTATGGCTTATGGCTGTATCCATGTTTTCCAGAATTCCCTAGGGGAATCTTCAGCCACCGTTATTCAAATGCCGAACGATCAGATTCGATCATGCACCAGTTACACTTATCTCTAATATGTAACAAATGGCTGAAAGCCACTGCATGAAAAAAAGCCACTCCCTGCTTTCTAATCTGGCCACATATGGATCACACTTAAGCCAGATCAATTTTTACTAGACCCTGACTCTAAAATGACCATTGAATACAATAGTGGTAGTAATTTTTCAACTACATTTACAGACATGTCCAACAATAATGATACTTGATTTCCATGCGATTATTTTATTGCATTACGTTGACATTGGAATGATGTAAAGTCCAATTATAAGATTACCTATAATATGGCAGCATATAATACCGGCAAGCTCAATTCTTGCATGGAGACCATCATTCCTACTGTAGAAGAGAAATACATCATCAGAATTATCTAATCACATAAGCATTAAAATAAAAAAAAAGTTTGTGTATATATATACACACACAAACTCTTATTTAAATGCTTATGTTTGCCATCATATATATTTGTACATCATATATATATACAGTATATATATGTATATAAAATCCGTAATGGAGTGCACTCTTGTAGTGGTAAAGCAGGGTGCAGAAGCTGAGGACTGGATCCACGTCCTCTAATACATACAAAATAGAGTTCCGCTGCACTCCTTCGGTGAAAAACAAAGGGCCACATGTATCATCCGGCGAATGGATGATTTTCGGCGGAAAGTGCCGATTTGCGTCTTTTTTTAAGCAAAAATGGCGGATTTGCGAATAAAATATTCGCAAATCGGCACTTTCCGCCGAGTACGCCAGGGGGGGGGGAAAGGGGGCGGAAAAGGGGCGGAGAGTGGGCGGAACGGAGGGCGCGGACTCAGAGTCCGCGCCATTTATCATCCGTTCCGCCAAAATGTACGCCGAAAACCTACTCCAGTCCTCAGCTGGCGTAGGTTTTCGGCGGTGCGCAACGGCGCGCACGGGATTTATGTAGAGGCAGTCCGCCTCTACATAAATCTCCGTAGCGCCGGAGCTGCGGGGGCATTTTTACGTCCGGCGTAAAAAACGCCGGACTTAATAAATGCCTCCCAAAGTGTTTTATTCCATATCAAAAAAGTTATTTACATACTGCAATGTTTCTGTCTCATCCCGAGACCTTTTTCAAGCATAGTGTTAGTGAGTCTCACATCATATATTTATACACACGTGCTTACAATTCAATTAAGTGTTAATTAGCATAGTGAATTATTTTTTTTGCATAAATAAACAATAAAATTGCATAATAGGGTCCACATAGGGACAACAGTGATAATATGTGTCCTGTCGCTGTGCATTACATACAAATTGATCCAATCTTCATACTGTGCAAAGTGACATCTTTAAAAGCAATTAAATCTTGAGCGGAGTCTACCACCATTTGCTACTGCTTCCATTCATGAATTCTCAGTGTGACCTCCTCCATGTAGATGAAAAAAAGTTCAGTGTTAGTGCGCCAGCGCGTGTGTCCTCTCATTACACACGATTGTTGTGGGCGGAAACATCGGTAAACATGGGTGGTCTGACGGGAGCAAGACATTCTACTATTATGTAAACCGGAGTAATGGGGAACTGTCCGTAACATCCAAGGTATTATACAACCTTAGCTGGTGTCTATTTTCATATCTAATAGGATGTATCTGTGATCATGGGGATTCTAGGGAAAACTGCGTGGAACTCCATCCTTCATACTGTGGGTTATCCGGCCTGACACCGATTCCTCAGTGTGAACACTGCGGATCAGTGAAAGTGTAACTTCGGGTGTCTCAACTGTTCCACAAAGTAAAACAGGAGGCTTCCTGGTAACCTGCCCAAACCCAATATTCAGTAGCTGCTAATCCCTCCCCTGATCTAATGCAGATATCCCACCGGTCATGATGTCTTATCTCACTTGCTGTTGTGTACCTCCTTGGCAGTGGTTCATGGTGGTTTTCTCACGCTCCGTGGTAACATCTAAGGAAAAAGATAAAAGAAAAAAATGTGAAAACTCAATCTTACACCAGATTGCAACACAAGAAACTACCGGGGTCCCTGCCGGAGTACACCCTTATTGGGTTACCTGTACATTTTTGTGCTGATTTTAAACTCTACGTTCAGACCATGTGGTTGAAGTGTGTTAAGACGGAAAATCCACGATAATTCGCGTTTTTTAAGTAATGTTGTACGATCCCCTCCCCTATGCGGACCAGTGGCGAATGGTGGTAGACTCCGCTCAAGATTTAATTGCTTTTAAAGATGTCACTTTGCACAGTATGAAAATTGGATCAATTTGTATGTAATGCACAGCGAATGGACACATATTATCACTGTTGTCCCTATGTGGACCCTATTATGCAATTTTATTGTTTATTTATGCAAAAAAAATAATTCACTATGCTAATTAACACTTAATTGAATTGTAAGCACGTGTGTATAAATATATGATGTGAGACTCACTAACACTATGCTTGAAAAAGGTCTCGGGATGAGACAGAAACATTGCAGTATGTAAATAACTTTTTTGATATGGAATAAAACACTTTGTTTTTCACCGAAGGAGTGCAGCGGAACTTTGTTTTGTATATATGTATATACACTCATTAGGTACCACTTTATTAGGTACACCTGTCCAACTGCACGTTACCACTTAATTTCTAATCAGCCAATCACATGGCGGCAA
Source organism: Dendropsophus ebraccatus (assembly GCF_027789765.1). NCBI lineage: Eukaryota > Metazoa > Chordata > Amphibia > Anura > Hylidae > Dendropsophus > Dendropsophus ebraccatus. The sequence continues at coordinate 186,963,214 of NC_091454.1, read as the reverse complement.
CTCAATGCATTTAGGCATGTAGACATGGTCAAGACAATCTCCTGCAGTTCAAACCGAGCATCAGTATGGGGAAGAAAGGTGATTTGAGTGCCTTTGAACGTGGCATGGTTGTTGGTGCCAGAAGGGCTGGTCTGAGTATTTCAGAAACTGCTGATCTACTGGGATTTTCACGCACAACCATCTCTAGGGTTTACAGAGAATGGTCCGAAAAAGAAAAAACATCCAGTGAGCGGCAGTTCTGTGGGCGGAAATGCCTTGTTGATGCCAGAGGTCAGAGGAGAATGGGCAGACTGGTTCGAGCTGATAGAAAGGCAACAGTGACTCAAATAGCCAACCGTTACAACCAAGGTAGGCAGAAGAGCATCTCTGAACGCACAGTACGTCGAACTTTGAGGCAGATGGGCTACAGCAGCAGAAGACCACCCTTTACTAGCATGGTGTACCTAATAAAGCGGCCGGTGAGTGTATATATGATGTACAAATATAATAGCATTGTATTGGTACAACAAATCAACACAAGTACACTCACCTTAAAAACATACCAAGCCTTGAAAACCCCTATGATGATGGATATATGTTATAACCAAAGGGGTTTTCAAAGCTCGGGATGTTTTTAAGGTGAGTGTATGCTTATGTTGCTTTGATGTACAAGTATAATGTTATTATTTGACAACCATAGGCCCCCTCTCTCTACACTGAATCTAAAATTACCTATCTTGGTCACGCTCTCTTGACTAAATTAAGAATTTAAAAGCGGGGTAGACCACACTTTTGGGTCCCGCTCTAGAACATCACTAGTAGACTACGTTCAGTCCCTTAAACTCAATGGGTGTTCTGTGAGTAGGCTACAGTATACGTCAGCATACATTTTTACAATATGCTAATATACTGTATACCATGTGATGTGATGTTGATGGAACCTATTGGATTAACAGGGGCTCTGCATAAAATAATAGCAATGTTATAAATAATGGGGGACCCTATCATAGATTTTGCATTGAGGCCAAGAAGCTTAGAGTTGTTCTGAATACAACATTCGCAACAAAGCATTTTTAGAAAAATGAAATCCGCGCTATGGTTCTGTTTTTTATTCGATTAAAAGCAATAATGATGAATGGCCTTCCCCCTGACATGATGACACCTATATTTCATACTGTCGCTGCCTGATTTTCCATTTCAATAGCAGCAGGGAAAAATCCAGAAATGTGACATATGTGGCTGATTAATAGCACAGACATGTTCAGTGTAGGATTGCATAACCCGAGCAGAAACGGGATCGCATGTTTATAACCCATGATGGGAAATTACTGTCTGCCCCCCCCCCCCTTTCCAGTACCGTGGACTAGATACACCATCCGGAGAACAATCAGTATATATTGTGTCCCGCATAATCAGCTGCTGGAGTCTATGTCATAGTGGGACAAAGAATTCCTTATATAAAGACACTGACATAGTGATTCATTACTCATCTGCTTAATAAACTCATTTTATTGACTTTTTTGAAGTGTAATATGTTACATTTGTCACGGGGTCCAGAAGCCCGACTAATGTCATCACATCAGTCATAAATGCTATTATCTCCAAATACAAATACAATGGCTGTATCTCCCATTCCAAATCATAAAAAGGCTTGTAAGCAATAAACAGAGGTGCTGTTAGAGGGGTAATGATGCCTAAGGGGGGGCTCTGCCACATAAGATGATAGTAGTATTATATATGGCACATGGGAGGTTGGGGTCCTGTTACGGAGGCTGTATTGGAGCCCAGGAGCTTTAAGCTGCTAGGCACATGATATCTAACTACGGTCGGTCACAAGATGTAAGTTTAAGTAGTCACGGGACACTTCAGAGTGAGATTTCTGCTGTGCTATTGTCCTTGAGGTCTATTGAGATGGTGATAAATCCACGTGACTGTCTGCCATTGATCTTCAAAGACGGCTGTTGTCTCATGACAGTGTTGCAAAACCTAAGGTCCCCCATACACTTTGGTCATAGGAGCCTCCCGGCTCTTTGCCAGTGGCCAATGATTTATAAGTAAGTCAGAATGGATGGATTACCTGTTGAACGAGCTTGAACGAACTGGCCTTATTAATATACCTGTCTCGGCCATCAGTAGATTGTCCGGGCAGCCCATGGAGGACAGGGGCAGTCTCTGCTCCTATTCCACAGAAGGACGGCAGCAGATCGCCGCTATATGAGTCATTTGTCTTTCAACATGTTGAAAGACAAGCGACTGCAACAATCAGCCGACAACGTTCATGTCGGCTGATTGTTGCCTTCTATTACACAGAACGATTATCGGCCGTAACGGCCGATATCGAAAACTGTTCCGTGTAATAGGGCCTTTAGTCTTGCAAGTCTCCAACCTGTGACTCTCTACGGGTCTCTTTTTGATGGTCCAATATGCAGCCGTCTATGAAAGCAAACAAGCTCCGATCAGCAAGATCAACTCATTCCAAGTGAACAGCAAAAATGGTTCTTATTCCCCTTTCACAGTAGACTTCTTTAGCACGCCCTTTCATATTGAAATGAATGGCTTTATCCAGTAGGAGAGTTTCCATAGCACTCATTCCCCATCCGCCTCGATTCTTCTGGCTGCACATGGTGCCGAGCTTCCTTGGTTGAAGTAAAACCACATTACGAGCTTACTGTCATTCTGTACGGAAAACTCGAATACAGTCCTAATAGAGGTATGTACATCACACTATAAAAAATAACATAGAAACCGAGTATTAGAATTCGGTAGAAGGTTCTCGGCGTGGAACATTGTTTCCATTTTGGGAATAGTTCGGCCAGCGAGACAGAAAATAAGTGAAGTTACAAGGTGTTTGTAAACCACTTCATAGCCTCACACCTAAGTCCTCAGACTTCCTTGGCTTCATAAATGGAGGAAAGAACAGACACGTAGCACAATATAGTCTTTGTTGTAGTTCTCATCAGAGATTAAAAGGCTGAATCTTTAACTGTCATAAAAGTCTGTGCTCCTGTCTCTCTCTTCTGTTGCATAAATCCCTCAGGTTTATGGCGTTCATTCCCTCAGCCTTGCCTTTCATCTCTTCCCTTCTCTTAAGAATGGAGCACACGCTCACTCAGGTTTACCCTAATCCCATGTACAAACTGCGAAAGGAAGACGTGGAATAATCAGATGTCTAAGAAGTGACTGACACCTTAATCCCGGTGTTTAACAAGATAATTTGGGGAGGGTGTAATTACGGCCTGCTGAGTCTGTAAACAAGGGACAATGGTGGTGAAGTAGGCCAGAGAGTTCTGGCTGTTCCCACTGCTTTTCACACTCTTGAGAGGGAGGACATTGGCTATATAATGACATAGTCTATAAAAGTCAACAATTACTCTATTCTGGGGTCCTAAATTACTCCATTCAAGTAGGCCAAGTAGTCCTGGCTGCTTCCACTTCTCGTAAAGCGGTCATCAACTATATCGTGTTCTAGTCCATAGAGAAGTGGCCAATTAGGTTGTGTCAAAAATAGAGTAAAACTTGTCATGAATATGCTATGGCTAAGTGTTCTCATGCCCAAAACACGTCAGATACTTGAAGGCTGTCTTTTCCATGTCCGAGTGTACAATTTTAACATATACCGAATCAAGTAAAGGCCCGCTTATACTTTATTTAGTATAAGGTGTACGGGGGGGGGGGGGCCTCCCAACTCTTACCGATCTTACAGATAATATTGGACATGATGAATTTTCACTGCCTGACCCTTTTGCTCTCTGAGGAATAAGTTGGTGCCAGAGCTGTCTGACTGCGGCTTACCCATCCCCATAGAGTAGACTTAAACATTCTAATGTTTTGAACATTTATGTATGGGGGGGGGGGGCTGGGAGAGATAGCTGCCAGCTGAACAATCGGTTGGTCAACAGTTATTAAAGTGAGAACCCTCAGTGATGGATATTTCCTCCTTTGTTAATAGGCAGAAGTAGACTGATGGCTGTACAAACATTGACCAAAATGATCATCTGATGAACGGTCATGTTGCATGCACATCCATACACATTTTAGTCCATAATGGCCATTACAATTGCTTAAACTAGCCAAACATAATCTCCAGGCAAAGGACAGGCACTCTTTCCCAAAAGATCAAGTGAGGCCAAAAGTTCTTTCCTGAACAAAAAAAAGTATTTTCCTCTATCAGGTGAATATTTTAAACACAGATGACTTCCTTCCAGACAATAACAGCCATAGGTCATCTGTCATTACCAAATGTGTCAATTTTGTATTCCTTAAAATAATTATTTCAGGCCATATTAATTCAGAAATGGCATTGACATACTCTAGATATAGATAAACTTTTAACTTTAAGAATAGCCACATTCGAATGACATTAGGAGAGACTGGTTGAAGTTCTGTACTATGCATAGACAATAACCCCCTATACAGTGACCATATATTGGTAGATACCAGCACTCTCTGCCGACCATACAAATCAGGACAGTGACTTATATCAAGTGACTTGCAGATGACGTCTTCTCTGATGGGATCTGGCCAGTCCATGACTCTTCTCTGCAGAATCTGCCAGCAAAGCATTTAAAGGAGAAGTCCAGTGATTTCTGAATGCCAGCAGCCTGCAGTAGGAGGGGGGATATTGGTTACTAGTAGGAATTTACTTCTCCCCATGTCTGATGTGAGTGGCGGGAGCGGCCGCGGGACCCCCGCCAAGCTCTGGATATCACCAGACTTTTCCTTTTAAGGTTTTTTGCTCCGGCACATATAGTATTAAGCCTCTCTGCCCTCATATAGTATTAAGACCCCACTGGGCCCCCATATAGTAGTTAGGCCCCTTCTGTGGCCCTAGTTAAAATGTTGAAAACCGCACCACTCAAATTTTACTGAAATATAAGCACGCCATAATGTATCAAAAAACTGGTGCAAGTGTTTGATAAGCTTCTCCGTTGTCTTATATGTTTCTATACAGAATACCAGTTTTTCATGGTACCTTTAAAAAAATTTGTATTTGTTTACAACTTGTATAATAGTAGACATGTAATTTGCAACCAGACAAGATCTAATTTTCCCTTGGAGCTGAGATAATAGAGATAACCTCTTTACAACCTGTCAGAGTGGACAATAAAGTCCTTACAACCTTTTCTACTAACGTCAATAAAGTTACTGTGAAGTTTCTCCTCCCTATTGACCAACTACAGCCTTTGGAATAAAGTTTAAGTACAGAAGGTACAGTAGTCACGCAGCTACTAGACCTTAGGGCCCTATTACATGAGGCAAATATCTAGCTATCATCAGGCAGAATGAAGCAGATGTCGCCCCGTGTAATAAAGACAACGATCAGCCAAGGAGCCGATCATCGGCTGATCATTGTCTTTCAACGTGTTAAAAAAAATCAGCGCCCACCAGCAGCACATTGCTCTGTATAATTGCTGATGCTTGGACAATGGCTGATTGGATATAAAAAATAATGTGCTTACCTGTCCACGCTCCCCCTAGTCTTGTCTGTGGGATTCCCCACTCACCGCAGCCACTACTGGCACTTCCAAGCCTGTCTCTGCAGTGACAGCCTGCTCAGCCAATCACTTGCCACGGCACTGTCCCGACTAGGCGATTGGTATGGGCGGCTGCGGTGAGCGAGGAATCCAACAAACAAGGCTAGAGGACACAGAGGAAGCGTGGACAGGTAAGTACATCTTTATTATTTTATACTAACTACGTCCGTGCAGCCTTTTCTGCACAATGATCAAACCATCTAATAGGCTCTAGCAGATCCCTTTATTACAGGGGCCATGTAATACACCCTTTAGGGTCTCTTTACATGGCCTGATATGACTGGGACATGCCAGGACACAAACAAACGCTGGTGTTCATCTGCAGTGCTTTTTAGAAGGTATGTTTAATCGCACAACTGGGCCAAACAGATGATCAATGTATTGTTTGTGTGGCCATTTAAATTTACTACACAATGATAAAGCGATAAATTTTAAAACTGCACAAAAGATGCTATCAGCCGTCAAGCGGTTATTTTCCCACTCCGCACTGACACTTTTACATGATCTAATTTTTAGCGGAAAGAGAGCTCCTTGCTGATAAACAGCTCATGCAAAATTCCTTTAGGTGTATTTTCAGGCAGTGAAAATCCATAATGCCTGACCCTCCTCTCCACCGGTATCGAGTTGGGACCTTGAGACGGGGCTTAACCCTTCTTTCCACCAAGTTGAGAGTCGGGAGGCCCCTTATATTGTCATAAGTCGACCTTACTGTATTCGACCCTCACAGCTCATTCAGTCCACAGTATGGCAAGCTTTAGTGTTTACATTTTGTGACGTTATGTCCAACAAATTAGGTTGTGCAACAGTGGAAGGTGGCCATATATACAGTAGAATGATCACTTAATCATTTCACTGATGTGATCATACACTTTTTAGTCCTTTTTGACCATCAGTCATTCAGACTGACCATACAGTACGCGACCAAGAACACCAACGAACCATCTTTTAATCAGACAAAAACTTCAATTAAATCTGACATCTCTTCAGACAATAAGGGTCTCATATCAGAGACTAAAACATTCGTTGTTGAATTTCACCTGGCAACCATTCTTTCCGGTTGAAAACGTCCATTTTCATCAACTTTAGTGTAATGTGGATAGGCACCTTAAGGGATGAGGTAGTTGGGGAATTAAAGTATCAGCAACAGGTGTGTGATAATGAATAAAGTGCTAATCCATCATTTCAATGGAGTTTGCTCCCTGGCTCCATCTGATTTATGTTGTTTTCCTCAAAGAAATTTTTTTTTTCCTACATTTTTAGGGGACATACTGCTCTTTTATAGCAGCTGTAGTTTAGCTCTGGTTTGTTAAAAAAAATGACTGGTGTGGTTTATCTTATCCATGTCCTTTATGCCGATGGAGTCAAGCGGGACTTTGAAGACATGTGTAGGATTGTATATAGTACATATGGCAGCCACCTGAGGAGATGTCATTCTCCAGACTGACAATGGGGATATTCTGGACAGCAAGGGAATAGAAATTCATGAGAACGCATTCAGCTGCCACTCGGGACATGTAATCAGTCATATGTAGCTTTCAGCGAGGACAGCAATCATCATTATAGAACTGACAGTCTAGCGTTACCTGTATACTCATTGGCAGCAGATGTGTAACAGGACTAGTGCTTGTATAAATGTGGAGATGACCATCCAAGTATCCTTTAGCAAGGGTATATACATACATGCAATAGAGACAGGTCCCCATGCACTTTAGACTAAAGTCGGTCGACTGTCTAAAACAGTCTTTAGGGTAGGACAAGCGTTGGACTTGATGGATTTTTACTGACCAACCCTTTTGTTCTCAGAGGGATAAGCCAGTGCCAGAGCAAAACAATAGCAAACAAGATTGTTTATCGTTAACCTGAAATCGTTCATCATATTACACAGAACGATAGTCATTAGTTACGATTGTTTACTTCATCCGATCCCAGCAAAAGAAGGAACAATTTGGAATTACACTGAATTATTAGTGAACAAATACGGAATTACAGTAAACAATTAGCAAATGATTAACAATGATTTTAGGGTCAGATCTGAATCAACGATCAACAACACATGAACGATTTTTCAATTGTTGCCTGCAATTACATAGGACGATTATCTTTTTAATTCGAACGATATAACCATTTTCTGCTCGATAATCATTCCATGTAATAGGGCCCTTACTCTCCCCATAGGGAACCCAAGAGCATTCAGCCATATATAGTTATATAGACACCTTAAGTTGTATAACAGTCTCCTCTACTGATGGTGTTGGCAAAACAAAAGTTTGTTGGCCCGACCCCGTTGTTCTAGGAGAAATAAGCTGCCACCAGAGCTGGTTGGCTGTGGCTTACCCCTACCCTCCCTATGTTTAGCTGGACCGAACGTTCATGTATATAGGAAGGGTTAGAAGAGGTTGGTTGATAGTTACTGGTGCATGACCATCTTAAGTATCCAGCTTGATTTACGATCAGATCTTAAGACCCTAATACACAAAGGGTTAATCAGTTGTATTTGGCCGATTATAATCGCTTCATGTAATAAAAGGCAACGATCAGCCGACATCAGCCCATGTAATAGGGACTTTAGTTCTAGTTAATTCTCTTCCTCTGGTGTGTTTAACTCAACGTACCCAACATTGCTACTATCTTAACCAATAAGGCATGGAGAACTTTCCTTTCCTGAAAGGAACTTGACATTTCATGGCAGATTGTGGTATGACCCAACAATGGACTATTTTGTTCGTGAACTTCCTGCCCTCAAATAGAAAGATTTTTGGGGAAATTTTTATATTACTACGGTCAGTTTGGATGTATTGTCGGTCTGGACTAAACCAACGAAATCTGCTATCTCAGCAGTGCTTGTGTGGTACATCATAGCATGGATAGTTCTACCACATGAGACAGTCTGCGTATGTTGCTTTCCAAAGAACATATCCATAGAATAACACAGAGAGGATGTCGGATAGATTACATTTCGCCAGTGTCATGTTTAGCTGGCCACAAATAATTCGGACCATACAAGCGATGACAAGCATTTGTGGCATTAGTGGTGTATGGCAGAGATACTTAGCATTTTTTCTCAGTAAGTTATTGCAGTCGTTGAACTGGTAACAAATTACATTCAACCACAAATTTCCAAAGTGTGGACTACATGAGTGTTGGATCACAGTGACCTTTGCTTTGATTAATAGAACTTCCATGGGAAATGTTTTTGGTCATAGGAAAATGCTTGTATGCATTCTGTAAGAAGAACATTCGAATGTCGAAGAGGTTGGAATTATATTTAATATATTCAGATTTAATTTTCGTTTCACGCTGGCTATAGACATTAGACAAGATTTGGTTGAATCCATTGATTTTGATAGGATTGGTCGACCATATGATGTGTAGGAGGGGCCTTTTGACTCTCTCCTGATACTGAGGGAGAGAAGGATTGGGCATGTTGGATTGTAATTGCCCAAGCTTTTTGTCACAAAGATAAGCTACTGCCAATAAAAACCAATCTTCCTGAAAGTTCATATGTATGGAGGAATCAGAAGAGCTAGCTATCCACAGCTATTTTAAAGAATTCAGGACAGGGGACTTTTTGGCCAAAGTGCCAGGAAAGATGAAAGAAATAATGTGCACTTACCTCCCCGTCTCCAGTGCTGATACCCGTATACCGTGGATCTGGTCCCACTGGTCCCCGTCCGCTTCTTAGTTAGAGAGAGGACCTGGACATGTATTCCAGGCCCATTCAGCCAGTCAAAGGCCGTAGCAGGGTCCCGCTTTGGACTTTGACTGGCTGAGTAAGCCTGCCTTGGACGCTGACTGGCTGAGTAAGCCTGCCTTGGACGCTGACTGGCTGAGTAAGCCTGCCACATCATGTCCCAGGTCCTCTCTCTAACCAAGAAGCAAACAGGGATTGCGGTATATGGGCATCAGCCCTGGAGCCAGGAAGGTAAGTGCGCATTATTTCTTTCATCTTCCCTAACACTTCCCTAAAAAGCCATGCCTTTACACAGAACATGTAATTGAGTGGCCAGGCCACACGAACGATCCCGCTATCATTTATGCGGCCATTTAAATACATTTTCACGCCCAAATGTCTCTTGTTTACACAGGATATTCCTGCTCCTTGGCTGTACACTGACACTTTTACACTGGCCAAATTTCATCCGAATGAGCGTTTCTAGCAATGGTCGTTGTTGATAATCGCCCGTGTAAAAGGGCCCTGGACTCTTATAATTGTCTTCCACAAAACCAGCCTCTGTGACTGGTGGAGAGTCCCCCACCAAGGTTGTGTCTATCTCCATTCTACCTCCACTCTGGGAGGCTACACTCCCCAAAAGCATTTCAAGTAGGATTGTACAATATGGTTTCACACCCTGCTTCTTCACGGGTCATTATGGGGGGGGGGGGCAAAAGTGAACTTTTTTACTTTCATGCTGGCTGAACCACAAGTTTTCAGGGTGGTCCCCAGCGCCTTCTGTCTATATCAAGACTGGTGTGGCAGACAGAAGCCACCGGTGACTGCACCAATGACTCATAGTCCAGGCAACGTGAACAATGATGACAGGTTCCTTTTAAGCGTTTACCACCCTTGCAAATTAGTGGCCACAAAGAATAAAGTGATAACCTTCCTATCTGTTTATTTGGGACGTACCTCGGAATTAATTCTAATTGTGATGACCCTTTTACAACTTTTTAATTACAATCCCATTACTTGGTGAAATATCTCCCACGTTAGATCTTAGTGGGTTGCCATGTGAAAACTTATCTGGCAATTTGATTTCCAATTTACTGATAAGTCTTTCTGGGCTGTGGTGATATCTATTTGTGTTAATGCTGTGCTGGGCCCTGCGTTCTCTCTCTTGCTGGGGACAGGTTAATTTCAGAAGAATTATAACCCTGTGATCCTCCAAGCTCAGCACATTGGGAATGGATCCATGTCCCCAGCTGCAGACCGCCCTATCACTCTTCGCAGAATCTCGGTGACGTTTCATTATCTCTATAACCTTGGTGTGTAATGTCTAAGGCACCTGACTTTGATATTCCCAAAGAATTGTTTGTCTAGCGAGAGCCTAATGTTTCCTGCCTCTACCAGACATCAATACTCACCTGTCTAGATATTGACATTTATTTTAAAGGCAGATAAATGTGCTACTGTAGAATAATATGAAATGTCACTTAGCATTTTACAGTCAAGAATTTATCATAGGGATTTTTAAAGCCGCTCTATGTTTCATATACATAAGCAGGATATAGAGTGAGTGATAAATTTAGTGTTTGCTGCTTGTGCATCCGGGATTTCAGCAAATCCAAATACTGATGTAAGGAGAATTTTAAAGAGGCCATAAGACATCTCCATGGCATATATGGGGACGTAGCTCTGGGTGTGCAAAGGTAGTAGTTGCTTCTGCTCCTGGTAACACACGAGACCATAGGCCCCATATTGTAAATGGAACATGGACCTTGTTACAATTTTTTTTATTTTGGCCCAGGGGCTTCAGGTTGAACCTCTGATAGCCTGTTACAGGCAACCACTATAGGAAAATTGGTTCTTTATGGCTCTATTACACGGAGCAATAGGTGGCCGATGTGCGACCGCACATCGCTACGTGCAATAGCGGGTTGACAATTGTTCAAACACTTGATACCTTACCTCTCCTCGCTCCTGGTCTTCTCTTTTGTGCTCCGCAGTTTCCCGGTCCCGGGAGCAGCAGCATTTGAGTAGCCTGTCAGCCTCAGCCAATCACAAGCCGCTCAGACGCTGCTGCCACTGGAACTGGAAAGCTGCGGAGCACAAGAAAGAAGACCGGGAGCGAGGAGAGGTAAGGTATTGGGTGTTTGGGCAAGGGCTGCCTGGACATCGCTAACGATGTCCATGCAGCCCTTACTGCCTGATTATTGGGCCTTCTAAGGGTCTACACTAACAGGTGTAGCAGCTCCTTTCTCTCCATGTCGTATTTTAATATCCAGTATTGCTACTGTACTTTTGGAGCTGCAGCCTTAAAGGAAAACAGTCATCATGAAAGCCTTACCTAATCTATCAGCACCACAATATAGAGCAGGAGGAGCTCAGCAGATAAATATTTTCATGGGTAAAGATTCAGTATAACTTGTTCTTCTTTATTGATATCTGATCTGTCAATGTTTAGGAGTCCAGTGGGTGGTCCTATCCACTGCAATCCAAGGAACTGAAAGAACAGGGATTTCAATCGATAAGTTACAAAGATATATATTAAGCTATTCATCTTTTCCTGCTCTATAACATGTTATTGATAGAATACATAGGACATTCATTGTGAAAGGTTTCAATACACATTAGATAGGTGTTCACCGATCCCACTGTTTTAGATGGTGCAAGCTAACCATCAATTGAATATAGTGGCCTCCTAAAGGCGTTATCCAGCGCTACAAAAACATGGCATATTTTCCCCCTTTCTTGTCTCTAGTTCAGGTGTGGTTTGCAATAAAGCTCCATTTACTTCAATGGAACTGAGTTCCAAACCCCACCCAATGTGGAGACGAGAGGAGAAAAAGTGGCCATGTTTTTGAGCGCTGGATGACCCCTTTAATCTCCCCAAAGGCAGATGTCATGGGAGGAAGGCATCGGGCATGGTGGATTTCAACTAGGGACCTTCCCCCTCTTCCCATTGACAACAGGTTCATGCTCGGCCAAGCCAAGCGTGCACGTTTATGTAGGAGTCGGAAAGATGGCTAAACACAAACTTATATGTATGACCAACTTAAGGCCGCGTGCGTGTAGGGTCTCTATGTGCCATTGTATGTTTTATGTAATATGTACAACATTATTGGCAGAGCAAGCCATTATTCTTTTTGTCAGTGTGATTAAAAAAAAACACCTCTGTATACCCCCCTGTGAAATTGGAGAAGACGCCATGGATCTTTATATTGGCCTCCGCATGGGTAACACACAGCTACTTTTTTTCAAAAACAGCACCACTCCTGTCCAGCTCCAATCACTTCAATGGTACAGAGCTGCAAAACCACACCCAAACTGAGGACAGGACATGTGCTGTTTCTGGAAGAAAGCGGCCATGTTTTTCTAAGCCTGAATAAACCCTTTTAAGAGTTGAATACTGGGACTTTCTGTTATTTTAGAGCATTGCTGTTCCTTTTCTTTTTTTCAATCGGACAACCCCTTTAAGTGTAACTTTGACTGATCTTCTATTTCCTGACTGCTTCACATTAGTATATAATCTGATCCTAGCTTGCATAACAAGTGAAGTGTCAGCGTCACGTAACAGTGAAATGAAAGGCGTCTCAGGTGTAATACGATATCTGAGTAATTTGGGACTGAACGTGTAAATCAACATGCTGTGAAATCAGGTGACAAGAATAAGATGAAACGATGACTTACCGAGGAAATGGAGACAGACATTTGGTGACAGTTGATAATGCAGAAGTAGCAGCGAGTCGGGGACGGAGCTGTCCAAGATCTGCATGTGCGCACTTGTTTGTCTTTGAATTACAGAAACCTGGCAGAATTTATGCAAAAATTATGGGGCTTCTGGGATTTCAATCTCATTATTTAGAAGCTAAAATAGCAACTTAAAATAACCGTTGATTTATTAGGCTAATCCATCAAAAAAATAAAAATAGAGATACCGGTATAATTTATGTGTGCAGCTAAGAAACAACACATTGTACCAAGTGTAACTTACCATCCCAGGGATTGCTGAGACCTTGTCGGGATTTTTTTTCTTTGTATAGTAAATGAGCTGTTTATCAATCCTATAGTTCACCAGGTCTACTTGGAAATATACAGATAATTATAATTACTGCTATCACTGGCAATATAATATATTACGTAAATATAATTATTGCTACAACTGACATTTAAAGGGGTCATCCTGTGTGCAAATATTGGTAGGCCCTCAATGTTAGACTGGTGGGGGTTGAACTCCCATCACCGCCACTGATTGACTGTCTCTTTAATGTTCATCTTTGCGTCGCTGTACTATATGAAGCGACAGTGCAAGGGAGTGAATGGGGTAAAGATACAGGGGGAGATTTATCAAACATGGTGTAAAGTGAAACTGGCTCAGTTGCCCCTAGCAACCAATCAGATTCCCCCTTTCATTTTCCAAAGAGTCTGTGAGGAATGAAAAGTGGAATCTGATTGGTTGCTAGGGGCAACTGAGCCAGTTTCAATTTACACCATGTTTGACAAATCTCCCCCAATGTTTCTTGTGCCACTACTAAAAGTATAGTGATTTCTGGGCTAATGGCAAGCAAACATTTAAAGGGGTCCCCACTAACTCACCTCTCCACCATCACAGAAGAACATCTCTACAAACTACTCTCCACATCACATCTCACCACCTGCGCACTTGACCCAATCCCATCCCACCTTATACCCAACCTCTCCTCAGCACTTGTCCCAGCACTAACCCATCTCTTCAATCTATCGCTAACTTCTGGCATCTTTCCATCTCCATACAAACATGCAACCATAACACCCATCCTTAAAAAGCCATCCCTTGACCCTACCTCCTTATCCAGCTACCGCCCCATCTCGCTTCTCCCTTTTGCCTCAAAACTCCTGGAACAACATGTCTACCATGAACTATCCTCCCACTTTTTAACCAACTCGCTTTTTGACTGCTAACTGCCAAAACCTCACGCCAATATTTTGTGCTACTTCTCCTTGACCTATCTTCTGCCTTCGACACAGTTGACCATTCTCTCCTCCTACAAATTCTCTCATCCCTTGGCGTCACTTGCTCAGCCCTCTCCTGGATCTCCTCTTACCTCTCCAACCGCACTTTTAGTGTTTCCCACTCCCACACCACCTCCTCTCATCGTCTCATAGGCTACAACCTATAATAATTCTGCATCACACTTGAATGGCTGCACTTTACCTCCTGTTTCTCTCCCCGTACCTTATAGATTGTAAGCCCTCACGGGAAGGGTCCTCTTCCCCATGTACCAGTCTGCCATTTGCTTTCATGGAATGTGTTTTAACTTGTGTTGTTTCTGCTCGTTACCCCTATCTATTGTATACCGCTCTGGAATTAAGGGCGCTCTATAAATAAATTAATTAATTAATAATAATAATAATAAAAAATAATACTCTGGGGACAATCTGGTTTCAGAAAATTACACAGATTTGTCAATTATTACTACGGGGATTTGCTACAGCTCTGGACAGTTCCTGACACGGACAGAGGTGGCAGCAAGGACCAACGTGTCAGACTGGAAAGAATACAGCACTTCCTTCAGGACATACAGCAGCTAAGTACTGGAAGTACCTGAAATTTTTGAAAATAAATAATGTATAAATCTGTCCAACTTTCTGAAACCAGTTGGTTTGAAAACATTTCTTTTTCCTTGGAGTACCCCTTTCAATGTTTACTTGCAATTTTCCTTGCAGTCACTGTACTTTTAGTATTGTTGGTGCAAGAAACTGTAGTGTTACCCCACTGTGACACCATGGTCCCTACAAACAGATGATCGTTAGGGGTACCAGGACCCCAATTAGTTTAAAGGTTCTTTTAGACGTGAAGATTTGTTGGCGAGATTGGTGCTCATTTGCAATGCTTTTACACAGCATGGCAAATCTAAGATTACAGGTAGTCTATACTTACCTATTGCGCTGCTACTGTGATCCGGCATCCTGTTCCCCTAGCTTTCCTGTCTATTTCCTGTATCTTCAAGCCCTGCCTCCTCTGGCTGTCAATTATTCTGGAGGAGGAGGCGGTCTGAAGATACAGGTGCTGGACAGGAGAGCTGGGGGAACAGGATGCCAGATCACAGAAGCAGCGCAATAGGTAACTATAGACTATCTGTGATCTGGAAACTGACAGCAGTGATATATGTATAGCTGTGCTGTCACTTTTCCTTTATCCTTATCGGCCGCATCTTCTTTTTATACAGTAATATGTGTGGTGGTGACAATAAATTTTAAAACAACCTCTAAAGACACGATCAGCCGAGCATCGGGTATTTTCCAGGTCCTTACCTGATTGCTGTCACTTTTACACGAGTCGATTTTCAGCCTCAGAAATGTTTCTTACAACACTTCCGACCCTTAACAAGGCTTTTCCTTAAAGCAATAACTTTGAGACACTGGGCTACTTGCAGTGATCACATGTATGATCACATGACCACAATTTGTTACCTAAAAGAAGTACCAACATCTGGCCTGTTCACTTTTCCAGTGCCAGATCCGTCACATGACAATTAATACCAGCCCCCAATGGACCCTATTGACTTATAATGGCTCTCGTCGTGGTGATACACATGCAGGGGTTTTCTGTCTGTCAGGTCTGATGGAATATGCAATGCAATGAAAGCTCCGAACGAGTCTCCGAAGCAGGTGCGAACACAGCCTAAATTAGGAAATTGCCCAAATACAGCAAAGCGTTTTTGGACTCGGTTCTACTGTGTATCTCTAGGCAGTAGTTTGTCATGTGAGACAATTTAAAATCTAATTTAATCTTTAGAATTTAATTTAAATCTGTAATCTATTTATCATGAAAATTCTTCGGAAGAAAAGATTGACTATTCCTGCCCCCGGGTGCGTGTTTGGGAATGGGTTTGCCTCCCACCGCCCCTGTGAGTTGGAATGTTTGCTTCCTGGCCTCTGGTAGGCCTCGCTGACCTGCTTCTGTTCATTTAGAGGCAATTAAATCAATCTTGTTCCAGCTCTGTTAAAAACCGGGCCCTGTGAGTGTGTCCATACTGACAGGTCCATGACAGGCCGGGAAGATTGATTATAGGGAGGACCTCAACTTCACCAGAAAGAAAAATACAGCCAGCCTTATTATTCACAATATATGCATTTATTGTTCACAGCCGACTCACTGAACTGGCAGAGTTGTGTCCCGGAGGTAGCCGGACCAGATTTCCTGTATCCCAAAGAAATCCAGAATTAACACCCTTGTTCCACAGAAAGAACGGAGGTTTGTCTTCAATAGTTTGGTAGAAAAGCAATGAATAATGAACATGACTAATGATCCCCAAAATGCACATTTACCTTACTTGTTTAACAATTTTTTTCCCCCACTAAAATTAGTCATTTAAAAAAAAAAATATATATATATATATATTCATCCATTATGGTGTGTGCACAAATATATTAGGAGTCTTATTTTATCTGGCCTAGAAACAGCAAGATAGGCACTCAATTGCAGTGCCTTTATACAGTATGTGGCCATGTTCATACGCTGCATGAGACCAGCCGTTCTGTGCAGTACTGGCCGGATGATCTTTAGCGACGCAGGATTCTGATGCGGGCGCATCCGTGTGCGCCCGCATCAGAACTCCCCATTGCACACTATGGAGCGTGTGGCCGCAGTCGCTCGCTCCATAGTGTGCACTGACAGGGTTTTCTGTGGCCACTATTCAATGAATAGCGGCCGCAGAAAACTGACATGTCAGTTGTTTGCGGCGCCGCTAGGAAATGTGTCAATGTGCAACAACGGACGTAGTTTTACGAAAATAAACATAGTGTGAACATAGCCTGACTAATCGAGCAAACGGGATGTAGGGACAAACCCAGTAATGTTTATGCAGGGATTTAAATATATTGCACAGTAGCCTAGCAGCGCTGGGGTTTGGGGTTCCAATCCCACTAAGGACCACATTTGCAAAGGGTTTGTATGTTCCCTCCGTGTTTGTGTGGGTTCTCTCTGGGTACTCTAGTTTTCTCCCACACCCAAAACACACAGATAGCTGCATTTCAGACTGTAAGCCCTAATGGGGACAGCAACCAAAACTGACAAACTCCACTGGCACTTTAACACAGACCAATTATCAGCTGAATTATCAGGCTGTGTAAAGGGGCCTTACAGATCTATTTCTCCGTTTACATAATTTAAAATAAAAAAAGGCTAAAAGGTTGTCACAGCTCCACCTCTTACAATTATAGCTGTATTCAGTAGAGATGATCGAACAGGGCCGAGGTTCAGGCCCGTACGAACCCGAACCATCGGCATTTGACTCCCACTGCCTTCCCGTTCTGTGGGGAAGGTGGAGTAAGCCTGAGTACTGCCTGGAAAACAGGAATACAGCCTATTACCTAGGCTTTATCCCTGTTTTCCAGGTGGTACTCAGGCTGTCTCCACCTTCCCCACGGAACAGAAAGGCATCAGGAGTCAAATGCCGATGGTTCGGGTTCGTACGGGCCTGAACCTCGGCCCTGTTCGATCAGCTCTAGTATTCAGTAGCAGTCTATAATCTGTGCGACTACAGATGTGAGTAACATGCCTAAAGACCCACTAACTAGGGATGGTCCGAACCTGCCGAGGCTCGGGTTCGTATGAACCCGAACGCTCGGCAGCAGACTCCCTCTGTCTGCCCGCTCCGTGGAGCGGGCGGATACAGCGGGAGGAATGCCTGGAAAACTGGGATACAGCCTATGGCTAGGGCTGTATCCCAGTTTTCCAGGCTCTCCTCCCGCTGGATCCGCCCTCTCCACGGAGCGGGCAGACAGCGGGAATCATTACCGAGGGTTCGGGTTCGTATGACCAGACCATCCCTACCTAACACTGCATTCTATTAAACCCACCCAAATGTATCCCCACTGGGGGGGGGGGTAGGGTCTTTTGTTTGTTTGTTGTTGTTTCTTTTTTTTTGGGGGGGGGGGGGGGGGGGGTCATTTAGAGGAATGTCACTTTCTGAAAAGTCAGCAATGATACCTTAATGTATAATGTGAATATTTCTGCTAAGCTGCTGGCAGACATCACTGGCATCACTGAAAACACAATCTCCATCCATAAATCTTCAAATCCTATTCTCCCCCCAACACAGTCTGTTGAGAGTTAGTGGACCACCACGTACAAGAGGATCATTTGATCCCACTAAAATCAACACGTACCATTGCCAATAACAATATGGAGCCAATCTAACATTATTTCCCTATAACCAACCAGAACAATGTGTGCATGGCGTTGGTACATTCTCCACGTGTTTGTATTACTAGTCACCAGATTGTCTTTTTTCTCGTAAGCCTCAAAAACATTCTGAAGGTCAATATGAAAATGAATGCCTGTCATACAGAGGTTAGAATGTAAGCCCTGGGGGGACAGAAACACATACTTACTAAAAGACCTGATCTTGGTGAGACAGTCCTGAGAACTGGGACACAAACAATGAGTAGTATGGAACACGATCTGTGTACAGTGCTGCAGAACATGTTGGAGCTATAAATATCATAACATGTGACTTGGTGTTAGCCCTCTGTCCATTGACATTCTTAGATTTTACTAATAGTGGTTAACACTGTTGCTTGTGCTGGGGTCATGGCTTCAAATTCAACCAAGGGCAACATTTGTTATATGTTCTTCCTGTATTAATATGAATTTTGTTTACACTCTGAAAATGGTTAGTTTGCAAATTAGACTGTAAAGGCACTTTTACACAGACCAGTTATCAGCCAGGAGCGTTCGTGCAGCCCGGTGACTCGATTTGTTGCGCCGTGTATGCGACCCGCTCAGCCGACAAACCTTTAGGTCCTTACATATCAGTGGAAACAGGGGCTGATGTGACTTCTGATCAAATCTGCATGTCGGAATATGCCGCTGTACTATAAAAATACATTTAAAGGAGAAGTCCGGTGAAAAATTTTATTAAGGTATTGCATTGCCCCTCAAAAGTTATACAAATCACCAATATACACTTATTATGGGAAATGCCTATAAAGTGCTTTTTTCCCTGCACTTACTACTGCATCAAGGCTGCAGTTCCTGGATAATATGGTGATGTCACGACCCGACTCCCAGAGCTGTGCAGGCTGTGGCTAATGGAGAGGATGATGGCAGAGGGACATTGAGGGACACAGATCACTGGAGGGACACTAAGCATCCCTCTGCCATCATCCTCTCCAGCAGCCACAGCCCGCACAGCTCTGGGAGTGGGGTCATGACATCACCATTTTATCCAGGAAGTGACATCACCATGTTATCCAGGAAGTGACATCACCATTTTATCCAGGAAGTGAGGCCTTGATGCAGTAGTAAGTGCAGGGAAAAAAGCACTTTATAAGCATTTTCCGTAATAAGTGTATATTGGTGATTTGTATAACTTTTAGGCGGCAATACAATACGTTAATAAAAATTTCTCCTTTAAAGGGGTTATCCGGAATAAAAAAAAAATCTTGCAAAAACAGCGCCACCACTGTCCTCAGGTTGTGTGTAGTAATACAATTAGCATCCATTCACTTCAATGGAACTGAGCTGCAAAACCCACATAGTGGTGCTGTTTCTAGACGAAAGCGGACATGAATTTCTATGTGTGGATAATCCCTTTAAATTGATTTCTAATCCTTGGACAGTATAGAGGTATTTTTGCATCTGTATTATAGAAGCAATCCTGGCCCAACCGCAGGGTCTGATGACCTGAGCTAAAAGATACATGGACTCATGTCTGTAATACAGATGCATATTATACTGGAGTGATAAAGGCCTTACTATGTAAAGGGTAGTTAATACCATCTTTACCCTTGTGTGACACGTCTTGGAGGAGCAGGCTGCATGATAGGTGATACATATGTAAAGCCTTCCCCTGCTCTGCGGCGGTGATGATAAGCTTGGCGTGTGATTACCGGCTACATTTCTCCTGCTCTCTTTCTCTTCATAAGAGAAAGGGTATAGGAGAGCAAAAAAAATGCTTCTTCTAGAAGGTTCTGTGAAGATTATTACAGGCCCTCACAAAGCAGTTAATGAAAGGAAGCATAAAACTGTCAGGCCGGGAGGTGATGAATGGGCCTGTGAAGCTGATGTCCGTGCAAAGGAGCAAAGGTATTCAAACAGAGCAGCAATTTGTTCTGAGTGATGTCTCCTCTTCAAAGCTGCGGGTTTAACAGCCTGCTGTAATGTGCCATCTTACCCCTCTTCCCCTCACAAAACTTCTGGAGAATTTGGCCGAGCTTTAACCCCTCAATCCAGACACCAAAAAACACCAAACCAAACTCATATATCATGGGAAAGGCTTGCCTGCCCTGACTAGGCCCCATCACCGGAGACAGATTTACAACCCATAATGTACATTTCTGTCTCTTTATATGCCGAATACCGACAACAACCGGTTTAAAAAATGACACACGAGACAGCCGTATTGTTCCTCGGCCTTCCTGTAAACAGACCATTTAACGTCATACATACTACTTTGTATACAGGCCCCCATACAGAGCTTCTATACCAGCCAGGGCCGGCGTGAAATGTCACAGCTGATATTTTTTTGGCTTCCGTGGGCCGATCACAGAGACATAACTCTATCATCAGTGTCACAGCAGCGGCCATGAGACCACTCACACTTGTCTCATCCACAAGCTGTTAACAGATATATGTAGCGTCGAATGCAAAGTAAAAGCCGACCCATAGAACTGGCTGAAACTTTTTGGATGAAGGTAGAGATGATTGAGATGATCACCCCAGACTTTAAGTGGTCATAACAGTGAAGTACTGAACATCGAGCAGTTTGAAAACAAGGCCGGCCCGAAACCTTAGATGAACCAGTATTTTACTTGTCATAAATCCACACAGTATAGGTTCCTGTTTATCCATGCTGGAAAGTTGATATCAGCTAAAAGTTTGTGATAACTTTATATAACGGAACACAGGTGAGAAAGTTGATTTGTAAAATTTGAGATTGAACACTTAAAGATTTATTTTTTAATCGCTTTAATAACTTAAAGAAAAACTCTGGGCTGGGGTGATTATGGCAGAGTGCTGGAGAGGGGTGGGATGAAAGAAGTAACATGCTCTCTAATTTTCCGGTCCAGCGCTGGTGCTGGTATCCCACAGCTCCGATCCCCCGGTCTCGGACGCTTCTGTTTCTGAGGGGGTCCCTAGGACATGACATAATAGGCCCACTCAACCAGTCACTGGCCGAGGCAGGACCCAGCTACGGCCACTGACTAGCTGAGATGGCCTAAAATATCACCCCTGCCTGGAGTTCTTCTTTAAAGTCTGCTAACTGATTCAGTTGATTCAATCATTTCTATAGCAGTGAGTTGCTGCTCATAACTTGGGTCCAAGATGGAAATTTGGGTATGATTGGAGTTAATATCAATCTTTTAGAGTTATAGGAGCTGAGATATAGGGTTCTAAACGTAGAATCAATAAAAAGAAAAAAATATATTATTTTTAAATCAACTGGTGTCAGAAAGTTGCAGAGATTTGTAAATTACTCTTAGTACTTATCAGCTGCTGTATGTCCTGCAGGAAGTGGTGGATTTATTCCAGCCTAACACAGCGCTCTTTGCTGTCACCTCTGTCCATGTAAGAATCTCTTCACAGCAGTACAGATTTTCTGTTTCAATATATTTTATTGAATTTTTGTCAATAAAAATGTTTGGCAAACAAAAGTATAACAAGAGTACATCGAAAGTACAACAGACAAAACAGTTTTCACAAATGGAAATATAGCTAAGGTAAAGTTAACAATAACGTAACATGTATAAGATAGCATGTCTATCAAAATATGCATGAGGATGTATTGAGTCTGTATGTGATATCATGGTATATGTAATTATAGCTTATTCAGAAAACAGATAAGAAAATAAGCAGTACAGATTTTCTATGGGGATTTGCTACTGCTCTGGACAGTTCCTGACACGGACAGAGGTGGCAGCAGAGAGCACTGTGTCAGACTGGAAAGAACCCACCACTTCCTGCAGGACATACAGCAGCTGATATACACTGTTGGACTGGGTTCACACTATGTATATTTCAGTCAGTATATTTCAGTCAGTATTGCAACCAAAACCAGGAGTGGATTAAAAACACAGAAAGGCTCTGTTCACACAATGTTGAAATTGAGTGGATGGCCGCCATTTAATGGCAAATATTTGCTGTTATTTTAGAAGAGCTGTTACATTGAAATAATGGCCGTTATTTACTGTTATATGGCGGCCATCCACTCAATTTCAACATTGTGTGAACAGATCCTTTCTGTGTTTTTAATCCACTCCTGGTTTTGGTTGCAATACTAACTGAAATATACGTAGTGTGAACGCAGCCCTAAGCTGGGTTCACACTATGTATATTTGAGGCTGTATTTGTGAGGCTGTATAGCAACCAAAAAAAGGAGTGGATTGAAAACACAGAAAGGCTATGTTCACATAATGTTGTAATTGAGTGGATGGCCGTCATTTAATGGCAAATATTTGCTGTTATTTTAAAACAACAGCTGTTATATTGAAATAATGGCCGTTATTTACCGTTATATGACGGCCATCCACTCAATTTCAACATTGTGTGAACAGAGCCTTTCTGTGTTTTCAATCCACTCCTGGTTTTGGTTGCTATGAGGACCTTACTTGAGGACCAAATACAGCCTGAAATATACGTAGTGTGAACCCAGCCTTAAACTGTTCCTATGACGAAAACAATATGGTCACTGGTAACTTCTTTCCTTGAATCTGTAAAGTGTAATTTCTTAGAAAGTGTGGCTTTGATGACCACAATGCATCCTCCAAGGCCTGAAGAGACAGAGACTGTCCATTGTGAGGCTGAAGACCATCCCAGATCCCACCGCTGACGTTATGACGTCAAGCCTATACACGACTGTAATTCATCTTGTAACACACAGTAGTATCTTTTTCTTAGTGAACTAAAGATTTTGCGCTCTCTCTTTACATCCTACATTAAATACCATGCCTAATTTTCTCACAAAGCGGCTATTCTTTTAGGCGGCTATTTCAGAAAGCAATCGCTTTCACCTCCCGCCATTGACTTTTTGTTCTGGATCCTTTTTTTTTTTTTATAATTTTTTAAAATTCAACTCTCTTCAAAAAATCAAGTTGATTTTCCCGTACAGCGGCGGAGATTAATGTAATGACTTCATCAAACTGTCTCCCAGTAAAAGGTGTTCGGAGCGGCGGATTTTGGAGAGCGCGGGTGTGCAGCTGTCTTTCTGTTTCCTAAGTGTGTCCAGATCTGGGCCTTAAATCAGCATGCCTGCAGTGTTTACGCAGCAATGGACGTGCTGTATACAATTAATGTATACATGTCATAGGACTGAGCCAGCTCTCACTGAGAATTTACAACCTGTATATTATTAGCACGGTTGCTGTTACAGCAGCTCCTGGCTAAAATTCCTGTGAATTATGTCCTTTGCTAACAAATGCGCTGGGATTTAACACTCCGCGCTGCTTTGTCTTGACATGTAACAATAAAAGGAATTGTTTATAAATGAAGCGCAATAAACCAAAAAGTCCAATCCATATTGGAAATATAAACTGACAGCGATATTTACGAGCTCGCAATGTGCAGCGGACCTGGGTCAACGGCAAAGAGTTAAAGAGCGTTCCCTCCCCCCGTATACAATAAAGTCCTTGATTTGTCCTTTCCGGTCCAAATGCTACAAATTTTATTGAGTTATTTCTCAATATACAGAGACATACTTCTAGATTGGTCTAGTCCCATGGACTCCACAAGAACTTTGGCATCAAGACGTTCATATCATTTAGAGGCTCTATTACATGGCACAATGTTGAATAAATGCTTTCCCCTTGCTGCCCGTATTTTTACATGCACAGACAGCAAGCAGAGAGGGAGGGACAGCCCAAACAATCCTTGGATTGTTCGGGTGGCCCATTGAAGCCAGTGGCGATTTCCTGCCACCGAGAGACATGCAGAAGACCGTTGCTGCACAAATCATGACCTTTCAACTTGTTCAATACACAAACCAATTATCGTCTGGGGCGGACGGTAATCGGCCAAGTAAGGCCGATAATCGTTTAGTGTAATAGAGTCTTAAGTCCTGTAAGTTGTGAGGGCAGCCTTGTTCTCCTGCACATCGGTCAGATGACCTGGAACTCTTTGTCTTGTTCCTCAGTCCATTATTGAACAATCTTTGCCGGGTGGCTGGGACGTTATCCTACTAAAAGTGCTCACCTCCATTAGGAAATAGTGTTGTCATATAGAGTGGGCATCACGCTATCGTGTATTCTCTTCCTCTGGTAGGTGATCCACAAGCACCCAGCTGTCCACATGCTTCACCACGGGCAAAGCTGTAAATGAACACACATCAGCATACAACACCCCAATGATAAAGCAGCCGCATACACAGGGTCATATAACATCTAGGCAAATAGTAATAAACACGGCCAGATGTAACACTAAAGGTTGCTGTCTATGTTCCTGATGGTCTAGGGCAGTAAAAGTACTAATGGCTGTATCAATGGAAATCTAGTGCAGTAAAAGGGATAATGTCAGAATCCCTGGTGGTCTAGGGCAGTGAAGGGGTTAATATAAGTAGTGTAGGTTACTGGAAGGGTTGATACTAGGGGTTCAGTGGCTTCTCTTCAGGATTTCTTCTGTGCACTGATCATGGCTATGTACAGGGGAGGGGAGAGAACTGTGCAGCCGCGCAGCCCTCCATATGATTGGGCAGAGCAGTAAAAGAGCGCTTTGCCCAATCATTTACAAGACAGCGTGGTGGGGTGGTCTGTGGGTAACTTTGGCTTAGAATACCAGTAACTTTACAGCATGGTGCTCTGACAGGACAGTCCCATATGCAGTATACTGTAATGTACCATACAGTCAGGGGTCACCATACTCATGTAGTCATTTATCTCATGTGTACGGCTAGCTTTATGCAACAGAATCTAGAACTGAATCTTCACTTTGCCATCTAATTTATTCCACCCCTTGACGGGTGTCATAGTCATGCAATTTTCCATTAAATTCCCGTCACCCCCCAGTGGTTTTAATGTTATGGCTGATCCGTGTATATACACATATCGACCTTTTTTCCCCCCATCTCCCTGAAATGCCCGGTATCATAAGCCCTGCGGCAAAGACATATTGTGGGACCTTCAAAAAGACAGTGTGGTACTCCACCAACCTTTATAAGATGAATTATGAGAGGAGAAAACAACATGCTCCTCCTGAGATAAGCGGCTGCGGCAGTCATTTATCACATGTAATTACTGATAAGGAATCTGACCCCTGCTCTGCCAGAAGACCTTTAAATAATTCAAACAATGATGCTTATTACTTTTTATCTTGCTATGAGCTCATCAAGATGTGACCCAAACAGCCTTCCTGAGTAAACTCCATAGTGGCACTGCACCTTCAGTTTAGATAAACATTAGCAGCGCCTCCTAGTGGTCTCAGGCCACATTTGCTTTCCTCCTACAGATGATCCTCAAGTATACATTGTATGTCCTACCTGCAGAGGAGAGTTCATGGAAATTATATATATATATATATATATATATATATATATATATATATATATATTAATATATAATATATGTATATATATTAAAATGAAAATATAATATATAGCACCAACATATTCTGCAGTGCTGTACAACGTCATCCCTTACAATGATCCCGGTTTAAATTCCAAAATAACCTATATTATAAAAGAACACTAAAATAAATTTAAAAAAAATTGATGAGAACTTTACAGGATTTTACTTAATCGTATTGTTTTGTTTTTTGTTTTTTTTTTCGCAACAAGGGATGATTATCAGTTTCATTGTGCCGCAAACCGTGAGACGAGTGTAGAAAACGAGTTTATACGAGCGCGCCGCCGCTTTTGTGTTTGTGGCACTACAAGTCACAGCATGCGCTGCCAGCTGATACGCCATGTGGTACCTGTAGGATCGCAGCTGTTGTGGAGAGCCACGTTGCCTATGTCTGGTTTAAATATCAAGCCCGTGAGAATGTCTGATCGGAGCCAAAAATACAAAGAGAAAAAGATGATACAATGTCCGGATCAGCCTGTGCAAGAATGTGAGCACAGCACTAAATCACTGGCAATGCTCAGTGTCATAACGCATGCCTCGCAGTCATAGAATAATGATGAGGATTTATGTGTACAGCCGCATATA
This sequence comes from Dendropsophus ebraccatus, assembly GCF_027789765.1. NCBI lineage: Eukaryota > Metazoa > Chordata > Amphibia > Anura > Hylidae > Dendropsophus > Dendropsophus ebraccatus. Next base: position 186,936,919 of record NC_091454.1, on the reverse strand, counting down.
TACTGCAGCCCGCTGCAATGCATGGGGTAGGAGGATGAACACGTATGCACTACCACCATCTATCATACCTGCTATGTGGCAAATCTGTCATTCAAACTGAACCAGAAATATTTAGTATCAGTTCTAGTGGCAAATATCCCTCCAGCTCGGCCAAATGGGGATGAGAGCGGCTGCCAGATGAGGCGCCGCTCAGCCCGGAGCAGAACTAGGCGTGGGGCTTTATAGCTGGGCTGGTGGTGCAACTTGCCCTGGGTGCTGGGTGATGCCAGGCCGCTCAGCTTTGGTCAGGGCAGAAAACTGGATCTGTGCTGTAGATAAAGGAAGCCTATTTATAGAGATGGCAACATAAAAAAATCAATAAAAGTCCAACATGACCAATTGACGTCTATGGACAACTAAACGAATGGATGGAAAAACATTGGATCAATGTATATATGTGTGTGTGTGTATATATATATATATATATATATATATATATATATATATATATATAAACAATATTTGTGTGTCTCTTTAGCTATTTAGAGGAGAAGTCCGGGGAGGAGATGGGTATATATGACAACATGCACTTACCTCCCCAGCTCCGGCACTGGGGTCCGCTGTCCTCCGCTCCAGGTCCCGGACGTTTCTAGGTCTGGGTTGGGACCTGGGACGTGACGTGTCAGGCCCGCTCAGCCAGACAGCGATTGGAGCGGATGTTAGCAGACCCCAGTGCTGGAGCCGGGGAGGTAAGTGTGTGCTGTTATGTTCTCCTTTAAGTTTGTGCTTGTTTGTATTCATAAATGTATATATGTATATACATATGAATGTAGGTGATATATATATATACAGTTTATATATCTGTGTGCGTATGTTCATGTGTATAGTATGTGTATGTAACATATATACTGTATATGTTCTTGTACGTGTGTGTGTGTGTGTGTGTGTGTACAGTATATATGTATACACTCATGTATAGAGGTCATTATGTGTGTATATACAGTGTATAGCTGTTGTTACATGTGCATTATATAAGTATATACAGCTATATGACCAGTACCCGCATTAGTATATATGTGTTTCCCTGTGTGTGTATGTAAACAGTGTACAGCCGTTGTTACATGTGCATTATATACAGATATATCATATATGCCCAGTACCCAGTATTCATGCGTTTCTGTGTGTATATACAATGTATAGCTGTTGTTACATGTACATTATATATAGATACAGCTATATGCCCAGTACCCGCATCAGTATCTATGCGTTTCCGTGTGTGTGTGCATACATGTGTATATATATATATATATATGTGTGTATACATTGTTACACTATATACAGTATATGCCTAGTACCCGCATCAGTATCTATGCGTTTCCGTGTGTATATATATATATATATATATATATATACATTGTTACACTATATACAGCTATATGCCCAGTACCCGCATCAGTATATATGCGTTTCTGTGTGTGTGTATATATATGTATACATTATTACACTATATACAGCTATATGCCCAGTACCCGCATCAGTATATATGCGTTTCCGTGTGTGTGTATATATATATATATATATATATATATATATATATATATATATATATACATTGTTACACTATATACAGCTATATGCCCAGTACCCGCATCAGTATATCTGCGTTTGTGTGTGTGTGTATATATATGTATACATTATTACACTATATACAGCTATATACCCAGTACCCGCATCAGTATATTTGCGTTTCCGCCTCCAACAAGTTCACACGAGAGCGTCCTCGTGCTGCCGCGGGGGCGAGAGGGTTAAGGCCATCCCGTCTTCCCCTTGAAGTGCAGGCCCCGCCCCCCGCGCCCGCCCCCCGGCGCTGATTGGCCGTCCCCGTCCAAGCCTTTGAAGTGGTGTTGAGAGCTCTGGGCTGGGTTTAGCAGGCAGAGCCTTGCAGCCAGCTGGAGGGAAGGGAGCACAAGGGGAATCTCTGCGCCCTGGACATCCCTCCTCCAAATGAACTGTTCTCCCCTTGGATCTAACACTGAGACAGAGCAGCAGCAGAGCATCTCTCCTACAGCAGCCGCACCATTGGCAGCCCTAGCACCCAGCCACCCTCTGCGCCAGGCGAACAGACTGCCCATCAGGGTGCTCAAAATGCTGACTGCACATACAGGACACTTACTGCACCCGGAGTACTTGCAGCCTCTCTCCTCCACCCCTGTCAGCCCCATAGAGGTAAGGAGAGCTGCCAGGTGGAGCCCTGTGGACTGTGCTGAGAAGGTGCCAGGCAGGAGGCTTATGGTGGTGCCTCCTTGGCTATCATGTCTGGGTCACATCCTTATAGCTCCCTCATTCCTGCTGGGATTTGCAAGTTGTAGCTGTGTATGTGAGTGCAGGCAATGTGGGGGTGCTGGCTGCCCCCCATACTGGTGGCTGGCTGATGGTGATGGTGGTGGTTATGGTGGTGGTTATGGTGGTGGTTATGGTGGTGGTGGTGGTAGCAGAGCGCTGGTGAGGTCTCTATTGTGATCTGCGTCCTACACACCCAGCAATGTTTGATTTATGCTAGACACAGCCTTTCATTACAAGGAGTGCTCTGTTTGCATTCTTTGTATGATGTGACTTTGTAATGTTACCCCTGTACAAGAGGCGGCTTAAGATACCAGATTAGAGAGTCCATTCACCGTGTTTAGGACGATTCACTGATCATCCTCAAAAATCTTTACAAACGTCAAATGTTTTTTCACCCTATTCCCCTAAACGTAAAAGTATCGGAGAGAACGGTGTCAGTGTCAGGCTGAGGGGAGGTAAAGCTCTGGCTTCTATGTGATTGTTTCTTATATGGGACGTCTATGGGTTCCTTCTTGCTCCCTCTCATTCTCTTGTGCCATCTCCCCTGCGCCGGCGTGATTTACCGCTCCGCTTTATGTCATTTGATGTTAGGAGCTTGTAACGGAGTAAAAAGATCAATAATGTCTCTTGTTCTATAGCGCTCGCTGTCTCCCCATCTGCTGCATTGGATGAGATTTCATAGCCGGAGAAAGGGAAAAAAATCTTTTTTTTTTTTTTTTTTTATTCCCCCGTAGCTCCCCCGATCAGCAAAGCTTATTTATTATTTTAATAATGCATATGGGTTCATTGCCGGTGACAACGTTGCCGTTTGCATCAATTGTTAATGGCTTTCATATTTTTAATGGTTTCCTGAGTTTTCCTGTGATATTTTATTTCCACCCACTTTCTAATTAAATTATATTTTTGATCTTTATGGGTTTGTCTTACTCTCTCTCCCCCCTCCCGCACCCCATAGCACCACCGCCCCCCCCCTCTCGCCCCCTCCTTCTCCCTCCTAGTCAGTTCACGGGCCCCTGTCATTAATCATTCCTTGGCAGTCCCTAATGATAAAGTTTCAGGAGATTTATGGCCTGGAAATAATAGCCGGGTTCTGTTGAATAGGAGCAATGGAAAAAAAAAAAATCGGAGAGGTTTAATCAATGTGGTTTATATTTTCTCAGGCTGTTCTCCGATTTGGTCATCCCAAATCTCAATTCATTTACGGAAGGGTTAGAATTTGTAAGAGTAATGTTGTAGGAACGGCTATGGGTGTAGATATTGAGCTCGGAGTATGATCTATTGTACAGAAGAGCTAGCAATCATCCGTGGAATTGATTACAGTTTCTAATACGTCTTAATTTTCTTTTCTTTTTTTTGTAGTTGGACGCCAAGAAAAGTCCACTCGCTCTCCTGGCTCAGACTTGTTCTCAGATCGGAAAACCGGATCCCCCTCCGTCCTCTAAACTAAATTCGGTGACTTCCAGCGGCATAAGCGAGAAAGACAGCAGCCGTTCGTCCTCGCTCAAGCTCGGTGAGTCTCCCCTGGAGGACAAGTCAAGCTTCAAGCCCTACTCGAAGGGAGGAGAGGGCAGGAAGGAAAGCAGCAGCTCTTTGAATGGTGGCAATTCGGATAAGGCTGGATTTAGGGTGCCCAGTGGTTCTTGCCAACCTTTTCCACCTCACGCTCCGTCCCCATCTTCAAGGGTGAGCTCTCCCGGACAGCATTGTGACTCTAAAAATAATGAAAGCCAAGACAAAAAAGAACCGGAAGCCATCAAAATCAGCTCAGACGTGTCCCAAGCCAACACGAGTCTTGCCAGAGCCAGTACTAGCAACTCCAGTGCAGAGTCCAGCCAAAGTGGAGATGTTACCCCTAGCAGCAAATCCGAGCCGCCGTCCCTTGGATCGGGTCATGTGGCGCCCGTTTCTCCCTACAAACCCGGACACTCGGTCTTCCCTCTTCCACCCTCTGGCATCGGATATCATGGATCCATCGTGGGTGCCTATGCTGGATACCCATCCCAGTTTGTCCCTGGGCTGGATCACACCAAAACAAGCCTGGTTGGAAATCAGCTCCCTGGGACCTTAGGTTTGCCAGGGAAACCACCCAGCTCCAGTCCTCTGACTGGCGCCTCTCCTCCTTCTTTCATGCAAGGATTATGCAGGGACCCGTATTGCTTGAGCTACCACAACGCCTCCCATCTGGGCTCCAGCAGCTGCTCTACCTGTGTGCACGATCCTTCAGCCCTCAAGTCTGGATATCCCTTAGTTTACCCCAGTCATCTCCATTCGGTGCACACCACGTTGTCTTCCAGCGTCACCCCTTCCCTGCCCGGTCACCCTATCTACACATATGGCTTTATGCTCCCAAATGACCCAGTCCCCCATATATGCAACTGGGTGTCTGCCAGTGGACCTTGTGACAAAAGATTTGCCACGTCAGAAGAACTTCTTGCCCACTTACGGACACACACAGCCTTGCCTGGGGCTGACAAACTTTTGGCTGGTTACCCTACATCTGGTTTGGGTTCTGCTGCTTCCTGCCACCTACACCTTCCACCCACAGGGCCTGGAAGTCCTACCACATTGCCGGGGTCTCTGTCTTTAAGGAGTCCACACACTTTGGGACTAAATAGGTACCATCCGTACGGAAAGAGCCACCTAACAACCCCCAGTGGCCTCCCTGTGCCCTCATTACCAGCAGGATCTTACTACTCCCCATACGCTCTATATGGACAGAGGTTAACGTCAGCTTCAGCGCTAGGATACCAGTAAATAGAACTCGCCAACCCATAGACTGTATATTTATTTACTGTATGTTAGCTTCAAGCTGGGAATATTAAGTGCATTATTTACAACAACAATCCAATGGTATGCAAACATTCTGTGCCCCCAAACAGTTCTTTTGCATTATCATGTTGTCTTCCATTTGGCCTTTTTTTCCTGTTTTTATTTTTATTTTATTTGACCTCTTTTCTTTCTGTTTTGCATGATACTCATCGCTTAACCTGCTCCTTCATTATCCCCCCCCCCTTTTTTTATTTTATTTTATTTTTTCATAAAGGGGGTTTTAAAAAAAATCTTCACCTCCTTATAATTTTGTACAGCTCTAAAGAAGTGTATTTTTTTTTTTGTAATGTGTTCTTGGCATGGTGGGAGCGGGTGGGAGGAGAGAGTCGGAAAAAAAAAAAACTGCGTTGGTTGCTATCCAGAATTGGCAAATCTTATTTTGTTTAATAAATGAAAAAACTTAATTCTAAGCGCTGTGTTTTTTTAAATGACATTTGTTTTTGTTTTTTTTGTTTTTATTTTTATTCCCCTCCATGCTTTCTGAAATATTTTTCACATGGGTAACTTGCATAACATAACATGAAAGAAACCTCAATGCCAAAGCGTTCAATAGTACAATATCTGGAATGTATTGATTACAATAAACATTTTTTTTGCTATTAAAATATTTAGAGATTGTTTATGGTTTTAATAACTCTAGTCGTTTGTAAAATTGGACCTCTGGCGCCATCTGCTGGTTTTAGGTAGGCACTGCACAAACTTCATATAGGATACCGTATAGTCACACATTGATTAGGAAAACAACAAAGAGGCTTGAACAGATGTAGCAGGGCTGAATTACCCAGGAGGGGCTTGTACAGGTATAGCAGAGCTGAATTTGTCATCTAGGGTAAAACCGCAAATAGCATAATTACAGTGAGTGGTGCCAAATGACAAACTCCGCTCTGCTACACTGCTAAATATATCTACTTGAATTAGGGGCTTATATAAAATACCATAAATTATTTAGGCGAATATGATGGATTATGACTATGGCTATGGATTGCTATAAAAAAAAAATCTGACTAACTCTATATATATATATATATATATATATATATATATATATATATAATTTTGGTTGTTTTTAAACTTAATATAAAGTAGTCAGAATTTTTCTAATTTATAGGTCTGTGGCTACTGTAGATTATAAGACGCTATAAATGAAGGATTTCCCTATTCCACTACAATGACACATAATCTATTGGACACATTCACATTGATGCCATTTAATAGACATCCCAATAGGTAATCCCAGTGATTGAGATGTCCCCTTTTTCTCCATGAATATTTTTGCTACGCGCCGGGACACGTTCGCCTAACCTTGCCCGCTGTAGGCTTTTATAGCAGCTGATGTTTGCATAAATGTGAATGTATTGTGCTTTATCTGTATTTCTATGGAGCATAGAGAGGGCTTTATTATTGGTGTGTGCCTATAGATTACACTTATCGAAAGTCAATGCGGTTTTTCAGAGATTTTATGCAGCCATCTAGACTGAACAATAATTGTAGGGTGTGGGACTTTATTGTGGCGAAAGAAGATGACGCCACTGTCGTAAACGCCGCTTATCAAAAATTACATGGAGCCGAGAGATCTAATATACATGTACGTGCGTTTTATGTATGCAATAGATAAGTATAGCTATAGAGTTGGAGTATATATTATCTCTATAAATATTTTATTTTTGTGAATTCAAATAACTGGTCTGGTTTTACTAATAAGGCAGCAGATGAAGCAGAGCTGAGTTTGTCATTTCAGGATTAAAGTACATAAAAGATACCGTGACGTGACTAATTCAGCGCCGATATATTGCTATACTCCACTATGAGTTCAGACAAGTGATAATAATTTTTAATATGTGATCCTAAATTACTATAGATATGAGAATGAAATACAAATAATAAAGACAATCAGATTCCTGGCGCAAATAGTACAATTGGAAATTGTGGCGTTATTTTTCCAGAATTTGCACCAGCCGTGGTTTTTGTGTCTATACGGATAGAGCTGTGTAGTCAGTTTGGAGTATATATATATATATATATATATATATATATATATATATATATATTAGATGCCGCATCACTTTCAGCTCAGACATCAAGCTATATTCTGTCTAACTGTACGCAGGTTCCTCCATTAATATGGATCACTTTCACCATGACGTTTTTTTTCCTCACATTTAATGATATCTGTAGATGGAAATGCTGAGACGTTACAGTTTATCACTAGTTTATAGTCGGGTTTCACACCTTCTGTTGCTTCTAATGAGCCATTAACACGACATGTCTTTTAATAATGACTCAGACACGCTCCTCATTTTGTCAAGTTTTAATAATCTACAGATGTAGCAGAGCCAAGATGATTATTTGGCGCTGCTCACTGTCATTTTGTTATTAAAGGATGTATAAAGAGGGTGATGACAAACCCAGCTCTGCTACATCTGTTCATGTGCTGACGAGTATGGGCTTGCCCCATTATAATTATATCCTGGAAGGGCAGAATGGTGTATATATATATATATATATATATATATATATATATCTTCTATCAGCAATTGGACTTGAGTAATAACTCAAATAAATGAATTAAAGGAAGCAGAGATGAGGAAACTTTTTGGCAGAGGCAGGTCAGCCATTTTCAGACTGTAATAAGCTTGAAATAGCAAAAGAGAATATAATAAAAATCTATAAGACTGGGTTCACACTAAGCATTGTTAGCCGCTATGCACATGGTTAAAGGGGTATTCAGAATTAGAGAAAGAAAAGTATGGTTTTCACAAAGAAACAGCGCCACTCTTGTCTCCAGGCTTTGTCTGGTATTGCATTTCCTATTAAAATCAATGGAAATGAACTTCAGTATTAAAAACATCTATAGGCAAAGAAGAAGTAGCCATGAAGCGAATTCCCTCTAAGAAGGCCTCCACTGCCCATAGCACATTGATTCCTGCCATATGCCGACCCCTATCCCATTTTCAGTACTTGAAACCTAAGATGATTCCACTTGTCTATTCTCTCTCTCAGATAACCAGTGACCTTTGACTCGGTATCCAAAATGAACCTCTCAACAGAGAGACCCTCATTACGGGAGACAGGGATAATTCATTAGAAATAGCTGGATGCTATGGACAGCGTAGCCTGCAGAAATGTATAGCTATTACTGGCTACAGCTTAATAAGGAGAACTTAAAGGGATTCTCCTTGTTGTGTTTGACCGCTTCCTTTTAGTTAATAAACTGAACACAAACCGTCCCGCTACTAGAATCACAGCGATCAGCTGTAAACCCTTACCTAGGAGTAAGTTTACCTACAGCTCCCCTACTGGGCATACTAAGCATTACACAGTGCCCATATATATCAATATATGTAATATAGAGCTAGAGATGCTCTCTATCACTGGCAAGTAGATGAGGATCCTACTGAGAATTCCCTATTAGTTTATCTGAAAATAGGTTTTCTAAACTGGGGTAGGTTGTTTAATGCTGTGAATAGATTAGGGAATTGTTTCCCAGGTATAATATCATTATTACTGCAGAATTATCAGTTCTTTTGGTGATTCAAGTAATATGATACCAGGATAAAGGGTGAGTACAATTTCCTGTTGTCCTGAGAATTTAACAGGAATATAGTTGGATGTGCCAATACAGCTGCTCTTTGCAATGGGGCTGCGGAATCTGTTGGCGGTATACAAATAAATATAATTATTATTATTAATGTCAGGGGACAGGGTGGTCCTGTATGGGAGCCCCTATATTATACTAGTTGCCTGCTTTGCCAGTCTACATCTATTATATCTTTAGGTCTGTACACTCTGTTTTCAGGCCTGTAAAAGCAAAGTTCTCTTTTACTGACAGCAAGCAAAGATCCTAAAAATGCTAAAAACTGAAACATGACAGAGGATGTTGCATAAAGTTTCATTAAACTATGGTTAAAGGGGTACAATGGAGAGAAAATAACATCATTTGGTGTCAAAAAGTCATACAGGTTTATAAATTACTATTTATAAAGTACCTTCCGGTACTTATCATTTGCCCTTCAGGATGTAATATAGTTATTTCCAGTCTCAAAGGGTGCTCCCTGCTGCCACCTCTGTCCATGTCAAGTACTGTCCTTGAGCATCAGCAAATCTCCACTGCAAACCTCTCCTACTCTGGACAGTTCCTGACATGGACAGAGGTGGCAGCAGAGAGCACTGTGTCAGAGTGGAAAAAATACACCACTCCCTACAGGGCATACAGCAGCTGATAAGTACTGGAAGTGTTCAGTTTTTCTTTTTTTTTTTTTATATATAGAAGTAATATGGGTTTCTGGAATATATAGGAGTGTAGAAGGTCGACCAGTATGGAGAGGAGGAGGAGGGCTGCTTCACTTATAGTAATAGTAATATGTAGGGATAATTTATTACTGACAGTTTTATAACATTTACTGACAGCATTATATAATTGACAAACATTCTTCAGTGTCACACCGGAGGCCTTGTTAAGCGCGGGAATCATCGCAGCGGCTTTGAGTTGTAGTAAATCTGTCCGTTGATCAGGGTCACCTTTAGAACAGGGGATTGTCCTAATGGGGTCATCATGATGTTCTGGGCCCACTTCTGACAGCCTGTTTAAAGGGGAACTATTCTGATGTAATCAGCAGGGACAGACTGGCACAAACCCCACTATCCCACATACAATAGTGCCCCACCCCACACTCATCACTTCTCCAATAAGTAATCCACATGTGACACAGAAACACCTATGTGGTCAGGGCCAGGTTCACACACGCTACTACTATATCTGTCAATATAACCGATAATACCACCGGGGGCTACAATCACTGCTAGTATTTTGCTCAGTATAATTAGCCAAAACCAATAGTGGAAGTGACACAGAAAAATAAAACTATATTGAAAAGAGTTGCACTTGTTTCTATGTTTTAGACCCACTCCTGGCTGTAGCTAAGCACACTAGGTGTGATCCCAGCTATACAGTGACTATATAGTCTGCTGCACACACTGTAGGCCTGCATATAATAATAATCCACATAGTGCCACAAAGCATCATAGTGTGATATAAAGGGCGTCTAAAAAAGGGTAGGGCCGCACACAGTCCAGTTTGAAGCCAGTTCGAATGCAGACCTTCGTACTATTGTACTCCCCAAACCAGAATGTGCACCATAGTGAACCCAAAACCTTATGGTGTCTCCATACCATGCTTGTTCCACACAGCGCCCTCACACTAAGACAATGTCACATAGAGACCCCCCATCCCTTTATAGTGTCACACTGTTTTCTGCATGACAGCAACCGGTGTCCACTAGCCCATAAGGGTGCAATAGAGTGTCCCTGAGCGCAAGTTGGTGCCTCATTGTGCCACTCTCAGCCAAAGACGGTTCCTTACTGTTACCCACCCAGTCAAAGATGGTGTCACATGAAAAAACATACACACTGATCTCACCTCCTCCATGTGTATGCCATCATTAACTCTTTTGTGGCAGGCCCTGCTCTCAAAATCATCATTGGTGGCGCAAGGACATCATGGCTTGCAATGAATGTGTCCTGGAAGAAAGCTAGGAAAAGTGGGGCAAGATGCCTAGGGATCCAATATAACCGCTGCCAGTGATAAAGTATTTCAATATAGGACCAGCATTTGCATCTGAGTTCTAAACATTAGCTGTTTTAACAGCTAATTCATGAGTGCTGTGGAGTCTCACACTTCACAGGTAGCCAACTGCTCCCCCGACCCACCGGAAATCTGCCTGGCAGAGATGAGCGAACCAGGTTCGGGTTCGAGTCGATCCGAACCCGAGGGTTCGGTATTTGATTAGCTGGGGCTGCTGAACTTAGATAAAGCTCTAAGGTTGTCTGGAAAACATGGATACAGCCAATGACTATATCCATGATTTCCACATAGCCTTAGAGCTTTATCCAAGTTCAGCAGCCACCGCTAATCAAATGCCGAAGGTTCGAGTTCGGATCGACTCGAGCATGCTCCAGGTTCGCTCATCTCTACTGCCTGGTTAGTCAGATTATTAGTCCAGGCCTGGTTTCTTGTCCTTTGAATTGTCTGCCTGGTACCTGTGGTTCTACTTATGATTGTGCACCTTGACACTGTCTCCAACCTATTCTGACTATTCTGGAGACTGTGACCGTTCTGCAGCAAAATCCACACTTAGGCCACACTTTCTTGTAGGGGTTGAGGTTAAAACTAAAAGGGATTGTTTGTACTCCCCAACTCAGTCTAGCCAGCACCAAACAGACTGTGGTTTAGAAAATCCACATTTTAGTACATGACCATAACAGTAACTGGAACCAGTGACAGACACACTGCTGCTGCCATTGCAGAGAGGAAGGTTGTGTGCCACAAGGAATTGCTTATTGGGTTTCACAAGCTTCTTGACCGCTATGCCATGTGTGGGATTTCGGGAGACACAAGCCTGGGCTGCATCTGATTAGGGGACCTAGAATATGGTGTCTGAAGCTAAAGGAATCACCTGCCATTACAGAAACCACTGGGCCGGTGGCCTCTTTCGGATCACTATCCCTACCACAAGGGCCTGCGGGCCTGCCACCTGTTTGTAAACATGTCTTACAGTCTAACATCTTAATATCAGGAGATTCCGATTGTCTTTTCCAAGAAAAGAGCAGAAACTCTTTTTCAGCATTGTCCATATATTTGTGCCAATCCACTTCTTCCATGCCAGGTTCCGCTCATGGGTCGGGCATATCCACTCTTGCCAGGGACTGAGGTGATGTCAGCATATATTAAGGAGAATCTAGAGAAACTTTATCTTGGAAATGGATTCTTTATCATGAAATGAGGGGCTTGTAAAGGCCTTGTATCAGCTATTATAGGCCGAGTAGGATAGGCCGACTGATCTCCTCATTATTCAGTCATATTAAAGTAGCTAATCTTTTCTTCTTAGTTCTTCATGAAGCCTACAATCAATGCTGGATCAGGGAGGTAAACCTGTAGAAGGCTGCTTTACCTTGGGCTGGACACTACAATAACCCAGTGATGCCCTAGTCTGTGCAGTGCCCCAGCAACCTTTCAATAGTTTGTCAATAATATCTTCTGGGAAGTTCCGTACCAGTCCATCTTAGTGTACCTTGGTGATTTTTGGATCTATGCCAGAGATGTAGGGACTCATCTCTATAAACAACATGTGGATTTTCCTGCAGAAAAGTCTATACAGATAGGACACCTGTGCAAGCTCACACAACCCATAAGAAAGAGTAGCAGCTATCCTGAGTTGCTCCTTACCCTTATCATGGGACACCTAGCAGTAGCATTGGTTGCTTTTGAATTCTAGGTACCCACTTGAGCAGAATTATTCCCATTAATCTATTTTACTTTGCAGATCAGTCAGCAGAATACAGACTGCTGCCTATAATACAGAATTCATGGACACATGGCAGGCTGCGATCTGATTATTGCCAATTCCACACAAGTGTAATATGGGGTCATTTACCATATTACGGCTGCAAGCCTGGCCTGACCGACATGTTGGACACTAATTTGACATAAGACTCCATAATTACTCTGGCAAAAAAAAATCTTTCAAATCAACTGGTGTTTAAGAAATCTCAAATCTTCCAGTATTTATCAGCTGAGTTATGTCCTGCAGGAAGTGGTGTATTCTTTCCAGTCTGACACAGTGCTCTCTGCTGCCACCTCTTTCCGTGTCAGGAACTGTCCAGAGTATTAGCAAATCCCCACAGAAAACCTCTCCTGCTCTGGACAGTTCCTTTCATGGACATAGATGGCAGCAGAGAGCACTGTGTCAGACTGGAAAGAACACACCACTTCCTGCAGGACATAAAGCAGCTGGCAGACTGGAGATGTTTGAATAGAAGTAAATTACAAATCTGAATAACTTTCTGACACCAGTTGATTTGAAATATATATTTTTTTTCTGCTGGAGTGCTCCTTTAAGGCAATCAATATATGGTCTCAAACTGTTTCATAGGAATGCCCTAATAATAAGTAAAGTGACTCAGTTGGTTCCGCCAAACCATAAATCGCTGCTCTCTCATATAGCAGAGAGGTTCTCAGCACCACCTATAGCAATGTCCATGTAGACAAGAACACGGAGCTTATGCTTGTTACTCTTTGCCTTCTAATAAGCGTCAATCCTTACTCGGGGAATGTCGGCCATATGATATTAATAAATGACCTGGTTCTGTGCGTAGAAGAAGATGATGCGATTACTGTGGATTCGCTGTAAGGAGAGCGGCATCTGGATGAACTGACTGTAGCGGGACTTGGAGCTGGTTCTGTTTATGGAGGCATTTTTGGAAATGAAATGGGTGAATAAGCTGGCTGTGTGGAGCGCCAGTTGGGGGGATAAACTGTTTAGTTACAGGGATGTGCTGCTTTATGAGCTACTTTGATCTCTAAAACAACTTGATTAAGATAGACAAAGCCTTCCATGTGTGAAATTGACTGGTTTAAAAAGCCCGAGGCTTGCTCTCTGCAGCGGGCTCACAACATGTAGGAAAGTGACAGGATACGGAGCACGGGAGAGTCGGGGCACTGATATGTGTAGGGGTCAGTGCCAGCTGAGGCCTAAATTACCTCATGATGGTAAAATGGAAACTTTAAGATAACACGGTCATCTTAGAAATGGAAACTGACAGATATCTATGAGCTTCATGTCAAACCGCACCAAAAATAACATTCGACTAACAGTAACACAACCCAGTACAATGAGTGCACAAGGTTTCTGCTACAGACATTGAGGACGATGGATTAGCAGCGTCACGTAGGAGAGTCGCTGTTCTTAAAGGGGTTGTCTTATTATAGACAACTCCTTTTATAAGATAGACAACAGCCATTTCTTCTGCTGGGGAAACAGTATTACACAACAAAAGTGAAAGCTTGGGACTACGGCAAAAAATCAGATCCAAAAATGTTATACAGTTTTACCATCTTTTTTAGACTACAGATTAAAAAACACAGCTGTGTACAGAAATGTTTTTAAGGGGTCAACATGATATGTTCCACCCTAGTGCCGAGAATACCGCTATACCATAAAATATGGAAACACTCATCAGATTGCATAGCTGTAAACATGAAGATATGTGCAAAATAGTGCAAGCATAGGACTCAGTGTAAACCAGTACACATAAACATTGGGTCAGTACATATAAAGTCACTGCACACAATATATGACATACGCTGGTAGGGGAATGTATACAAGTACCCCATGCAGCAAGAAGTGGCGGTCCCGGCACCTAGCCCTACCCCACGCGTTCCATTAGTCACTAAGGAGGGCTATGAGAGTGATCCCTTGAGGCTGAGACCTTGTTCACACATTATTCACTCAGATTCCACTTCCTATTGTTTTAATGGACTCCACACTGTGAACTATAGCATGTCCCATGAATTCTGCATCAGGTAGCCTGGACTTCTGTTGGTCCCATTTAGTGGGGCTAACCTGTGTCCAGGACATCAACTGAAAAGAACTAATCTTACAATGCTAAAACCATTGAATAATAAATATTAGCACAATGTGACAGTAAAGATTAAGACCATCATATTTGTAATCATACAAGACCCTTTGCAATATCTGCATACAGTCAATATGATATATTACTTTCCTAAGAATAAGGATTTCCAGGGGTCGCCTTCACTCCTTAATATACTTAAATACATCCTTAAAATATCCCTTAATTGTACACTTTCTTGCTAGAATCAGTACAACTTGGCTCCACATTTAAAGAAGAAAAAAATCCCGAAATCTTGTCGTTTTCAGTCTGGCCACTAAGCCTAATAATAAGCTGACATTTCCTGTTCTGTAGAGAGAACTTTTAGCAGTCTCCTCCTTATCATCATATACAGGATTGCAATGAACGGTGCAACCAGTACATAGATAAGATGGAAGCAGGCTATTCATAGTGGGTATTGGTCAGAGCTCACTTCCTTCCCCCTCTACAGAATGACCTTTGCTCCTTTGCTCTAGTCTGTTGGGGGCTGCTGTAAAGCATATCTCTAAAGTGCTGGGTAATATGGTTGCCCACATTAGAAAGAGAAAGGAATGAAATAAAAAAAAAAAAAAAACAGGAAATCAGAAAATACTTTCCCCAAAATTGAAATTGCAACTAGAAAGCAATGGGGGCTAGAATGTAGTTATGCTTTGCCATAAGGATAGACAAAGACTTGTGTGAAAACCACATGGACAATGCCATGAAGAGGCCTTCACAAGGAAACATAACACCAGTCTTGTTCCCAGTATTATAATGTGGGGTAACATTATGTACAGAAGCCAGACCCTTGTAGTCTTTATTCCAGAAAAAATACCGCTCAGTATTACACTGAGCTTTTTTCCCCAGCCTGAATTATAAGCTTTGAAATAGGGGGGTATGATAAGGGGACATTTTCTCTGATAAGATACATTACATATGTTTATTAGATTTGCTTGTATTTTTTATTTATGCAAAGTTTTTTGAAGCAAGAGTGCTAAAAGTGCTTAGTCCATCTAGAAGAAGCATCTAGAAGCAGCTGAAAATATTTTTCGTGGAATACCCCTTTAAAGTCAATTCTATATTGAAGTTCCCTTTAACATTATAATTCTCCCCCAGATAGCAGTTTCATTTTTTTCGAAGCAGATCCCATCTGTATTAAGTGCCTATTAAACACCTTAGACTGCTGAACATTTATATCTGTTCTATGTGTGAGCTGATTCAGCCCTGACAGAGAGAATACTCACAAGCTTTATAATGCAATTATGGAAATTAACTGGGTTTTGGCATAGATAATACTGAAGAAAATAACAACATGAACTTTAAGCTATACGAATAGTACACGATATATAGTGCCAGGGTGGAACAAGAAAATCTAGATATTGCCAATTGAAAGGGGGAGCTTTATCAAACATGGTGTAAAGTGAAATTGGCTCAGTTGCCCCTAGCAACCAATCAGATTCCACCTTTCATTTTCTAAAGTGTCTGTGAGGAATGAAAGATGGGATCTGATTGGTTGCTAGGGGCAACTGAGCCAGTTTCACTTTACACCATGTTTGATAAATCTCCCCCAAAAAGTATAACTCCGATCACCAAGGTGCCAGACAGTAGTAAAAGGGGATGTCTCACAGTTTTATAAATTAAAATTATTGTAGTAGATGTCATAAAATGGGTATTGTAGTAGATGTCATAAAATGGGTATGGGTACTTACCTGTTAAAGGGGTTGTCCAGCGATCAGAAGATGGCTGAAGCTTTATGCTCCCCAGTGTTCACTTTTTGAGATTCCACATCTCGGAAGTACTGTAAATCTTCATAGACATGAGGATAAGTCACGAATATGGAGAAACTATGTGATACTATGCATGCAATGTCCAATAGTTGCACTCTGTCTCCGATAAACACGCGCCACAAACTATGATTGTTACTTAGCCAGGCCCTACCTGCATCTTGGAAGGGAGGGGGGAAAAGAAGAAATTTCAGTCTCGCGAGCAAGGATTTAGGCATTTTCTGTTCACCGGCAACCCCTTTAAATTCCTTGCCCATCATGCACTTCTTGTTCCTGCCAACGACATGCCATATGATGGTCTCCAGTGGTGATGAGACCACTCACACCAGTTATTGTAGTGATCATAGGTGTATACATTGCATCATGATTGTAAATTAAGATCGACCAGAAATGCATCAGTACTGCAACTGTTTCCTTTTTTTATATATATTAACAGCAGTTTGACAAGTCCTTTAACTTTTTTGAATTGATCTACAAACTGGTATTGGGGGTTGGGGTTAGAAATTTTTCCAAGGGTAGGACATCATCCTTGCAGTCTACGCATGAAAGTGGAATGTCACCTATTGGCTGTCACTTTGTGTAATTCACACCCAGCCATGTCAGAGACTGAATGAACAAATCATGGTCATGTGCTGTACGTGCAAACAGAAACTATGAGATCATGAACAGCAGACATGCGGTCATTGCAGTAGACATAACAGCGTCCCCCAGAGTGGTGGTGGCACTGGAGGTTTTTATGAGCTCCTACAATACAAAAACTACCAAACTTCTAGACTGGAATACTTTCATAATACTGTCTCAGCACCTCACATACAAAGCCAGGCATACAAGGTACAGTAGGGGCCATGAATATTCACTGGAGATGTTATGGAGCCCTAATACAATCACCTTTAGACTAATGATTTTTTAGAATTTAGAGATGAGCGAACTTTTAATAATTTGCTTCGGCAGGGTTCACCAAACTTTAAAGCAGGTTAGGATTTGTCCAAACCAAACTTTAAAAGAACTGTACTAAAACAGCTAAACGTTTGCATGTGTTTAAGTGTTTTAGTGCGGTTCAGCAAGTTCGCTCCTCACTACTTACCTGTCTGTGATCCCCCAGTGTCCTTTGCTGATCACAGCTGCCTACCGCCCGCTCAGCCAATCACAAGACAGCGCCACTGCCGGTGATTGGCTGAGCAGGCTGTCACTCTAGTCTGGGCTGGGAATGACAGCCCACTGATTGCAGCCAGTGATTGGCTGAGCAGGCTATAGGGGGCTGCGATCAGTATGGGGACACCTTAAACCCGTAGTTACAATGGATAACTACTTCTTAAACCAGAGTTTACCTTTAATGCTTCATACTTTGTATTCAATATAAAAAAGCCTATATATCCTGTATAAAATGGTGACACCACTAATAAAAGGCATAAAGCACTCCTTACCTTAAGCGCCTTCATTTTCTGTGACCTTGCTAGTTTCTACATAACTAATACAAGTCCACAAAACATGTCGTAGGCAGGGAAAAAACTCACTGTACAATTCATGGTTCGGCATTTCCTAGGGGAAATGTATTAAAGGGAAATTCAGAATCTTCACTTTTGGTTTGACATTCCCTTTTTAACAACAAAATGAGGAAACCATCCAACTCTATTTCATCTTATTGTTATTGTTTCTGACAGCAGATTGAAAAAAAGCCATTAAAGCGTCTGTGTATTTGACGTGTAGTGATATCCAACTGTTTCTGAGGTTTATAAAGACTATTTATAAGAACAGTTGTAAACAGGACATTGATAAAAACCTTCCAAACTGTATGTTATAACCCATTATAATGATACTTTGTATATTGGAAACACAACAGATGCTTGTAAATCTCTTTTCGGGGATTAAAATGTAAAGTGATGCTTGAAAAGTTATTTTATCATGTAATCTGAGGATTTTGGTTGATATTTTAAAAACATACTGACCACTAGAGGCGCTGTTCTATGCCTATATTATATTTTTTTTTATTTATCTCTAGAGATGAGCGAAATTCGAGCATGCACGAGTCCATCCAAACTCGATCGTTCGGCATTTGATTAGCAGTGGCTGCTGAAGTTGGATAAAGCACTAAGGCTATGTGGAAAACATGGATATAGTCATTGGCTGTATCCATCTTTTCCAGACAACCTTAGAGCTTTATCCAACTTCAGCAGCCACCGCTAATCAAATGCTGAACGTTCAGGTTCAGATGGACTCGAGCATGCTCGAGGTTCGCTCATCTCTATTTATCTCCCATTGCTTATATAAGCTCTGTACATAGCAAAGAATCAATCAAGCCAGTCAAATGTAGCTCAAGGGTTATTTATATGAAAGATAATATAGGAGCTAATGCCAACCCCTTTTTTCTGCGTCTTACGCCCATTGGGTGTGAGTAAAGATGAGCAAATCAGTTCAGAACAAATCTAATTTGTTCCAAATTTTACAAAAAGAAAAGTCAGATTATTTTGCTATTCACCTTTGGACAATCAGTACAGGAGCAGGAACTCCTTTCAAAGGAAGATGTCCCTGCTCCTGCTGTTACTTAGCAGCAATACATGCCCTTCTTGCCTTGTGGCTCAGTTCACATTCACCTAGCCCAGAGAATAACAGGCCACCTAGAGGTACTCCCAACATGTGCACCCAGCTCTGCGAGTGTAGAGCCATATGTGGATCAGTTGTCAATTCCGAAATGGAACTGATTTTCAGTGAATCCTCCAGTTTTAACTGTCTGCTACATGTGTCCCTAGGCCCGGTCCACTCTGGAGTAATATCAATGCATATGTATCCTGCATAAGAACATCACACTTTGCAAAATAACTACAAAAGAAAGTCACACTAAATCTATATTACCTACACAGACCCCAGAAAAAAAGATATAAACACCATCTAATTCCGTAATTTTATTTCAGACAAAAATCAATGATCAATTAAAACATATACACATAATCAGCAGATAAGTTTAAAAAAAAAAAAAAAAAAAAAAAGCTGAGAGGGCCAAGGTACATAGAATCAAGAAATATTACAGAAATACAAAATAGAATATGTAGACCAGATGTGACAGGCATCAATTAATTTGAGTACAGTACCAATAATAAGCACCGTCACATTGTTAACAATCCTTATATTATAACCTCTATGCTAGGTGGGAACCCTGATAATCAAGTAACAGTATATATATATATATATATATATATATATATATATATATATATTATTGCACATGTCCCACATAATGAACCTATATAGCAGCAAATAGAGTGGCAGTAAATAAATCAATATATTGTATTGCACATATCCCGCACAAGTGATCCAATGGCAATCTAAGCAGCACTGTAACAATTGTACCACAAGTCACAATTTCCTGCCTTTAATTTGGTACATCAGACTCCCAGTTGGCTCGGGCCTGGCCTGATTCGGCTGATTATCGCCCCATGTAATAGGGCCCTTACCCTTAGGACTAGGCCTCTACTGTAACTAATCAGCTGAAGCATTTGGCAACTTGTATAAGCCTGTGTTCTCACATTCAGGGTTTCTTATGCAGTTTGTGAACCCAAGGCCAGGGACAGATCATAAATGGAAAACATATATCAAAGACAGAGTCCTGTCCTCTTTTTCAATTTCTTCCTGGCTTTGGCTTCAACAACAAGACGTTGAACGTTAGAACATTGTCCATGGCTTGAGATGGTGAGGCTACCAATGCAGTCGCTGAGTGGAGCCTCTGATGGTATTGTGGACAGATCCTTAGGGTCTTTATACAAAGGGCAATTAGGACCCTAATAGGCCAACATTTCCCTAAATACCCATCTATCAGCTGACTTTTTTTCAGCTGTTTGCTTAAAGGGGTTATCCAGCGCTACAAAAACATGGCCACTTTCTACCAGAGACAGCCCCACTCTTGTCTCTAGCTTGGGCAGGGTTTTGCTGTTCAGTTCCATTGAAGTGAATGGAGCTTAATTGCAAACAGCACCTGAACTGGAGACAAGAGAGTCATGTTGTCTCTGAAAGTGAGTGGCCATGTTTTTGTAGCACTGGATAACCCCTTTTAGTTTAACCTGCTCAATAGGGATGAGTGCAACTCAAGCATCCTCAAGTCTAATCATTCAGCATTTGAATACCGAAGGCTGAAGTTGGATGCAGCTCTGTGGAGTTCAGGGACATATGGATACAGCCTATGGCTATGTTCACACTACGTATTTTTTCGTAAAACTACGGCCGTTGTTGCACATTGCAATAACGGCCATGGTTATTATGAAGAAATACGTTACCTTGCCGCCTATGGGATCCCGGCCGCAGCATATATACACACTAGGGCCGGGATCCCTAGCGGTGCCGCAAACAACTGACATGTCAGTTTTCTGTGCCCGCTATTCATTGAATAGCAGCCGCAGAAAACCCTGTCAGTGCACACTGTGGAGCGAGCTGCTCCGGGCACATCAGAACTCTGCGGCCGAAAAAATCATCTTGATCTTTTCAGAGACTGGCCGTTCTGTGACCTTACCTTCCGTCTCTTACTGTGTGTGAACATAGCCTATAACTGTATCCATGTTTTCCTGAACTACCTATCACTGCATTCAACTTTTTCAGCTGCCGGTATTCAAATGCAGAATGATTTGACTTAAGCATGTTCGGGTTGCGCTCTTGTCTACTAAAGAGCCATTGTTCATCAGCTGCACGTAATTGGGGATGTGCAGCTGCAGAATGATGGAACCAGAGACCTGCGCAAATGATCCAACAAATGTTTGTGTGGCCCTCCCCGCACATTGGCCAAGCCTTGCAATAGGCTTTTTATGTGGGTGTATGAGATTGGCGTACGTTTACACCATGCACCTATGTAATAGGGCCCGAACTCCTTCTTTCTATTCCATATTCCCTTTAAATACACTCCTGGCTCAGGCTCATTAAACTTTAGAAATAAAGTGTGTGTGTGATTCCAGCCTTAGAAAGGTGCATTCACAGCATTTAGCGCCTGCGTGTCTGCGGGAGATCTCTGCTCTCGTGTCTACAATAAACCAGTAAGGAATAGATTGGGTAGAATGACATTGATCGTTGTGTCTCCGGTGCCATTTATATTGGAGCTGGTATAGTTAGAACCATTTTTTATATAGTTAGAGGCTCAGCCTGGCAGATTTATTTTGTTTTGTCCAATTTGTAAAAGGCCATTTATTTCCTGGATGCTAAATAACCGCAGGCAGGCCCTGTTTTTTGGACTTTGTATATCTCTATCTGTTCTGAGCCGGCAGTGCTTACCTCTCTGTCCACATCAATTAAACGTTCTTCTGCATTTCATTTGTATCTAGGCTCTACTCAGCATGTGCTAAATGCATTGACGATGAAAACATCATATTGTCGCAGTCATCCACACCTTTTGAGAGTTATTATAACACCCCATTATAACACCCTAGAAGATGTACCAGAAGGTAGCTTTCCATTTGTCAAGATGGTCTCCATCACGTGCAAAATGTTTTACCAGCAGCTTTATATGGTTTTAGGTCATCTGTCACACACATCACAATGACAATCGTATCTTAGATATATCAACACATCTAGCAGCGATGTCATCACAGAATGTGAAGACCAATATGGCATCCGTGACATGAACAATAATAAGAGATGAGATGAATGTTACATAAGAAGAATGGTTATGTTCATATTAAACTATAGACACATAACAGTCTACAGCAGAGGTTTCCTAACTCTTTTAGCACCCCAACCCCCAAAAAGAGACAATATTCCCGAATTTTACTTTGATATCAGAGCACAAAAAACTATACACACCTGAAATAGAGCAATGAGCTCAATCTTCCCAGCTAAGTGTACAGAACTATAGTCAAACGTCAAATAAATTATTAGTAAAAAAGGTTGTTCCTCTGGTTCGGACTAGAGATCATACGAACCTGAACCATCGGCATTTGACTCTCGATGCCTTCCCGTTCCAAGGGGAAGGTGGAGACAGCCCGATTGCCGCCTGGAAAACAGGGATACAGCCTAGGTAATAGGCTGTATCCCTGTTTTCTAGGCGGTACTCGGGCTGTTTGATCATCTCTAGTTCGGACCTGAAGGTGGAGATATGTATTGCGGAAACGGAGACATTTATGGCTGTTAAAGAGTACTTGTCATTGGGGAAAAGTTTTGATCAGTCAGGGTCAAGTTTTTCTAATGAAAGGTACACTTAAAATTGTACTTATGTATATTAGCATATATTGGTTGATGGTATCAAAGGAGACATGGAGAGTCTGAAGCCAATCACTTCTTCAAACCACTAAATCTTTACTTATTAATTCAGTAGTTTATAAATGCCCAGTTTTCCTAATCTCTTGGTCTCAAGTCGGAAGTCTAAAGTCTTAAGGCACAAATCTGAGCTGCTGCTTACTGTCTGTCACCTGAATGACAATCTGATGACAGTCCAGGCTTGTGTGTACCCAGGACTGTCATCTTCTTCTTCTGCATCTCTTCGTTAGACATTCAGCATATGGATTTTGTTCTTCTTCAAACCCTCCCAGTCTGAGAGGATTGTAATTTCTAGGGCCTCCATAGGGGATGACTGCCTTATTGCCATTTGCAACCTGCCATTTTAAGGTACGGTTGTTGGAACGGTTTAAGATCTGTGCCTCCACTATGGGAATGAAGTAAAGGTTCCTGTTATATTGCAGATCCTTGTGTCCCAGTGTCTTGGTTTTTCACTGCACTATTACCATTACAACTGTCCATTTCACCACCACCCAGGACATTGTTAACTAGGGAATGCCCCAGCGGACTAATGGAAAACTCCAGCGAAAACAAAAAATCCAGTTTGGGAACATAATAAAGTAGTTATACTGTACTTACCCATCCCTGTGCCCCCCACAGTACCCTGTCAAAAGCCTTTGGGCTCCAGTTTCTTCCAGTTTCTATTTTGTCACGACCCGATGCAAAGTGTCAGGACTGGCAAGCACAGACAGGACAGAGACAGTGGGCCCTGGATCTGAACCCACCCACTGACCCTACCTACTTGCCTCGGTCGACCCTAAACAGTCGCGGACAACCACGAAGGCGTTCCCTGCTGCGTAAGTGAAACACAGAACAAGACGGACAGACAAACACAATATGGAATAATAAAACAATCCGGGTAAAACCACACAGGCAACGCAGTATACAATCAGTAACACAAGGGAAAGTCAGGCGGAGGTCAGAACACGAGTGAGTCAGGCAGAAGGAATTAGGACGGGGGTCGCAGGAATAGGACAAGGGGACCTGGGGTCAGAATGAACCTAATAGCCAGCGATTAGAGGCTGGCTCTGACTTGCTATTATACTGGATCAGGAGCCCGGACCAAAGGCTGATTGGTCCGGCCTCCTGAATCCAGACACAATTCAGCTGCAGCACTGTAGGCTGAGTGGCAGAGCGATCCGTCACTCAGCCTGCATTGAAGCTGCTCAGCTGAGTGCCGGCCGGCAGTCACGTGACCACGGGTTCCCTGGTTGTCAGGGACGCCATCGGGTCTCTGTGACGTCACTCGGCTCCGGCGGGCAGAGTGACGGCACGCTCCTGAGCCGGCCACCGGAACCGAGCTGGAGACAGACGTCGCTGGAGCCCGGAAAGGTAAGTTCCTGACACAAAGTACCCGCATTTTTGAGCCGGGTCATGACAGTGAAGGAGCTGGAACTTCAGGGGTCTGTGAGTGGTAATGCAGCGCTGAGAGGGCATGGGTAAGTATACCTTGTATAAGTCTAAGTGCGCTGTAGTTCTTGACCTTTTATTCCACTCCAGGATGTGGAAGCAGCTAGAGGACCTGTGGTTCTGTGTTCTTTGTGGAGAGGGGAGGGTTAACCCACAGCCACATAGCTCTGGCGGCATCTTATCGCTCAGAGAACGAAGGGTTTGGGTAGTAAAAATCTATCACACCTGACCCCTATCTTCACTGATATCTGTTGGTAGAGACTCAGTAGGCCCCCATACACTTTATACTAAAAGCCGAACCTGCCACCAGCATAAAGTGTATGGGGATCTTTAAAACTCACAACATCATGAAGGCACAGTGATATATAGTGACCCCAATAGTGAGATCATTTAGTTGCCCCCTTGAGTCAACGTGAAATATTCTATGGACAAAATGGTGGGAAAAATGGGACAGGTGTTGGATATCTCACCCTCTTCTTTCTCTCTTCTTAGAATAGAGACCATGGGTAGGAGCCATGCTACCCTGTCAAAGCTGCAGAACATGTGGAGTTACAGACCTGTCTTTGGATGACTCCACGGCTCTGTCAGGATAGCATAGCTCCTGGTGGTTCTCCATGACTGACAGTAATCTGTGAAGTTTGGTGCAGAGCCAGGAATCTATATACATGAAGGAAACGGCAGAATGTCACTGACAGAATGGAAACATCAGATCATGTTAGGCATCATTCCACAAAAAGATGGAAGTAGAAAGCTGGGGCTAAATCATGTGAATAATATTAATATTAAAATAAATGAACAAAAAAAAGTTGCTTGAAAAGCAAACAGCAAAACAAACAAAGCAAACAGCAAAACAAAGTGATATTGTTACCCCCCTTACACTATGTTCAGTTGTCTACACCATCCACAAGCTCAGATGCAGCACCTTTAAAATATACTTGTATAACATTTGTCTGTGTCGATGAGTATACAGTATCTGTCAAACAGGACATTTTCAGAAATGTTTTTACATACTGTATGTTTAATTTCACATAATTCATCAGTTCAGACCCATTTACCTTTGTGATAAAACCCCTTTAAGCCATACTGTCAAACATTTATGGCTTAAAGGGTTAGTGCAGCGTTTTTATTCTCTAAATAACACACATTACAAAGTTATACAACTTCGTAATGTGTGTTATTTAGGTGAATGGCCCCCTTCCCCATGTTCCCCCCAGCCCGGAAGTGTTGGTGAATTATACTTACGTGTTCGCTGTCGACCCCTGACGTCGTTGACACAAGATGGCAAAGTATAATGCACCAACACTTCCGGGGTGGTTGGGACACGAAGAAAGGGGCCATTCACCTAAATAACACACATTACAAAGTTATACAACTTCGTAATGTGTGTTATTTAGGTGAATGGCCCCCTTCCCCATGTTCCCCCCAGCCCGGAAGTGTTGGTGAATTATACTTACGTGTTCGCTGTCGACCCCTGACGTCGTTGACACAAGATGGCAAAGTATAATGCACCAACACTTCCGGGGTGGTTGGGACACGAAGAAAGGGGCCATTCACCTAAATAACACACATTACAAAGTTGTATAACTTTGTAATGTGCGTTATTTAGAGAATAAAAGTTAAACGCCGCATTACCCCTTTAAAATTCCATGTGCATTGCTATTCGGGGGAATTGGATTGGTGGGGGTCTCAGCAGTCAGTGACACTTATCGCATATCCTCTGGAAAGGAGATGAAGGCTTAAAGGGGTTATCCCAAGACTAAAGCTGGCCATATATCAGCAAAAACTGATGGTCAAAGACCATTCGGCAGTCAGTTATCTTTCCTGACCAGCTTTCTTCTTCCCTGTTCACAAAAACGTACAGCACAGACAAGCGTTCCACTGTTCTCTATGGGGAGTGGAGGGGTTGGGTGCAATTTTCTATCATGCCCAACCCCTATCTCCATCAACATCATCTGTCGGTGGACAGTCAGGAGAGTCCCATAAACCTTAGATTGATGTCGGAACCCGCTACAAATAAGTGATACGTATCTTTGCAGTAAATGGCCAAACACTGGGGTCCCCACTGATTGCAAAAATAGGACTTCTTGTCCCCTTGAGTGGATGGAGCAGCAACGTGCATGCTCAACCACCGCTCCATTCACTATAGACTGATAGAAATAGACAAGTACTACCTTTAAAAGTCCTGTAGCGAGCAGTGTACAAGCATACCTGCTGCCACTCTATTAAAGGGGTATTCCAGAGGAAAATTTTACCTCCTGTCCATAGGGGAAAACTAAGAGATCAAGAAGGGAGGGGGGGGGGCAGACCCTACTTGGAGATAACTGGGGGGTTCAGGGGTCGGACCTTCCGTGATCTCCTACTTCTCCCCTAAAGGAGTAATCTCTTATAGGAAGACTAAATCATGATTAAGGAGTAACATTATTGTACTTAGTTTATACAGAGATAACTTTGTACGATGTAAGGGGTTTATCCCAAAGGTCTCATATATTTGTGTAACATACTGATATATTACTTTACATATTTTACACAAGTACATATATATGTCATTCTCTTCTTTTTCTCTTCCCCTCCTTCATAGACCCTGTTTTTTTTTTCAGGAAAGTGTAATGTTTGCAATTCTATTTAAAAAAAAAACGACCCTGATGAATGGAGCGGACCAAATAACTTGTAGCCAATGACTCACACGATTAGCATTGAGAACTAAGGACAGTCCCGATTTGCCTAGCTAATAGTCAAGACATGTGATGTGCTGCTCAAGTGATGAAAGTCTTATAAATGCCCCCCAAAGCTTCAGACATCTGGTGTAATACTAGAAGTGACAGAAAATAGGGAGATTCTTCTGAAAAAGCCAGCACAATTACACAGGCAAATCCCAGTTTGCCTTTACACATGAACCTCTCTCAAAGGTTTCAGGGTCAGTGCATTCTAAAATTTCCCAGGTAGGTGGATAAAGCCATTGTGAGGTCCAGCATTCTTCTCTGGTGGTTAGAAGGTTCAGAGAAAAGAGCAGAGAACAATCGAGTTCTTACATTCTGTCCAGTGACCCCTCCTCTCTGGATAATTGGATTCTGCATTCTATGAATCTTAGTCCATTGGGGGCCTGTTCCTTTGGCAGTAATGGTTAGTGCCATTTTAGTTGACGTGTCAGTACACTACTTCAAACATCTGTGTAGGCGGAATATAGCTCTCAGTGGATGGCGGTCTACATGTAGAGAAACACGAGCCCCTGTGAAGAATGAACAAGGTTGGGTTTGATGAGAGTTGAATTGATGCCAGTATGGAATGGGCAAAATAGACAGTATGGATGGGAAACTACTGACTGAAATACTGAAATATAGACTGGTGCATAGATGGCTGGACATGTTATCCATTGATACAAACTGGAGTGCTGTCTTAGTTTAAATGGATACTATGGTATAGTGTCTCTATACAGAACTGTATAGTGAAGGCGTTCTTCCTTAGAAGACAAAATGCCTTCATGATACATTATCTGTTAGAACTTGGTACAGTCCTATTTTGTCAAATTCTGTATTTATTCACTCGAAAAAAAAACTTTTGTATACCTCAATATGAATTTTGAGGTTTTAGGAAATACAGTAGAAACCCCTCGGCGCTATATTGTGCCTCCATGGTGTCGCATTAAAGTGTACAGGAGCAGAACTGCAGTGATCAGGCCTGGCCACTACACAGTGTATAGAGCAAACCACTTCCGACCCCTTTTACTGCTTATAGTAGTCGGCAAGCATCTGATTGGTGGCGGAACGCTGTGTCAGAACCCCATCAATTGATAGCCTGTCCTGAGGGCAGGTCATTAATTATATTAGCTCCTTTAAAGTGATACTATCACTTACCTTTACTCTTGCTTCATTTCATTGATGTGTCGACTAGTCTGGGCTGTACAACAGTTGGGAGAGGGATCAAATGTTATGAAGCCCCGCCTAGGTGACACTGTCCACCAATGAAATGAAGAGATTTTAGAGCAGAAAGAAGACACAGACAAGTTTTATATGGGTATATATCATATGTGTAGCATCTAAGTATCTCACCTGCCTAACACAACAAGAAGTGGGGAGACGCCTTAAAAACATTAAAATCCATAAGTCACCGGGCCCAGAAGGTATCCATCCTAGAGTTTTGCAAGAATTAAATACTGTGTTAGACAGACCGTTATTCCTAATATTTAAAGATTCTATTACGACAGGGATTGTTCCACAGGACTGGCGCATAGCTAATGTGGTACCAATATTCAAGAAGGGGTCAAAGAGCAATCCTGGAAACTACAGGCCCGTAAGTCTAACATCTATAGTAGGTAAAGTATTTGAGGGGTTTGTAAGAGATGCTATACTGGAGTATCTTAATGAAAACAATCTTGTGACGCAGCACCAGCATGGATTTATGAGGGATCGGTCCTGTCAGACTAATCTGATCGGCTTCTATGAAGAGGTAAGTTATAGACTGGACCTGGGGGAGGCTGTGGATGTTGTGTATCTGGACTTTTCAAAGGCATTTGATACTGTGCCGCATGAAAGGTTGGTCTACAAAATGAGGATGCAAATGGGTAAGTAACTGGTTGTGTGATAGAAAACAGAGGGTGGTCATTGATGGAAAATATTCAGATTGGGTTTTAGTTACTAGTGGGGTACCACAGGGGTCAGTGTTGGGTCCACTTCTTTTTAATATTTTTATTAATGATCTTTATGAGGGGCTACAGAGTAGAATCTCCATTTTTGCAGATGATACTAAACTGGGTAAAGTAATCACCACAGAGGATGATAATATCATATTACAGAGGGATTTGGAGAAGCTAGAGCGGTGAAATGGCAAATGAAGTTTAATGTGGATAAATGTAAGGTTATGCACTTGGGCCGTAGAAATAATAAATACAGTTATGTGCTAAATAATAAAACACTGGGTAAAACTACTTCCGAAAAGGACCTGGGGGTATTGGTGGACAGTAAACTCAACTTTAGTGATCAGTGCCAGGCAGCAGCTGCCAAGGCTAATAAAATAATGGGATGCATCAAAAGAGGTATAGATGCTGAAGATGAGAACATAGTTTTGCCTCTTTATAAATCACTAGTCAGACCACATATGGAATACTGTGTACGGTTTTGGGCACCGGTATATAAGAAGGACACAGCTGAACTAGAGCGGGTGCAGAGGAGGGCAACAAAGGTCATTAAGGGAATGGGTGGGTTACAGTACCAGGACAGGTTATCACGCTTGGAGTTATTTACGCTAGAAAAAAAGACGTCTTAGGGGCGATCTGATCACAATGTACAAATATATGAATGGACAGTACAGAGATTTTTGTAGTGGTCTTTTTACTCCTAGGTCTGTAACCATGACAAGGGGGCATCCTCTACGTCTAGAGGAAAGAAGATTTTATCATCAGCATCGACGCGGGTTCTTTACTGTACGAGCGGTAAGACTGTGGAACTCTCTGCCACATGATGTTGTCATGGACGATTCATTAAATAAGTTCAAGGGAGGCCTGGATGCTTTTCTTGAACAAGATAATATTACAAGTTATGGGCATTAGATTTCCGGTGATACGTTGATCCAGGGATTGTTCTGGTTGCCATTGTAGTCGGGGGGCGGGGGGGAGTTTTCTCCCTGTGGTGGGGTGGTTGTCGTCTCCCTAGTGGGGGGTTTTGCCTTCCCTGGATCAACACAGTAGGGTTTCCCTAGGTTGAACCTGATGGACTCTTGTCTTCTTTCAACCTTATTTACTATGTTACTATGTTACTATGTGGATGGTGCACAGAACCACACATAAGATGGGTGATAATATCACTTTAATATGGTATGTTTACTGATCACACCTTAAATATCTAAACCCATTATAGTTATACTAGACAGAAACTATCAACCTTAAAAGCCTATTGTCAGTATATATGTACTGTACTGTGTACCAAACTCTCCTCAGTCCTATCAAACCAACTTCTATCTAGAAGAAAGTATATATCAGAGGTGGTATTGATTCTCATTGAAGAGATCCATTAATGTATGGAGACTTATAATCAGGCAATGCTCCATGGGAAAAAGTATGCAAATAAGCTTTCCAACAGAAAGCAGGAAACTAATATATTTATTTATATACTGTATATTTTTTAAAGTGGTCAGCCAGTGAAAATCTTTTTCTTTCAAATCAACTGGTTTCAGAAAGTTATATCGATTTGTAATTTACTTCTATTTAAAAATCTCAAGTTTTCTAGTACTTATCAGCTGCTGTATGCCCTGCAGGAAGGGGTGTATTCTTTTTAATCTGACACAGTGCTCTCTGCTGCCACCTCTGTCCGAGGCAGGGACTGTGCAGAGCAGGAGAGGTTTTCTATAGGGGTTTGCTGCTGCTCTGGACAGTTCCTGACATGGACAGAGGTGGCAGCAGAGAGCACTGTGTCAGACTGAACAGAAAACACAAACACAATTTCCTGCAGGATAAACAGCAGCTGATAACTATGGGATGACTTGAGATTTTTAAATAGAAGTAAATTACAAATCGATATAACTTTCTGAAACCAGCTGATTTGAAAGAAAAAGATTTTCGCTCGAGAACCTATAGTAGGGGGTTAACACGCAAAATCGTAAGATAAAATAAAGAACAGACAACACAAATGTTGAATGTTGAGAGAGGACCCTGCCTGCAGGGGCTTATAAATAGCCAACTAGAGTCTCCTCCAAAAAAAGCCATCCATCTCTAAGGGGTGACTCTTTGAAGGTGCCAGTGAATCTTATGCTGCGTTTACACGAAGCGATAAGTCGCCCAATCGTCCGTTTAACGATTTTGAAGCAACTATTTGTTTTTTATAACGATCAGCGTTCAGACGTTCAGATCGTTTTTAAGATCGCTTTAGCCCATCTTTTACATAGGGTGAATCTGTGAAAGACTGTTTACACGAAGCGATCTGCGAATTTTTAGCAAACGACAATTTGAGAACATGTTGAAAGATCAAAATGAACGATTTCTCGCTCGACGCTTGATCCTTTGCTGTGCGATCGTTATTGCGAAAATTCGAATGACAATCGTCCGTGTAAACTACGCATTAGAAGAAGAAATTTGAAGAAAATTTTCATACATTAAGTCAACGCTTACCCATAATCCTCCCCTTCATCTACATCTTCTCCCCTCCCTTGGTTGAACACTACAGTATGTACCTACATAACGGTCCTGTTGGCTTCAGAGCCGACATCTATAGAAATATCTATGCGGATAGACCTCTTTTTGTTTCCACTTTTCTCGGCCGAAATGTCAAATGACATCAAGCCTTGTCGGCACTTGACAATTGTAAAATAATTCTTAAGATTCCACATCTCTCCTACACAGAGGAGCGGCATCCTTAACCCCTTCATTACCACCTGTTTAACAAAAGGAGGGGTTACGACACCTTTTTGAGAAGTGCCCCACAGGGGGTTTCTATTGGGAATGTGTTGGGCAATGCCGGAATCCACTCTATTATTGCATAACAAGTCTCTCTTCAGAAGGGAGACCCACGGAGTTTGACTCCCGTTTGACCTCCAGGCTTTCTTCTCTCCTACTGATGAATGCATACAATAACACCAGCTGTCTGTTCCTCCCAAATCTAAGCGAGGAAGAAAGCCACTGATTACTCAAATACAGTCATTAAAGGGGGAAATGTGTTTTTAGGGCTGTCAGAGTGATTAATGAGGGTCAGCAATGCCTGAAAAAAAAAAAGAGTGTGTCTGTTTAGTCTAACTGGCAGGCAGGCTTTCTTATTGATTTATTGCAGCAGTTGCTATGGCCCTGTGGTGTGTGTAGTATGTGTGCCTGTGTGTCAAAGCTGTAGCTTTAACCCTTTGGTGACAGACCACTGGGCCCCGCTTCCTCAATGCGGCCTTTCTCTTCCAGTTGCCGTGCACATGCATTACTGAGTGATTTTGCTATTGCCGATACTTTTTCTTGACTTATAATGCACCCGTAACTTTATAAAGGCTATCATTCCACAAAGGGCCCTATTCCACGGGACGATTATCGTTCGGATAGTCGTTAAATCGATTGGTTATAAGTGATAATCGTTCGGTTGAATAGCAGTTAACGACTAAACGATGAACGGGAAATCGTTGATCGCTTAATAAGACCTGGACCTATTTTTATTGTTGCCCGTTCGCAAATCGTTCGCATGGAATAAGACGCCGTTCGGTCGTTTGCGGTAGAGACGAACAGAATGGCGACGACAAGACGACCGCGAGAACGATCATACGTAAGGATCATCGTTCCGTGTAAATAGGTGAACGATTTGAGATCGTTTATCGTTAAGGATTATGCGAACAATAATCGTCCCGTGGAATAGGTCCTAAAGGGCCCTATTACATGGGACGATTATTGTGCGAAAAATTGTTATATTGTTCGAATTTAATCGATAATTGTTCTGTGTAATTGCAGGCAATGATTGAAAAATCGTTTGTGTGTCGTTGATCGTTGATTTAGATCTGAACCTAAAATCATTGTTAATCGTTCCCTAATCGTTCGCTGTAATTCCACATTCGTTGATCAAGTTCCGCATTTTTTCACTAATCGTTCAGTGTAATTGCACATTGTGCATTGTTTTGCTGGGATCATATGCAGCAAATGATCACAGTAATAACAATCGTAACTGACGACTATCATGGTCCATTTGCACAGAAAGATTATCTGCCAAAGATTTGAAGCCAAAACCAGAAACAGACTATAAACATAGATCAGGTCATAAAGGAAAGACTGGATTTCTCCTCTTTTCAAATCCATTCCTAGTTTTGGCTTCAAATCTTTGGCAGATAATCTGTCAGATAATCTTTCTGTGTAAATGGACCCTCATTCTGTGCAATATGTTGAACGATTCAGGTTAACGATAAACAATCTCGTTTGCGATTGTTTATCGTAATGGTGTGTTTACACGTAACGATTGTCATGCAAATTTGCGCGATAACGATCGAATTCGAACAATAATCGTACGTGTAAACACAGCGAACGATCAAACGACGAATGATACATTGCTCATTTTGATCTTTCAACATGTTATCAAATCGTCGTTCGTCGTTCGCAAAAAATTCGCAAATCGTTCCGTCTGAACAGTCGTTCGCCGATTTAACCAATGTGTGAGATAGGCTTAAGCGTTCGCAAAACGGTCGCAAAATAAATTTTTCGTACGATATATCGTACCGTATAAACGCTGATCGTTATGAAAAAAAAATCAATACTCCAACATCGTTAATCGTACGATCGGGCCAATTATCGTTTCGTGTAAACGCACCATAAGTCGTTAATCGTAAAAAAAAAATCGATCAGTGAAATAGGACTACATTCACTCACCGTCATAAAATGATGGCCGTTTTAATGGATGACCAGAAATAGCGTCCGTTTTTACAAATGTATCTAAATTTTTCTGTGCTACTTTTCATCATGCACCTAAGGGGGGGCATGGTAAGTGTCATGGTTTAGTAGACATTATTATTTACAACTTTTTAAAAAGTTACAAAAAATGTAAACAATCTTGCTCCTATGTGTGTGGGGGAGGGAGCATAAAAATGCAAGTTGCCTTGAAAAAATGCACAAAATCATCAGATATTGCACAGCAATATGATAAACTGTAGTTTGAATAATTGAAGGGAGAAAGGACGAGCTTGACAAGTGGGACAACCATAGATTGATCACCGCTACCACCACATTTTTATTGTATGGGGTTTTACGCCACCTGTTGGGTGGAGCAGAGTTGCACAGAAAGCTCCACACAATGTGCCATACAAAACAAAAAAAATGCTCTGAAAAACAAAAGCTCACATAGCATTTCCCCCAAAAGAAGTAATAAATATAATTGCTTAGAAATTTGAAGTGTAGTTTGGTGTAGAGTGTTCAACTGAAAGACTTCAGAAAGATTACCAATGATTTTGAGGCCAGCTCAAAAGATGCGATCAACGACATACTAACAAATATTTGTTCGTCGTCTGATCTTTTCCGCATTTACACCAGAAGATTATCAATTTTTTTGCACAATAATCGGCCCGTGTAAAAGGTCCTTGTGCAGCTACCACTGTAGAAGACATAACCAATTTAACTTCATCCGAGAAGTTTTGATAAAATAAATTTGGAAGTCACCAAATTTTAACACACAATGCAGCGATAAATTCCCCTCATTGTTTTTTGTTTTTACCTACCAGTCTTTAAGTGTCCCTGTCATTTTTCTCAGACCCTGACGGATCTCAAGATTTCGCTGGGAAAAATACCATAGCTTGCGTCACTTCCCGTATGGACCTTCCAGTGCAGCCGGATGGGCATAGCAGCCAGCAGAGAAGTGAAGCGTGTTGTTTAAGCTTCTCCCAATGATGTCTGGAGATTAGTGATCATGCCCAAAGGCCCTATTTCACAGAAAGATTATCGGGTGTATTTGGCTGATATAGGCTGTTACAGCCAATAATCGCCCCGTGGAATAGAAGGCAAACGATCAGCCGACATCGTTCAAACCTGTTGAAAAACAAACGACTGTGATAGCAGCAATATACTGCCGTCACTCCAAGGAATAGGAGCAGCAGCAGCAGACTGCCACTATCCTCTATGGGCTGCCCGGACGATCCTGAACTCACCCGCACAGAGCGCTGACAGCGCTCGTTTGCTCCTCTATGTCTGCCCGTGGAATAGGGCCTTAAGTTGTACTTTATTTTCTTTAAGGGAGTTTCAGACTATGTTCCCACTGACTGAATGATCGTCTGAAGAATGGTCAGTTTGTAGACACATTTTAGTCTATAATGGCCATAATCGTTGTTTATACTTGCCATACAATATTATAGACACCAGGCATAGGAAGAAGAGTCTTTCTGGGAACATTTTGGGAACATTCTGAGAACAATTTTTCCTGAAATGGACATAGGAGCGTTCTTATACTGAAGATTTTTTTTTTGCCATCTATCAGCCAAAAATTTGAAACGATGCCGACGCCTTTCAGGCTTTGTGCACATGACTGTGCCATGTGCATGAGCTCCTTATTGCGTAATGGTTTGGGGCATTATTCAGTAACACTGATGTGATTTAAAGGGTTATTCCAGAGAATTCATTTCATATTTAAAATATTAAAAACGGTAGTCACCTGCTGCAATTCCCTTGCTGGTGCCATTCAGACAGTGCCATCCCCACTCCTCTGTCCTTCCTGTTCCCCTCTTGAACAGAATACGCCCTTTTTATAAGACTAAGGGCCCTATTACATGGGAAGATTATCGTTCAGAAAATCGTTAAATCGTTTGCAACTTAACTATATTCGTTTCATATAATAGCAGACAACAATTTATTGACCAACGAGAAATCGTTTTATCGTTGATCGTTTGCAAATCTTTCACGCGTCGTTTGGTGTAATAAGACGTCGTTCTGGCCGCACGCTCCATTGTGTGCAGTGGGAAATTTGGATGCGGGTGCACACTGATGCGCCCGCATCCGAATTCAGCGGCAGTGAACATCATCCGGCTGGTACAGTACTGCAGTACTGGCCAGCATGATCTTCAGTAACACCGGCAAGGTCACAGAACGGCCGGTGTTTTACCAAATGTAAACATGGGCTAAAGGTTTATGTCTGGCCATTGAAAGATTTAAGGCTGTGGATCACAAGAAATAGGAAATATAAAAAAAGGACTCCTCCCTGCAGGAGCCACCTCTAACCTTGGCGCAAGAAATGCAACGGCGGCTTCTCCCCCAAAGACAAAAGAACTGTATGACGGCAACCTAAGGGCCCTATTCCACCGGATGATTATCGTTCGCATAATCATTAACGATAAACGATCCAAACGACCGCTATTACGAAAGACCTGAAATCGTTCGCCCATTTACATGGAAAGATAAACGCTACTTATGATCGTTCTTGCGGTCGTCTTGTCGTTGCTATTGCATTCATCACTACTACGAATGACTTCTTATTCAATGCGAACGATTTGCGAACGAGCAACGATAAAAATAGGTCCAGGTCTTATTAAACGATCAACGATTTCTCGTTCGGTCGTTAGTCGTTAACTGCTATTCAAACGAACGATTATCGTTTAGATTCGAACGATTTAACGATAATCTGAACGATAATTGTCCGGTGGAATAGGGCCCTAAGGCAGAGCTATTACCTTAGCTGCAAAGAAGATCTCATAGTCACATTTTTCCTGCAATTTTGCAAATCATCTAAGTGGTTTGGGTTTCACTTTTTCCTTTCCATTCATTAGACAGATAAATCATCAACCAGGAACAAGCTGTTCCCTCTGTAATAGAGCTGTCATGTCATATGCAGTGTAAGTGTTAGCACCATGGAACCTACTACGGAACTTCCCGCACATGCCTTGCGCTTGACTCATATTCTAATCTTTATTTTTTATATTTCTCAATTTGTAGATTAGTTCTAAGAAAGGAAGTACATGAGTTCCAAGGAAAAGAATCTAATTCAGGAAGAAATGAATGCTACATGAACATTAGGAAGGTTTCCATCACATTGTTGTGACATGTCTGGTGGCACCAATTTGGCCTAGCCCAGGACAAGGTGGTTCAAAATACGTTTTTCCTTCTCTGCCTTCATGGCTAAGAAGAGGCTAAAAAGAGGAGAATGACCATTCAGTTGGTTCCCCTTGCCTTGTTTTCCAAGTTTCCAATGTCTTTACAGATGTGAACCAGAAAAAAATTGTATGGACAAAGATTCCCCTCTAATTGCCCATAGCAGCACAATATTTCATCCGAATGGCATTATTATTTATTACATAATATATAACACCAATATTCACAGAGATTTGGTCCCCATCACCATCTAGATTCCCTATCTGTGACACATACTGGGGAATTTCATAGGGTGTATGGTACGAAAGAAGCTTGTGTGGCCATAATACAGAAGGAAGCATACCTACACTTGCCAAACTCCAGTGTATGTCACGGACCCCCAGGACATAGGCACTGCATACATAGGCTAGTAGGTATAGTTTTGCTCATTTTTGTATATTATAATACCTACTTTTAAAATTGTCCCTATATAATATACTATACACCAATTAAATGTAGGCCTGTTAAGAGATTGTTTGGTAGGGTCTTCACCAAAAAAGTCGATTCAGTTAGACTCAGCTTTGCTCTGAATTTCCCAAAAATGTGGATTCATACAAATCAGATTTTGGGCAGGATTTGTTTCAGATGAATCAATACAGGAGCAAGGAGTCCTATGAAAAGATAGGAGTCCCTGCTGCTGTACACTGAGCTTGTAGGCATACACTGTGTGCCCACCCACATTCCCATTCAGTGAGATGGGTGCATCCGGC
Source organism: Dendropsophus ebraccatus (assembly GCF_027789765.1). Lineage (NCBI taxonomy): Eukaryota > Metazoa > Chordata > Amphibia > Anura > Hylidae > Dendropsophus > Dendropsophus ebraccatus. The sequence continues at coordinate 186,899,645 of NC_091454.1, read as the reverse complement.
CCAGCAGATGACTTTGCCACAGTATTTGGAGTATTTAATTACTGGCTGGGTAAGCCCATAATACTGTTCACTGTGGTTCTACAATGGTGCTACAATATCTTTCAGAACAGACAGTACAGCAAAATGGTGTTGTGACAGATATGGAGCAGAGGCCAGGCTTATGGACTTATCCTGCTAAAAACCTGCAAATACTCCAAATACTGCACATGTGAATTGAGCAGAGAGACGAATAGTGTATGCCTCCTAACTCATTGTTAAGAAGCAGGGATTTCTTTTCTTTTGACAGGCGCCCCTGCTCCTGTACAAATTGTACATTGACTCAAATCAACTGGCTGATTCAAATAAAACTTAAATAAAAAATACATTTTGAGAGATTCTCTTATCTCTAGTTCTCACATATCACATGGTAAGAACACTGTCGTCACCCATCTAAGGAATATATCATGTACAAGCTCACAGCCTCTTGATTAAATGAATCCTATATTTGTCTGTGGGTGATAAATGCCACTGTTCACAGCCTCTGTTTAACATATGGTGGGAGCTTTTTCTGATGTATATTTTAAAAGGAGGCCAAAAGCATGATGTGAACAACCCCTAAGGCTGGAGTACACATCAATGCCAGCCAAGTCTAAACTCCACAAATATCATTGTGAACCAATGACTTTGATAAAGTACATGTTGGTTAGTGGAAATACAGAAGGGCCACAGGTGGTCACCAGGTGTTGTTCTCATTTTAAAGTGATATAGTTGTCTGGCTCTTGTTAGGGTATCTTTGGGTAAGTTTCTCGTGGTCATGAATCAACATTTCTACTGATAAATTATACCACAGAACGAGAAATGTTTATTTTCAAATGACTACACCCAACACTGTCCTCTATTGTAGTTTATGTCACACTGCGTTACAGTCACTTCTACGACGTGTTATTTGCATGGTTCAGATGTTTTCATAGTGGATTTCCTGTTGGTGTCAGATACTACGGAATATAACTACATAAATATAACTAAAAATTGAAGGAACTTTTCAGAAAAATAGTCATACTTTCTATGTTGGTAGAAGAAGTTTCAAGGTATTTTGTAAGAGTATATAAAATCTGAAACTTATGACCTCTGATAAAGCTGGAAGGTGAAACTGGTCGGACACATCAGACACCTACATCCCTCTATTCTTCTTTTTTATCCCCTAGTAGTATTTGATCTTTTAAATGGGGTAGAGGGGATGACAAATTTTCTTCTGAACATGGAGTCCTCTTCTTTCTTCCCCATATGCTAAACCACTCTCCATCAGTAGGAAGAAAACTAGCAAAACCAGTCTTCTCCAAAAGGAAGTGTCAGCCATATGTTAACAACAGGTGAGGGCTTTACTGCCAACTTTAAAGCAGCTTGCAACTTTCTATAGCAGGGCTGGGGAACCTGTGGACCTCCAGCTGTTGCAAAACTACAATTCCCATCATACCTGGACAGCCAAAGCCTTTGGGCTTTGGCTGTCAAGACATGGTGAAAATTGTAGTTTTGCAACAGCTGGATGGCCGCCGGTTCCCCATTCTTTTCCTATAGGATTTCATGTAAGGGAAATAGCTAATATATTTAATGGCTCAAAAATGTGTTGTTGGCAAGACATAAGGTTGTACTCGACTATAGTCATGGGGAGATTTATCAAACATGGTGTAAAGTGAAACAAGCTCAGTTGCCCCTAGCAACCAATCAGATTCCACCTTTCATTCCTCACAGACTCTTTGGAAAATGAAAGGTGGAATCTGATTGGTTGCTAGGGGCAACTAGGCCAGTTCACTTTACACCATGTTTGATAAATCTCCCCCATTGTGTACACCTTGGGGTACCAAAAGAGCACAGACTCTCCAAGACTCCACACCTCTACAGGTATCCTGTGGTATCTGGCACCATTAGGAGAAGATCCTTTAAGTCGTGTAAGGTGGAGTCTTGATGGACTGGAGCACATTACAGATACTAGATCAGATTTGAATCTGGGAATCTGAAGGCCAAGTCTTTGTCATGTTCTTCAATACATTTTTGAACAGTTTTTGCAGTGTAATTCCCCCAATTGAAGTGGCCACTGCTTTCAGGTAATATGGCTGTGGTACTTGGTCTGTACAATGTTTAGGGAGGTGATATGTGACAAAGTAAGGGTCCTATTAGACAAAGTGATTGTTCATTTCCACCAATTAACGATAAATGATTGCAAATGAGCATTTTTGGGAATGACCTGAATACACCATAATATATAGGCGATAGTTGTTAGTTACCATTGCAAGTACTATCATAATTACAATCATTCATATACTCTAATATACAAACTATCGTAATTACAAACGAATGATGTGTACATACACCAAAAGATTTGTGAACTATTAACGATTTGTTTATGGTAAGATGCCATAAACGACATACGTACACATTTTAGTTAGTCATCTGATCATTGTCTGCATACACACTGCATACACACTGCAAGATTATTGCTTAAAGAGACTCTGTCAGCAGGTTTATGTTGTCCTATCTCAGGGTAGCATAAACTAGTGACAGAGAAGCTGAACAAAATGATGTATCACTTATATTATTCTGTGCAGCTGATCCAGAGATATCCTCCTGAATAACAGAAACAATAAGTAGTCCTCTCCATTATGTGCGTGAGCCCAGTAGTTCTCAATATTAATGAGGAGAAAACTCTGCACACAAGCATCTGATTGGCAGTTATCTATCTATGCTGTTTATAGGCACTCAGCTGTCAATCATCAGCTGGAGGGTGGTGGGAAGGGTGTGGCAAGAATCCTATTCTCCTGCATATTAGAAGAACGGCTGAATAGAATGATGTACTGTAAGTAATAGGTCAATCTGTTCAGCATTTCTGTCACTACTTCATGCTGCCCTCATTTAGGGCAGCACAAACCTTGTGACAGTATTCTAAGACCATTTTATCATAGCCAGTAGGAACTTTCTAAGCAGTTTGTGCTACACTTGTTTTTCAGTGAGATGAGACCAGGCAGAACAGTTTCATGCCCAATTCATTTCTGTGTGCCCTTGGTGCTCCTGAACCTCCTACCAATTCACCAGTTGTCTTTCTTTAAGCCTTTTTGGTACTAGCCACTGCATACAAAGAACACCTCACAAGAAGTGCCGGCTTGGAGATCCTCCAAACCAGTTGCCTAGCCAGCACAATGTTGTCCTTGTCAGTCGCTCAGATTCTTATACTTGCCCATTATTCCTGCTTTCAACACATCAAGTTCAAGAACTGACTGTTCACTTGCTGCCTAATATATCCCACCCCTGACATGTGTCATTATAAAGAGATAATGTAAGTTATTCACGTCACCTGTCATTGGTTTTAATGTTGCAGCTGATCGGTGTATACTGTTCTTACACAGGGGTCTCTACTGTCTCTATCCCATCCAATTGTGGATTAAAGTATTCGGTGTGATACAAGCTTGGATTAAGGCCATATGACCACAAAGAAACAACTTCATACTAAATTTGGCCATTCTCAGTATCCATCCTGCGGTGAGGGGGGACTTCAGACTATACAAGACTGACTGTGGAAGGAATCAGGTTGTAACCAGCCCTACTATTTATTAAAGCACCTGCTGGATAAGACTACTTTCATATAATCTATGAAGAATTTTAATGCGCTATTTATTATTATTATTATTATTATTATTATTATTATTATTATTATTTATGAATAAGCATTAATATATAAAACGATAAAGAACAATTTTCAGGGGTATTCCAGGCTTAGACATATATCAAATAAGATCCTTATGATCCTTATGATCTTTTTGGATAAGTGTCCTGAAAAAGAAAAATCACTTTGGCAACCCTGATACTCCATCGTGGATGGTCCTCTGGTGCCTTGGAGGTCTTTATTACATGCAGACGCAAGTACATACATAGGGGGAGACATCAAAGGGTGTAAAATTTAGACTGGTGCAAACTGGGCCCAGCAACTAATCACAGCTCAGCTTCCAGCTCTGGTGAAAGGGAAGCTGAGCTGTGATTGGTTGCTGTGGGCAGTTTGCACCTGTCTAAATTTTACACCCTTTGATAAATCTCCCCCATAGTGTTAGAATATGAAAAAAAACTGTGATGCAAAACTTAGTAATGTAAGACCTAGCCTGATTTTGCAGGGTTTTTGGAGTAGGTTTTAAATATAATCCCTATTCTATTAAGAAGCCCTAGTTACAGTCAGCGACTCCAGCGTTAGGTTATTTCACGTGAGACAGAGAATAGGCAGACCGTAGCTTTCAATCGTCCAGGACAAGTGCCTTGCTACCTCCCACCACTGCAGGGCCAAGTCCGCTTACCTACTTTGGAGTCCCATCTCCCGAGTCTGCAGATTCTGGACCGACTCTGCAAATAGATTCGCTGAACTATTACACGGGGCAGCATAGAGGAGCAAACGAGCGCTGTCAGCGCTCGTTTGCTCCTCGTTCCCCACTCACTGCCACCGCTATTACACCTGTTGGCAGGGAGCAGGTGAGTACAGGGAGGCCACGGGAAACTGCGGGGGGCTGCCCGGGTAATTGCTAAAACATCCGGGCAGCCCATAGAGGACAGCGGCGGTCTCTGCTCCTATTCCACAGAGCGATGGCAGCAGATCGTTGCTATATTAGTCGTTTGTCTTTCAACATGTTGAAAGACAAATGACAGCAACGATCAGCCAACATAGTTTATTTCAGCTTATCATTGCCTTCTGTTACACAGGATGATTATCGGCCGTAACGGGCGATATTGGCCGAATAATCGTTCCGTGTAATAGGGCCTTAACTTGTATTTTGTATAGGTAAAGGTACATTTTTACCCCAGACAACATGAGTTCAAAGAGAAAAAGCTACTCCATGGAGTACAAGAAAGGGATTGTTGTGCATGGTAAAAAAATACCCTGAAAATAGGCCCTGGCACTTAGGTTTTATATGGTAAGTTTGAGTATATTTATTATTTTATGGATATATTTTAGGCCATAAGAACCTTTAGTTTTTTTTATAAGATTATTTTCTACTACTACAACTGTCCAAATGGTGTCAATTACACTGGACATTTACATTTTTGAGAAAACGTCAGCTATGCCAAGTCATAAAGTCTGAAAACCAAGTGTAACATATTATTATAGTCAGAGACTAAAAAGCCAATGGATCTTGTACTAGTGTTGTAAGGAAAGCGTGAGAAATGAGTAAGAAGGAACTGGGGTATAAAAAGGCGTACGTGAAAAAATAACTGCACCCTTAGGTCAAAAACTGTTCAGTGTGGCAAATAAGTGGGGGGAATCTGAAAGGAGGGATATATTTTTTGCAGCACCGAGTTTGGCTAGTGAGATGAATCCAGCCAATGTATCTCTGTTATATGTGTGTAAATATATATGCCCTGTTTAGCACCAACAAATTGCGACTGTAAAGAAATAATAACATAATGCTCTCCTGCTTGCCTGAAATAAATAGGTTATAATTATACACCTTGTTCAACATCCAAGCGCTCTGCTATTTTTCTTTCATGGCAACCAAGGCCCAAGACAGGGAGCCAACTGGGATCCTAACATCAGTGCTTGAATTTATGGAGCTCTTTGCTAGCCAGTGTGTATAGGGACATAGCTGCATTATAAGAACGTACACCTCTGATGATTGATAGTCTTCAAGGGTAGCCGTCCACAGTCATGATCGGAATAATAAGCACAATACTTTCCGTGACGCAAAATTGGAGACAGGCGATAATCTCATAAATTTACCTGTCAATAGAGAATGGATCTACGCGAGTGTAACCTTCCAAAAATCAGTACCGTAGTGGTTTTCTAATGCAAAACGCGAAAATAATCAGAATGTAAGACTCTTTGTTCTCGAACATTGCTTCTTACAAGCCAGTCATTACTCGTATGTAATAAGATATTATTCCGATACTGTAATAGGTAGCCGAGTATTTAAATAGAACATTTTATTATAGTCTAATTGCATTAAAAGCATAACTGTGGCTGGCGGAAAGAGTAGGGGGGAACACGCAGCTGGGGAGAACAATACGGGGCGAGCGAGCCTGTTTTTCATCTCATAATCACCCCATTAAGGACACAATTTCTCATGTCCAGCGGTAATTCCCTAAACTGAAACAGGCTCAGTCGCTCGCTCTGTTCTTCAGCACTGGATCCGCGCCTGCAGTTCGGCACTACGATTCCCCCCCCCCCCCCCCCATTTTTCACCCCCTCTCTCCCTCTCTTCCCTCGCTCTCTATTTGTCCCAATGAAGTGGCCTTTTATCTATTCTGTAGGTACAAATGAAGCTGTCAGACTTGATCAAGCATATGATATGACAGCCTGTGGAAGTCAGTACCCCTTGAACAGAAAACCCTTGTCTGTCACAGCTGCCTGAAACAAACTATAATACATAGATTGATGACTGTGAAAGCAGGACCGCTCTATTTTCGGTGAAAACACTTCTTGAAAGATCTTGAAAGGAGCTGGCAGGTCTGCAGCCCCAATGATTAATGAGCATTGGCTGCACAAGATAGATTTCTCCCACTGCCAGGACTTCATAGAGCAGGCCAAAACATGTTATATCCCTCTTTAGCTTTCCTTGTTGTTCCGGAAATGACATTAAACGACAGGCCGCATATGGAAAAAGTTAAATATAAATTACTGCTGAAAGAGACGTAGTTTGGTTTAGTTTAGTTGAAAATGTTTATGAGTTCAGAAACACGGCACTGCATATGTATTTAAAATGATAAATGAGTTTCAATAACTGAAGAATTTCTGCTTGCGGGCAGGTTTTGAAACCTACACAGTTTTGGCAGTGTTTATCTTTCGCTGACTGCAGAATAACAGCAGGCCTAGAACTTCATAAATCTACCAGACTCAAATCAGTCATTTTGCTTTTTTTTTTTTTCTTTTCCCCCTCCACGGTTTGTTTTTCCAAGGACAAAATAACTCTGCGGATGAGAACAGTCTTCCAGCCCGAGACCAGAACAGGCCTTCGATTTAATGCAGGCCTTCGATTTAATACAAACTTTGATTAAATACAGGCCTTCAATTTAATAGAGGCCTTGATTTAGGACAAGCTTTCAATATAAAGCAGGCCTTCAATATTTGCTTTAATGAAGGCCTCTGCCTTAATACGGACGGTCAATTTCATACCAGCCTCTGGTTTAATACGCTCTTTGATTTAATAGCGGCCTCCGGTTTAATACACTGATGTGATTCAGTGCATTCATTGCACACAGACAGGCATCTATTGGTTATCACATTATTTTGATACAGATTGAGGAAAAAAGGGTTCACTTGACTTTATTGTCCAGGCCATGTATGAGAACATGTGTGTAATATTATTTGATGGTTGTTCTTAATGCCGGCGGGGGAAAAGGTAATGCCTTTAAAGGGGTTATTCTTCTAAGCAAAATGATAACTTTATGGCTACAAGTATGTAAAATGAATAAAGAAGCTATACTTACCTCTCTGCGGTTCCCTGGTGCCCTTCTATGGATCTCTGGTATCCCTACAAGACGATCCTGCCTTCTCTTTCAGACAGACTCGTCTACGCCTACAAAAAAGATAAACTTTTTTCAGATGTTTTTGGCCATTTTAGCGCTACAGCAAATGCTATTATGCAATTAACAAAAAAAGCAATTTGTGTGACAATACAGTCCAAAAATTCTGAAACCAGAATTTTGTCAGCTATAAATGGGCAGAAAAGAAAGAGCATTTTACTTAAAATGGAACTGTCAGTAGAAAAAAGGGATGTAATTAAGCTGTGGTTAGATAGGGCTGGTCATAAGGAGTCTGGGCATACTCTATATTTCATCATATTGCATTCCAGTGCCAAGATCTAAGATTTTTTGTTACAATGTAAATGAGGCTCAAAACCCCCAGCCAGGAGGCATCCCCAGCACAGCAAGAACCCGGGTAAGTCTTGCCCATGTCCTCTTATTCACCACTGCTGTACTCGCCTGCATTCACCTACCCCATTTGACTGATAGTTACTAGATAAAGAGGACATGGGATGCACCTACCTGGGCTCTGTGAAATTTTACTTAAAGTGAATTACCAACCTTTTTTTCCCTTGGTTTGACAAGAGAAATGCAATTAAAAATGGTTATTCAGCCCGATCAGATCACAATTTAGCAACCCACTGAATGTTTGAACAAATAAAAAAACACAATGAAATATATTGGTCAGTTCACTGGCGCAAACCTTCAAAAAGTATCGGAGCTCCCGACATAATTATTCATGATGCTGGGAGCTCCAGAGGCGCAGGACACAATCGTATACGTACAGAATTTTAAGGACATGTGCATTGGCCCTTACCTGAAAAAGGGCATACTTTAAATGATGCCTTACCTTCTTTATGATAGTATCCTATTTCTTTGTGTTTTTTTTTGTTTTGTTTGTTTTTGTTTTCTTTTTTTTGGGGGGGGGGGGGTGGAAAAGCATTGCATATCATGTTTTTTTGTTTTTTTCAAATTTAATGGGAAATGTATGGAAACTTAAAACTTTATGTCTCCCTACATCTAAAAAAAATCTGTTTTTCTTGTATGTAGAAGTTTATGTCTGCTTTTTATTAATGTTTCATGTGTATGTTAAATGGGCAATAGAATCATGATTTGAAGAGAGTTGTAGAGAGAAAAATAGTATATAAAAAAAAATTATTGGCTTTGGCGGGCATTATGGAGCCGGGACATGACATCAACGGACCAGGATCTGCAGGACGTGGTGTGAGCAGTGCGACTTCTTTATTATGTTTCCCCCAACCCCTTGCACACCCGGGGATTTTAGATTTGTAATGTAATTTTATGATAGTTCGGCAACTGCAAGGAATGATACCAGTGGGATGGCTGGGGCTTTCAGTCCTCCACTGGTCACTGTCTGCATAGGACTTTCCATGCTTTGTGCGCTGCCCCAGTGACAAAGAGGGTGGCTTAAAGCGAGTTTCTCCCTCATCTCTTGAAGTTTATGGAACGAAGTCTATTTGTACACATGTGTTCATGTATGAATCCTTAGTTTTCAGCCATAACAGTGTAACCAGTACAGATATGTGAAATACACATGTAATAAGACATAGATGGATGACACCCAATTCTAGTGGGACACTGTGCTAGTACCAGCAAATAAGCTGACCTAATAAATCAGGCTTTGTGGGTATAATAATGCACATGGACTCAGTAAATAGTTTTATGAAAGTTGACTATATAGTATACTAAAGTCAGATATAGAATGTTGCTAAGAAAATAATAAGAAAGTTTTAGGAGGCTTCAGTAAACCACCAGTGTTTCCTGGCTGTAAAAACAGAGGAGTAGAATATAAAACATACAGTACTTACCTGCTGCAGGCTGCAGCAGTGTCCTCCTCCAGCTTCTCCTTTGCTCTGGCACTGCATAGGAGTGGGGATGGTCCGAACCGAGTTCGTAGGGAGTTCGTACAACCCGAACCCTCGGTAATGATTCCCGCTGTCTGCCCGCTCCGTGCAGCGGGCGGATCCAGCGGGAGGACCGCCTGGAAAAATGGGATACAGCCATAGCCATAGGCTGTATACCATTTTTCCAGGCGGTCTTCCCGCTGGATCCGCCCTCTGCACGGAGCGGGCAGACAGCGGGAATCCGATGCCGAGCGTTCGGGTTCATCCGAACCTCGGCGGGTTCGAGTAGCGGCCTCTTGTGGCCAGAGGTTTAATGCTGCCCCTGGCAACAAAAGTGATTGACAGGATCGGGAGCCAATGGCTCCCAACCTGGTCAATCACAACACCGAAATCACCTGCATGAGCTCCTGATTGGGAGCGCATACAGTTAAAGGGCTGGCGGCATTTGCCCAGTTGCTAGAACTGGACCGAGCTGCCATGCAATACATCTGGAATTCCAGAATGATTCTGGTTGTAAATCCGGAGCTCTTTAGAATTCTGGATGCCCCCATAGGGTTCTATGGGGCGTATGGGGCGAATTCTGGACAAATATAGGACACCCTGACAAATATAGGACGCCCAAATAAACAATGAACAGGTACTCACCCCAGCAGCACCTATAAACAGCAGTAATGACCTGCCTAAACCCAGGTAAATGGCCAAAGGAGTATCATGCTATACTTTTTGGCCCTAATGCAAAATCTGTAACCAAACCCTCCCCTACGATGTGGTATTTATCATTCCAGTTTTTTTTATGTAGGATATGGGTGCTTGGTCACGCCTAGACACCAGGGTTCGGGTGCTAATGCTATTTTTGCTTCCTTATATCTGTGAATCATTCACTGAGCGGAGACTGGAGTATATGTAAACATTAAAACTTTATACTCACAAGCAACAGGCAAAGACATATCAGAAAGCCAAAAATCCCCAGAGTCTCAGTCCGCCAAGATTCATAATTTAACATCCATACAGACTAATCTAAAAATATTACTAACATAAACTGTGAGATTATTATGGCAATGAAATATGTCTGACTATTCCAAAACCCTAACTGAATTATTGACAGTTTAGCACATCTCACATCCAATAACAAATCCAATATTAGAGAACATTACGCTACCAGGCCTGACTGTTCTATGCTTGTTAGAATAGCTCCGCTACATACACAACCCCGTATGACCTAAAGAGGTATTCCAATATACAAAACTTGACTTCAGTCGAAAGCATGTATGATACAAAGTAAAAATCCTCGATCTATGGTAATTCCAGAATTTTATTTAATTTTTTTTATTATTTTCCCACATAGTCATTCACTTGAAATGTGTCGTATATAGTTTATTGCTTAGGGTTACGACCTGTACTTCAGCTTTAGCTTTCCGGTCAGACATGCTCAGTTGCATCACTATGGGAGGCTGAGCTGTTTGTCTTTGAAACAGCAGATGATAGGAATTAAGAACTAATGTGACAGGGAGCCCAGTAGAAAGGGCCCAGGACTGTGGGGATTTGCGGTTAAGCAATTGGAGAATACAGGTGGAGGAGAACAGCCTGGAGTAGAAATGTGCTACCCACATGGGTTGTTGAAGCCATGTCTACTTTTGTTATGCTGAGATGGAGTCCATAAGGAACTAAGGTGTAACCTGTAGTGTTGAGCGGATCTATTAAAATATTTTTGCTTGGTAAAATTATCCAAACATGAACATTCAACGATTGATTCACAGCAACTGCAGAAGTTGGAGGTCGCCTTAGGGATCCTATGGCTGTTTCCATGTTTTCCTGGCAGCCCAACTTCTGCAGTCAGATGCTGAATGTACGGGTTCGGTTATCGTTGCTGCACCCAAACATTTTGACAGATTCTCTCAACCCTATTAACCCCTTCAATACCAAGCCTATTTGCACCTAAAAGACCAGGCTAATTTTTCAAAATCTGACCTGTCTCACTTTATGCTCTTATAGCTCAGTGATGCTTTAACGTATGCTAGCGATTCTGAGATTGTTTTTTCGTCACATATGTCACTTTATATTAGTGGCAAAATTTGGTGACTACTTTGTGTGTTTTTTGTGAAAAACATCAAAATATCATGAAAAATTGAAAAAATTAGCATTTTATGAACTTTGAAATTCTCTGCTTCTAAAAAAGAAAGTCGTATCACATAAATTAGTTACTAAGTCACATTACCGATATGTCCTCTTTATTCTGGCTTCATTTCATAAACATATTTTACTTTTTTAGGGTGTTACGGGGCTTAGAAATTTATCAGCAAATTACCACATTTTCGTAAAAGTTTCCAAAACTGATTTTTTTAGGGACCAGTTCTTTTCTTAAGTTGATTTAGGAGGCTTGTATACTGGAAACCCCCATAAGTGACCCCATTTTGGAAACTAGACACCTTAAAGAATTAATCTAGGGGTATAATGAGCATTTTAACCCTACAGGGGCTGGAGGAAAGTATTCACCATTAGGCCGTAAAAAAATTAAAAATTACAATTTTCCAATAATATATACGTTTAGATTAAAGTTTCTCATTTTCAAAAGGAACATGAGAGAAAACGCACCCCAAAATTTGTAACGCAGGTTCTCTTGAGTACTACGGTACCCCATATGTGGGCGTAAACCACTGTATGGGCACACAGCGGGGCTCAGAAGGAAGGGAGCGCCATCTAGCTTTTCCATTGCAGATTTTGCTGAAGAAGTTTCCGAGCGCCAGGTGCATTTGCAGTGCCCCTGTAGTGTCAGCAGAGAGAAAAACCCCCATAAGTCACCCCATTTTGGAAAGTACACCCCTCAAAGAATTCATCTTGGGGTAGGATGAGCATTTTGACCCCACAGGTGTTAGAGGAAAGTATTCAAAATTAGACAGTAAAAATGAAAAACTCGAATTTTTCCAATAATATGTTCCTTTAGTTTGAATTTTCTCCATTTCACGAGGAACAGGAGAGAAAATTCACCCCAAAATTTGTAACGCAGGTTCTCCTGAGTAAAAAGGTACCTCATATGTGGGAATAAACCACTGTATGGGCACACAGCAGGGCTCAGAACGGAAGGAGTGCCAATTAGCTTTTTCAATGCAGATTTTGCTGAAGAAGTTTCTGAGTGCCAGGTGCGTTTGCAGTGCCCCTGTAATGTCTACAGAATAGACCCCCCCCAAAAGTCACCCCATTTTGGAAAGTACACCCCTCAAAGAATTCATCTTGGGGTAGGATGAGCATTTTGGCCCCACAGGTATTAGAGGAAAGTATTCAAAATTGGCCAGTAAAAATGAAAAACTTGAATTTTTCCAATAATATGTTGGTTTAGTTTGAAATTTCTAAATTTCACAAGGAACATGAGAGAAAATGTACACCAAAATCTGTAACGCAGGTTCTCCCGAGTACAACGGTACCCCATATGTGGGCATAAACCACTGTATGGGCACACAGCAGGGCTCAGAAGGGAAGGAGTGCCAATTTGCTGGAGCAAAACAGTAGCTAGTAATAGTTATTAGAATAGCGCAGTTACTGAAATAAAAAAAAAAAAAAATAGATTACAGGTAATGTGGGGTGGTTCCGGGTAATTTGGAGGTGGTTACGGGCAGTCTGGGGTGGTTACGGGCAGTCTGAGGTGGTTACGGGTAATCTGGGGTGGTTACGGGTAATCTGGGGTGGTTACGGGTAATCTGGGGTGGATACCGTCAACATGGGGAGGTCACGGGCAACCTGCTGTGGTTACAGCAACCTGGGGTGGTTACAGGCAACCTGGGGTGGTTACAGGCAACCTGGGGTGGTCACAGGCAACCTGGGGTGAATACGGACAACCTGCTGTGGATACGGACAACCTGCTGTGGTTACAGACAATCTAGGGTGGTTACAGGCAACCTGCTGTGGTTACGGGCAACGTGGGGTGGTTACAGACAGTCTGGGGTGGTTACAGACAATCTGGGGTGGTTACAGACAATCTGGGGTGGTTACAGGCAACCTGCTGTGGTTACGGATAAACTGAAGTGCTAATAGGTAATCTGAGGTGGGTACCTGTAATCTGGCGTGGTTGCGGGCAATCTGTAGGGGGTCACTGGCAATTTGGGGTGGTTAGAGGCAAGGTGCGGTGGTCAGAGGCAAGGTGCGGTGGTCAGAGGCAAGGTACGGTGGTCAGAGGCAAGGTGCGGTGGTCAGAGGCGACGTGCGGTGGTCAGTGGCGACGTGCGGTGGTCAGTGGCGACGTGCGGTGGTCAGTGGCGACGTGCGGTGGTCAGAGGCGATGTGCGGTGGTCAAAGGCGACGTGCGGTGGTCAGAGGCGACGTGCGGTGGTCAGAGGCAAGGTGTGGTGGTCAGATGCGACGTGCGGTGGTCAGACGCGACCTGCGGTGGTTGCGTGCAATCTGGGGGGTTACATGTAATCTGGCATGATTACAGGCAACCTGGGGTGGTTATGCGCAACCTGCGGTGGTTACGGCCAACCTGGAGGGGTTACAGACAATCTAGAATTGTTACGGATAGACTGAAGTGCTTATAGGTACAAAACCAAAGAAAAAAACCCTAAATAACCATAAACCACATACCAAAATTAATTTAACAAAATATCAATTCTTTATTAATATATGAATCCCAAACCTATCCCATAAAAACAACATATACACATGAGACACTTAAAAAACATGGTGCAGGGGATCATAAAAGTCTATATCATCTTGAAATACACCAGCAATGAAGAAAGGGGACAAGACAAACTATGATAGCTTACATAAATAATGGGATCTCAAATGGCTTAAATCAAGTATCTAAAGTGCAATGTGCAACCAATATCCATCACAAACCAGTACTGAGTATAGACAAGGGAATAAATTTATACATCACATGGCTACCATTGCCATCCCAAAAGTAGTAAGACCTCAGACCAGTGCCAGATAAAATGAGTCCCAGTCCCCTTCTAATGCGGCCCCTGCACCTCACCCTCCAACGCGTTTCGTAGACCTTTCTCAAGGAGTGGTGAAATGTGCAGAGGTGGGCATACTTATATATCCAGTACTGTCATATATCGGCCTATAACAAGCCGTGATCATAATTACCTGGCGCTCCGACGCCATGCCGCCCCCATCCGCCAAGACCACGCCTGCCACGAGGCCGCATCACCAAGGACGCACACCGTGCGCCATTAGCGGTGCGAGCGTCGGACCGGAAGTCGTCACGGCGGGGGGAGCGCATGCGCACCGGAGCGCTCAATCACGGCGGCCATATTGGATAAGGGAGACAGCTCCGGATTTGCCCATAAGCCGTCACTATGAATAATTGAACCATGTAACCCATATACTAATGAAGCATATTCCGCTGGAGATACTAATACTGGAAGAAATAATAATGTAGTATGGAAATAATGTGACAAGGAATGTCTTGTGTAAACTTAAAGTGTAAGACATGGTATATCCATGAAATAAATATGTGTCATACTCAAAACAACGTGAGTTATTAGGACAAAAATTGGAAAAAAATCTAGTGTGAATAAAGGCTAATTACATGTTAATGAGAGTGCATGTGAAGCATATGTGATATATTAATATGAAATTAGTGCAAATAAAAAATCCAAAATAAACAATCCTAAATATAAATAAAAGATAAAAAATAAAAAATAAAAAAATAAAAAAATATATAAAAAATAAATAAAAAATAATAAATAAAAAATAAAAAATAAATAAAAAATAAAAATAAATAAAGATGAAAATAAATAATCATAAATAATAATAATAATAATAATAATATAAAATAAATGAATATAAATAATTGAAAATAAAAAATAAAAAGAGAAAAAAGAGAAAAAAATATAATAACAAATAAATAAAAAGCAGTTTGTTGGATCATCGCCATAAAGTGCATACGTGCATTCTATGTGAAATAAAAGTGAAAGTGTGAGGCAAAACAGAAGTGAAAAAAAGAACTGCCATTAAAAGTGCGCTGAAAATGCATAGGTGCTTGAATACATGAGTGCATATTAATTGATGAAAATGAAAAATAAAGAATAAGAAAATGTTAAGAGTGATAAGTGCATAAAGTGACAAAGTACCATAAAAAATGCCAAAAGTGCAAAAGTGTGCATTAAAAAACTTTGCCCTAGTCTCCCTATACTCACCAAATCAAAACCACCAATTAGAACCAACCAGTATTGCAAGCTAGGCCGAAGTCTCCCTATATTTTCTATATCATAGCCGCCAAACAAACCTTCCAATATAAATATGTGCCCACCTATATCTTCTGCACCACAATTACTCAAAAAACACCCCAATTTAAAACCTATAATACATAGGACCCTAGAAAGTATTTGAATATATCAATCAGAAAGTATTGGCTTCACAGAAAACTTGAGAAAGTCCATTGTTCATTCAAACCATCCGGAGAGGTTGTTTTCAACTTCGTCATCCATTTACATTCACGTTGTGCCAGTAATTTTGACAGATCCCCCCCTCTGGATCCAAGACGAACATGATCTATTCCTCGTACCCTCAATTCTTTCCATTGTCCTTTATGTTTCACACGAAAGTGACGGGCCAAGGGTTTGAGTTGTCGAATGGCAAAAATGTCTTCCAAAGGGATGTTCATAGCTGCCTTAATATCACGAATATGTTCCTGTGTTCTCACTCTTAGATCTCTAGTGGTCAGTCCAATATATATTAAGTCACATGGGCAGGTGGCGTAATATATGACTCCAATTGTTCGACAGTCAATATGGTGCACAATGCGGAATTCTTGTTCCTTCATAGAATCCACAAACCGGTCAGTTCTGATAACATGTGGACAGATAGAGCACCTCCCACAGGGGAATGATCCCCACTTAGGGCCTCGTGTCTGAAAAATAAAATTAGATTTAGCCGGAACATAATGACTTTGAACCAATTCATCACGCAAAGAACGACTACGTCTCGGCGTGATTAATGGTCTTGGAGACAAAACCCTTTGTAAATCAGGGTCATGTGACAAAATTGGCCAATGTTTGTTAAGTACCTCAGTCATTTCAGCCCATCTCGTATGGTATCTGGTGATGAGGCGGATCGAACCATCATTGTTACGTTTCTGTTGCGGTCTCAACAGGTCCCGGCGTTGTGATGCTCTTGCCTTCAAAATTCCAGCATCAATATCTCTGGAAGAATAACCCCGCTGTTTGAATCTCATTTCCATTTCTCTGGATTCTTTTTCAAATTCTCCATCCAAATCGCATATCCTGCGAGCCCGCAGGAACTGACCAGTGGGTATGGCTTTCACCACGTGTCTTGGATGCGATGACTTGGCATGTAGTAGAGAGTTGGTGCTGGTACTCTTGCGATGGACTTTTGTATGTAACATACCCTGATTATCTGCAAAAATATACAAATCAAGGAAGTCGATGCAATCTTGTTTAATGACATATGTTAGTTTGATGTTCAAGGCATTATCATTCAGATTTTGAATAAATCTTTCAAGGCCTTGTTTTGTCCCTTGCCACAAAAACAGTATATCGTCTATAAAACGCATCCACATAATTACCTCTCCATATGATGCGGTGTCATATGTCAATACGTTTTCCTTTTCCCAGTGGCCCAAAAATAAATTTGCGTACGACGGTGCGCAAGTCGCGCCCATGGCCACGCCCCTTATTTGCAAAAAATATCTGTCCCTGAAAAGGAAAAAATTATGATGAAGAACGAATTCTAACAAGATCAACAACAGATCAGTCAAATCGCAATCCAGACCTCTGTTGATGAGAAAGAACCTACATGCCCTCAGGCCATGCTGATGATCTATACAGGTGTATAGGCTCTCCACATCACAAGACACCATATACACATCCTTCTCCAATCCGACCCCCTCTAGTCTCTGCAGAACTTCACTCGAATCCCTAATGTAGGACGGTAAATCCTGTACACAGGGCTTCAAATAATAATCAAGAAACCGACAAACCGGTTCACACAGTCCTCCTCTACCGGAGACAATTGGTCTTCCTGGTGGAGTGAGGATGTTTTTGTGAACCTTGGGTAAAAAGTATAGGGTTGGAATTCTAGGATACTCGACCACTAGTCCATCATGCACTTTTTTTGAAATTATGCCCTTTCTCAGGGCACATCCCAAAATGTCACATAATTGTTTTTTAAAAACGGTCAAGGGGTTCTCAGTAAGTTTCCTGTAGCAGCTGCGATCACCCAACTGCCTATTGGCCTCTGCCTCATACATGTCACAAGGCCATACCACAATGTTTCCTCCCTTATCTGCCGGTTTATAAACCACATCCTTAATTTGTTTTAGTTGTTTCAAGGCTTTACGTTGTTCATTTGTCAGATTGTCATATCTCCTATTCTCAGGTATCTTCCTTAGATCCTGTATCACCATTTTGACAAAAAACTCAACCGGCGAGCTTAAGTTCAAGGGAGGAAACATTGTGGATTTTTTCTTGGTAAAATCAGGAAACTTACCCCCATTCGTGTTTTCCTGTTCCAAAAGTAGTTCCTCTAATACGCGGAGTACCTCCAATTCCTCCTGTTCTGTAAAGGTAGATGAAGCAGATTGCTTTAAGAAATGTTTCTTCAATAACAGTTTGCGAGCAAACAGAAAAACATCCTTAATTGCCTCAAAACTATCAAAATGGGATGCTGGACTAAAGGTAAGTCCCAAAGATAGAACAGATAATTGTTCAGGGGTAAGTACATGATGCGATAAGTTGATTACCTTCATCTTGTTGTCCATCCGTTGTTCGCCATCACCAGATACTCTCTCTTTCCGTTTTGTGTATGTTCTCCTTACATCCCTCCTGGGCCACTGACCACTCGTCCTACTCGTTTGTGAGTTAGTAGATATATTGCTTTGTATAGACATCACCGAATTAGATCTGGACAGTACTTTCTGTTGTTTCCACCTATATACCTTGTTCTGGTGGTAGTCACTCGTATCCCTCTGAAATTTGCTTGCCTTTCGCTGTTGTATCTCTCTCTCCCATTTGAGAAAAGACTCATTTATTTCCTGTTGATACTGGTTGATAGACTCTGTATTCATAGATTGTTGCATTTTTTCTTGAATGGTGCCAATTTGCGTCTCCAAATTCTCTAGAGTTTTCTGGTCATAACCAATCAATAATTCAAGGAATGTTTTGGAGCATGTATTACACGCTTCCTCCCATTTCTTACAGAGTACGGTATCATCTACTGGGAATGAAGGAAAAACCTGTATTCTCAAACCTCGAGGTATCAGGTTTTTGGCATAATACTGTTCCAACGAGGTTTTATTCCACCATGTCCTGGTACGTTTAAAAAGCAGATCCTTTAATTGCCTCTGGTCTGCCAACACATCA
Source organism: Dendropsophus ebraccatus (assembly GCF_027789765.1). NCBI lineage: Eukaryota > Metazoa > Chordata > Amphibia > Anura > Hylidae > Dendropsophus > Dendropsophus ebraccatus. The sequence goes on along the minus strand of NC_091454.1, from coordinate 186,880,993 downwards.
TTAGTAATATCACTTGTTTCACCACTTTCTGGGTCCTTAAAAATGCTGGATACCTGGGAGAGCCAGCTATTATCTCTACTTCTCCAATCCATGTTTCTATTTCTCAGAGAACCTTAAACCAAGACACAAAAACCTATATTAGGGTCTCTGACCAGTAGTAAGCAATTAGGGTTCACTCTATATATTCAAAACCAAAGAAAAAAAACCTAAATAACCATAAACCACATACCAAAATTAATTTAACAAAATATCAATTCTTTATTAATATATGAATCCCAAACCTATCCCATAAAAACAACATATACACATGAGACACTTAAAAAACATGGTGCAGGGGATCATAAAAGTCTATATCATCTTGAAATACACCAGCAATGAAGAAAGGGGACAAGACAAACTATGATAGCTTACATAAATAATGGGATCTCAAATGGCTTAAATCAAGTATCTAAAGTGCAATGTGCAACCAATATCCATCACAAACCAGTACTGAGTATAGACAAGGGAATAAATTTATACATCACATGGCTACCATTGCCATCCCAAAAGTAGTAAGACCTCAGACCAGTGCCAGATAAAATGAGTCCCAGTCCCCTTCTAATGCGGCCCCTGCACCTCACCCTCCAACGCGTTTCGTAGACCTTTCTCAAGGAGTGGTGAAATGTGCAGAGGTGGGCATACTTATATATCCAGTACTGTCATATATCGGCCTATAACAAGCCGTGATCATAATTACCTGGCGCTCCGACGCCATGCCGCCCCCATCCGCCAAGACCACGCCTGCCACGAGGCCGCATCACCAAGGACGCACACCGTGCGCCATTAGCGGTGCGAGCGTCGGACCGGAAGTCGTCACGGCGGGGGGAGCGCATGCGCACCGGAGCGCTCAATCACGGCGGCCATATTGGATAAGGGAGACAGCTCCGGATTTGCCCATAAGCCGTCACTATGAATAATTGAACCATGTAACCCATATACTAATGAAGCATATTCCGCTGGAGGTACATGTACATGTACAGGTAATCTGGGGTGGGTACATGTAATTTGGGGTGGTTACAGGCAATCTGAGGTGATTACAGACAATCTGGAGGGGGTCACTGGCAACGTGCGGTGGTTACGGGCAGTGTGAGGTGGTTACGGGCAACGTGCGGTGGTTACGGGCAACGTGCGGTGGTTACGGTCAACGTGCGGTGGTTGCGGTCAACGTGCGGTGGTTACGGGTAATCTGGGGGGTTACGTGCAATCTGACGTGATTACGGACAACCTGGGGTGGTTACGGGCTAGCTGCGGTAGTTACGGGTAATCTGGGGGGGTTAGGGGTAATTTGGCAGTAAACTGCAATTATTACTGTAATAGAAAGTGTGTGTTTTATTTTTTTGTATGTTTGTCACTTTTTGTACTTTTCACATTCTTTTTCACTATATTACTATGATTACTGTGATATTTTATATCACAGTAATCATAGTTTAGTGACAGAGACCAAATTGGTCTCTGTCACTTTAAATTTTCAGAGCTGGCTGGTTGTGGAGCACATGCGCACTTCATAACAGCCAGGACACTGAGGAGGAAGGAGCTCCAGGATCAGGTGAGTATATGGGGTAGGGGAGGGTGACTCGGGGACGGGGGTGACTGGGGGGGTGGGGGGGACATCACTTTTTATCCCCTGTCACCAATCATTCATGGTGACAGGGGATAAAATGTTCCGGCGGCACATGGCACAAGCGATCAGCGGTATATAGTATATACCGCTGATCGCTTGTACCGGGACCCCACAGGGGGGGTCCCCGATGACTGCCCCATGCTCTCCGCTACCTCCGGTGGCGGAGAGCATGGGGTTTTCATTCATTTTTACAAAGAGATCACTGTGAACAGACATTAGTCTGTTCACAGTGAACGCGGCGGCCATCTTGGATCTGATGGCCGCCGCGGGGAGGGGGGGTTAGATACCGGGGCACTAGGGGGGCTGGTCTGGGGTCTGATTTTAACTATTTCATCTCCCCCCACCATGGATTCACGGTGGGGGGAGATGAAATATAGCGACGGCACCGGCCCATTAGTGACCACCGTTTCGGCGGTCACTAAGGGGTTAATGGGGGTCAGCTGCGGGATCGCAGCTGATTCTCATTATCTCCGGTGCCTCACTCAGATGAGAGCGGGATCGCTGTCCCTGCAGCGATCCCGTTCTCATCACAAACCCCCGTCAAAGCAGGAACGTATATGTACATTCCTACTGCACCGGGCATGTGCAATAGGAACGTATATATACAGATGGCTGACGTGAAGGGGTTAATGAGCTATTTTGTCATGCCGCATGTTTAAGGCCTCATTTACTAAGCCCGACTACAAAGGAGCAACAAAACACAACAATTACTGAGCTCAGGGTGATAAGCGACAAAAAATCCAATGGAGTACTCACTCAAGAGTGTCCACTGATACATTTCCCCCCCTATAAATTTAAATATCCAAAAAAGGGTCTGTGAAGCCTCATTTACGAGTCTCAAAACAGAGGAATAGCCAGATATCTCTCCAGAGAAGGAAAACCTGTTGTTCACCAAACCACCCTGATACGTAGCCACTTAAGTCACACTCGGTTGCGAGCATTGGAACATAAATAGGGAAACACCAGGGTGGCCCCTTTTGCATCAAAGTCTAACTCTGTGGAGAGTATTGCGACATGACAAGTGTTACCAAGGCTAGGCATCCATCCACCTCTAGGTGGACAGGGCGGTATAAATGGTTGTTGTTCATGGTCATTTGTTGGCTGCATGTCCCAATGAACGAGGAGTTTTAAATATGTCAAAACCCCATGATCAGCTGACAAATGAGCATTTACTTGTTTGTCAACTGATCACTAGGTCCATTACATATATTGGGCTTTTCCTATGATAATCATTACGTATAAAAGGTCAGTTAAATGCAATCTATTGTTCCCAATTTTGAGAGAGACTTACTATAAAATTCTAAAATTGCTGTCAAGTATTCCAAGTAAACAGGTTCCTCCATGACTGCATAACTCTAGGACTGAGAACTTCCAAAAATACCTACGTATGTGTGAGTAGTATGACTTATGCCTGTAAGTGTCCCTGTACTGTGGAGCTGTAGGTACCATAATAATTAATAATAAGTTTATTTATATATCGGCAACATATTCTGCATCACTTTACAGCACCGGGGATAAATACATAGACAAAATCAAACATACTAATAGTATAATATGGCCTGGTCTGGGAAGAGCTCATTTTGTTTAGTAAAATGTCATCAGTGTATGGTGGAAACCCTGAAAGTGCCTGCAGTGGGAATATAGGCATCCGAACTGGAACATAGAACAATGGAGGGAAGTAGCCTGGTCTGATGAATTGTGTTTTCAAAGTTGGCACTAGGATGTATTATGGTAAGAAGTTGGGGCATTAGAAGTAGTGTTGTGCCCTAGGGAATGTTCTGCTGTGAAACCTAATGTCATAGCTATTATGTGGATATTACTTTGACCTACGTTAACAGTTTTCCCTAATAGCAGTGGCCTCATTTAGTAGGATAATGCTCAGGCCACAATGCAAAAATAGTTCAGGAAAGATTTGAAGAACATGAGTTCAAAGAGTTGACTTGGCCTCCAGCATCTGTGGGATGTCCCAGAAATACGAGTCTTATCCATGAAAGCCGCACCTCGATACTTACAGGACTTAAAGGATCTGTTGTTAACGTCTTGGTGCCAGAGACCACAGATCGCACTTTTAGAGGTCTCAGGGAGTTCAGAGCTGCATTGGTGGCACAAGGGGACCTACACAATACTAGGCATGTGTTTTTACTGTTATGGCTGATCAGCAGATTTACCACAATGTAACATATACTGCATAATATACTCATTGACAAAAAATAAATAAAAAAAATGCACCCAGATGGAAATGTTGGTTTGCTGCAAAATTCAGCATGCCTTTATCTCTCAGGTAGGTATGTAAATGACTACAGGTGTGGTCTGGTTAGACGCTGGGTCTTGCCACTAGAGGGTGTAAAAATGATTCCCCACTGGCCTATAAAAAGGCTCTCGGAGGCTACTTTTGGGTAGCTCAGTTGACAGACTGGTGACCGAGAAGCAGGGTGTTCACCTTGATGATTTGCTTGCCATCTAGGCCAATCTGACCAACCTGTTAGACAGTGTTTGCAGCAATGGTTTTCATCAGGCACAGACACATGGCAAACAGTCTTCAAATGGCCCAGACAGATCACCAGTAGAGAGGATTGTTTGATCTACTGACAAGCATGAGCAGCTCCCACAGTATCATTTTTCACCACCCAGACACAGGTGGCACCATCAGTACACCTTCCTGTCTCTTTCCGGACTGTTTCAAGGCACTTAAGGTCGTTTTGGCAACTCAGTGCCCGCTTCCCCCTCCTTTCCCACTCACTGCCAAGGCTATTACATGCTCAGACAGCGAGTGGAGAGCAGCGGAGGGGCTGCCCAAACGATCTTCAGATCATTTGGGGCAGCCCATTAGATTGTTTGGGAGAGCCCATTAAAGTCCGAGGCGGTGTGCATGTCCACTGATCGTTGCCTTTCAACAGAAAATTTGAAAAACAGAAAATTTGGTGTCCCAGTCCCCATTACATGTCTTGCACTTGACAGCATACAACTGCTGCCTTCATTTGCAGTGCTGCAATCAATGAGAAAATTGGACTACTACAGGGACCCTATTGTGTTACTGTGTTCCTAGTCCTAAACTTGGACTACTACAGTAACCCTATAGTGACAAATCCTGGGTCTGTTTGGGATCCAGCGATGGTCAGGTTGAGGTATGGAGGCCTCATGGTGAGCACATCAATTCTGCCTTTTTCATGAAGTTACATACTGTCCTAACTTCTGGTGTGATGATCCCTAGTCTTCCCTAGTAGTGATATGAGAAACAATAACAGCTCAAGGGGAAGCCACCACATGAGTTGTCTCTCATGAAAGGGTTTCCAGCTGCCATTTTTTATCTGAAAATGTACACCCACACACAGCAAGGGTTTTTCCAGGAAAGTCTCCCCCAGATTCCAACACTTTCTTGGCCCTCCTGGCTGCCAAATTTGCCATTTATGGGACCAGCTAGGACACCAGCTTTGGCAACTTGTGAGTGTACAGAATCCACGGGGCCTAGCAGCAATGTGTGTGGGCAAAGGTGCCTCAGGATGCCATAAACAACCTGTATCCTCCATGCCCAGCCAGCCGTATCTCATCTTGTGTCCAGGCTTGAGGTGCCCAACATGGAACCAAAGTCTCCTATCAAATGTACAGTTTTGTACTTATCCTTTTCCTCTGGTATTGTAACCACTTGTACATATCATCATTACATTCACACAGGCAATGTTCCAACTCCTTCTTCATGCGTTTTATATATATATATATATATATATATATATATATATATATATATATATATTATAATTTGCTCAATTTGACTGCAAAAAATAAAGAATATATCCCAAATGCATATTCATTCCGTGGACAAATTATCTCATCACTGTGCTCCCCAATGTGTCCTGACAATATGATACATCTAGAAAGAGCTGAAAATATAGCATTTTCTACAATTGTGCAAATTTTGCATTTTCCCTAAGCTCCGGAAACCACCGAATGATCTGGCAGTGTTAACTCTGAAGAAAAATGACAATGGTTTTAGAACTAAATTTGACCCATCTTGTTATGTTACAACAAATTTTCTTCCCCTAATTCATTCTGCCATTTCTCCCCAGGACTGTCATAGGCACTTACAAATGATCTTGTTTTGGTCGGCGTCCCTATAACTGACACCAACAATTGTACCCTAAAGACCTGATATCAGATATTCTCTAGGTGTAAAGGTTTGGAAGGATATGAATACATGGGCAATTGGACTCAAAATATTAATTCTTTGGAACAGCGACGGTGTGTTATGGATCTGGTGCTACAAACCCCTAGGTGGTTTACCCTAATACACTCGAGTTCAGGTGTTGAAAAGCAAACCATCCGGACTTTTATTTTCCTACTCTGAGAGCAATATGGGATCCGTAACCTAAACTCCAAAGCTGAGCTCCCAGCCCTTGTAATACGGAATACTGCTCCATAAACCACTGTTTGTTCACTTCAAAATCAGGAAGGAAATGCAATGTGACATCTCCACATACTTCCACCAAAACCACATCTAGTGGAGCATTCATAAGGTAAATTGTTTAATAGGGAAATACGAGGAAAGCACTGTATTTCCTACAGCTATTAATCTCTATGTATGTACATCTGCATGATGAAAGCTAAAGTTTTGGTTGTCCAGGCATGATGGGAATTGTAGTTTTGCAACAACTGGGGCGACGAGGGTTCCCCCATCCCTGTTGTACATGATTATGGATGATACAGGTTTTCCTTTTTGATGTAAAACTTATGTGTGGTGGCTGTGGATTCTCTTCGTGGAAAATCCTCAGCATTTTACCCCAACAAAGTGGAAAAGATTAAAAAAATCTCATCCATATACTGTCAATTCTGGTGTTGCATAGGCTGCAGATTTATTGTAGATATTATAGATACTCACTTACCTCTGTCCCCTGTAGCTCCCCACTTCTGGGTCACCTGCTTTTCACAGTTTTTTTTTTTCTTCTTCCAAGACTTTTCAGCAGGACCTCCCTGCTCAGCCAATCCCTGACTAAAGCACGACCCTGCTGCAGCTTGTGATTGGCTGAGTGGACAGGTCCTGCAGAGATGACTCAGCCGAACAGATAATATGTAGCCACACACCGCTTCTACCGTAGGTGCGCTTTGGAAATTGGTTCCTCGACCACTCTCCAACAGATAGAAAAAACCATGGCACTCTTTTTTGCAAGTTAAGTGAAAGTTATTACATAATAGGTATGTTGAGTTCCTTAGTTCCAACCAGAAATGATAAAGTATAGAGGCAATAAAGGTAGAGGACAACGTTTCGCTCCTCCTGGACCTTTCTAAAGTCTCTGTATAGAGAATGTGGATCAGCCATGGAGAGTTTCATTGGAGATTTTTATTGCATCCCCAGCATATTATAAAGTATATGATACTAGAATTCCCCTGTAACTACATTAGTAAATAAACCTCCAAGTATTAGATAATCCACTTCAAATCTGCAGCCACAACAAATCCACACAATCTAGTTTGGATTTACTGTCACAGAATTAAGTCCGAAATACTTAGTTTAGCACGTACTATATTACAGGGACTAGATGGAGCCTCTATAGGTCTGTAATAGACACCCACTAAAGCCTCATGTACAGGTCTGAGCACACAGCTTTGCAATCCAATAGTCACCACTTTTTAGGGGACCAACTGGAGAACATTGATTTACAAGTAACAATAGAATTTTTCTGCTTCCTGTTCTTTGATATAGAATCATTCGCAGCCTCTTATCTTCATAAGGAAATGCGAACACATCTTACAGACAGACATAAACTATTTTGGCTTCCTTTCTTTGTGTGAACTTTGTGTAGGTTACTGTGTAACTGTTACTATGAGTTACTAATTCTAAGGTGGGGGGGGGATACATTTCTTTATATAAAGCATTTATTCTATTGGGATAAGCTGGTTCCTATTATCACAGTAAGAAAGGAGAATATATTATTACAATGTGCCCAATAAAATGTAAGGAACACACTGTCATACCACGTCCTCCAAGCTCTGCTTTTTACACATATGGGGGGGGGGGGGAATTTATCAAACATGGTGTAAAGTGAAACTGGCTCAGTTGCCCCTAGCAACCAATCAGATTCCACCTTTCATTTTCCAAAGAGTCTGTGAGGAATGAAAGGTGGAATCTGATTGGTTGCTAGGGGCAAGTGAACCAGTTTCACTTTACACCGTGTTTGATAAATCTCCTCCATGGAGTGAGTACAGCTATGTGCCTGCTGGGGCATAGCTATATACAGTGCAGAAATTGTAGTTGAACCTGGGCCTTGTTGCCTTAGGGCTCTATTACACAGATCGATAAGGCTGGGTTCACACTGCGTTTTTGAAATCAGTTATTTCCGTTTTGTGCAAAAAACTGATGCATTTGTGTGCATCCGTTTTGATCCGTTTTTCCATTGACTTCCATTGTAAAAAAAACTGATCAAAACGGATCCGTTTTTTTTAAACGGACGCAAAAGTAGTGTCAGCTACGTTTTTGTGTCCGTCAAAAAAAACGGATCCGTTTTTATCCGTTATTTTTACAATGGAAGTCAATGGAAAAACGGATCAAAACGGATGCACAAAAATGCATCTGTTTTTTATCCGTTTTTTTGCAAAAAACTGATGAAAAAAACGGATTGCAAAAACGCAGTGTGAACCCAGCCTAATCAGCCAAATCGTCCAGCTGATTCAGCTGATTATCGCTCCATGAAATAGAGACAACAATCAGCCAATGAAATGATCATCGGCTGATCATATCTTTTGACCCAGAACTAAAATCATCGGGTACCGACCACACATCACTATATGTAACAGCAATGGTTCCTGGTATTCTTCGCCCTGCTTCCTCCTCGATTCCGCACGCTGCAACTTTAGAGCGGCCTGTCTGAGCTGACAGGCTACTCAGCCAATCACTGGCCGTGGAGGTCCTGGACAGTGATTGGCTGAGCATAATGTCAGTTGAGACAGACCGCTCTGAAGCTGCAGCATGCAGGACCGGGAGGAAGCAGGGCGAAGAAGACCAGGAACATGTACAGATAATATAAACTGTTCAGGCAAGGGCTGCATGGACATTGCTAATGATGTCTGTGAAGCCCTTGCTTAATAATTATTGGGCTGTGTAATAGGCTTAGTAACTAAGCACCGATCCAGCATATTTGCGCTCATTTACAGTATTGATCAGGGACGCCATCAGCCCATCTAATAGGATCCTTAGGAAAGGGAACCAAATGCCCCTGTGCCCTGTGGAAAGCAGCACTATTATAAGGGGCAGATGGTAGAGATGAGGCAAGAAAAGTAATAGGCCCAGGGTAGGCTTTAGGCATTTATCACAGATATGTCAACAGTTTTGACCAGTTGGGGTCTTGGGAGCTGAGGCTTCTGCCGATTGCTCGAATGAGGGGGAAGAATTGCTTAGCTAAGTGATTTCATAGAGGGTTTATGGGGCCTGCCCCTGCAGAGAGAAGAGAGATAGGGGGTGAAGCGCTTTGTTGAGCGCTTTACCCCATTTGTACAAGCAATCATGGCAGTCTGTCTCAGCACCCAGACCCTGACTGATCAAAAGTTTCAACAAGACTCCAAGACAGTGACACTTTGAAGATGATCATGATTTACACCATCCTGTAAAGTTTACACAAGTCTCTATTTCAAGAGGAGGTTCAGTGAGGTAAAATATAGAATGTATTATAACACCCCCTGTAATACTCTAATCATGAAAATGTGCTCATCTGCCTAGTATTTCCCATACAGTTATTTCTCCATAGGAGCGGCTGTGAGCGGGTCCTGATGAGGCTGTAACTTTACCTCCAGTCTCTGGTTACTTTTTTCCTCAGACAGCTGAGCTTTTAAAGAGTGACTGGGCCCTTCAGATTGTCAAAGAATGATTAATGACCAAACAGCCTTGAAATTACCCTGATTGCCAAAGCCGCTGCATTGTTCCCTTTGACGCTTAATGAGTTCAGACATACTTCTGCAAACTGCTTTTTCATGACTCCTGTTTAGTCTCAGGGTTTAACTGCTAGGCCGACTGTAAGAACTGATCCGCAGACCTTTTACCTTAGCCATGGCTTTACAGCCTGTCATCATCTTCCAGCTAGCGGGATCACACAGGGCCCCTCTCAACACACAATCTGCTTAACCACTGTCCAGTGTACCCGCTGAGAAATCTCTGTTCTTGCTTAGAACATATATTTTGATTGGGAGATTAAATCACTCAACAATACAACATGTGCTGTTCTGTATCATGTACCTCAATTCAAGGGCATAGACTAGTATTAATATCTGCTATACAACGTTAATGAACAACCTCACTGACCTTAAATTCAAGGTATTGCAGATGGGAGAATTAACAGAATAAGAATGAAACCCATTTCACATAATTTTACATAGAATATGTCCAAATACGTATGCTTGAAGCTAGTATAGACCGACGTGGTCTGTAGGCCATTGCTGTGTGGACTAACAGGGGTCCATAGACTAATAGCTTGTGTAGGGTGACTCTGGTTGTTGGTGGACCAGCTATGGTCTGGACAGGACATTCTCCAAGAAAGTGACAGCGAGAACATTGAGGTTGTCTCTATACGGATAGGAGATTTTTACCCTTTGTTAGTGAATATGTTAACTATTAAAGGTGTTCTTTACTTGACTTAATACTTGGATAACGCATAGCCATTTTTTGTTGATTCATCCCACCAATAGGAGGTTAGACTCGATCACCCCTATATAAAGTTATATAAGTTCCTGGTGGGAGGTGTTTAGGCCTTAGTCTTAGGTCTGGTCTTCTAGTCAGTAGGGGAGTTGGAGAGAGACTAAGACAGAGAAACAGTTTTATTCTTAGAGACTTTTAGCACAAGATGCCCCGATAAACCCAAAGGTGGGGTAATCGTCACCTGGGTCAACCTTGTTTATGCCTGGGATCCTTCTTAAACGTCAGGACAGTCTGTAAAGTCAAGGGACTGATCCTGAGTAGGACAAAGAGCATTAGCTTAAGTATCCTACTGATAACTGTTTGACTACCTTGGCAAACCTTGATGAGTTAGCTTTTTCCAGTTGTTCAAACCTGGAACTCATGCTACCAAACCTGTCAGTTTGGCAAAAGGCAGTCTTCTTCTAACTAATGTTACTTCTAACAGGATTGTCCACAGAACACTAAGTCACACTTTACGCCATCCTGGCAGAGTACACTTCTACTTAGACAAGGTTCCCAAGACAGTCCCCTACACCTCTTCTTAGACAAGCAATACTTCTTTATCTATTGTCTCCTTCAAGTCACTACCTCAAGCACTACTGTCACCTACACCTGCATCCAGTGAGCTGTTAACTACTTTAGGGTGCCTTCACACATAATGGATCCGTAGCGGATTTCTCTCTGCGAATTCGCAGCGAGGTCCGCTGCGGATCCATGCCCTGTACACGCTATGGGCAGACAAACTCGCAGCAGGATGGACATCCCGCTGTAAGTATGTCAGCAGCCCGCCCCGTTAACCCCCCGCCGCTGGAGCGTATACAGCACCTTCTCCACGCTCCGGCTTGCTTCTAGGGTTCCCAGCACGTCCGTGAAGACGCCGGGAGCCCCGAAGCAAGCCGGAGTAGGGAGAGGTGAAGTATACGTTCCTGTGGCTGGGGGTTAACGGGACGGGCTGCTGACATACTTACAGCAGGATGTCCTTCCTGCTGCGAGTTTGTCTGCCCATAGCGGGTACAGGGCAGGGATCCGCAGCGAGAAATCCGATCTGGATCCCTTACGTGTGAAGGCGCCCTTAACCTGTATTGCATTGAAGTCTTTAAGTAAAAGTCATTATCTGTTTAAGTGCTGGACTCTGCTAGCTCATTTTTTTTGCACCTGCACCTGTAAGCTGTATACTGCCTAAGCAACCCGATTCACAGCATCCCCTGATCACAGTGGATCTCAGCAGTGAGACCCGCTGTGATCAATAACTTTTGACATGCCTGATGACATGTCAAAAGTTATTTTTAATGACAGGTAGTCTTTAAGACCTCTGGGGTGGATACCACCAGGACCCATCACCTTATTCAAATTCGACACTGAGAACACTAGGCAGAAGTAGCTATATCCACCTTATCCCCCATCAATAAAAGTATTCTCCCCCATACTTACTTATGTAATGCTGCAGTTTTTCTTCTTCCTGTCACTAATATATCTGAAGAAGGCTTTATTCCCTTTCATTTCCCCCTTTATGCCATGTTCACCCAACGTATATTTTTGTAAAAGTACGCCCGTTGTTGACGATTGCAACAATGGGCATGATTATTACGAAAATATACGTTACCTTGCCGTCTATGGAATCCCAGCCGGAGCGTATACACATAATATACGCTCCGGCCGGGATCTCTAGTGGCACCTCAAACAACTGACATGTCAGTTTTCTGCGGCTAATATTCATTGAATAGCGGCCGCAGAAAACCCTGTCAGTGCACACTGTGGAGTGAGCAGCTCCGGACGCTCGCTCCATAGTGTGCAGTGGAACTCTGCGATGCTAAAAATCATCCGGCCAGTACTGCAGCCGGTATGATCTTTAATGAGACCGGCCGGTCTCTTACGAGGTCTGAACATATCCTTATAATGCTTTAGACTCTTTGGGGGAGATTTATGAAAGGGTGTAAATATACACCTGGTGTAAACTGCCCACACCAACCAATCACAGCTCAGCTTTCAGCTCTGGTAAAATATAAGCTGTGATTGGTTGCTGTGGGCAATTTACACCAGGTGCATATTTACACCCTTTTCTTAATCCTCCCCATTTCTGTCTAATTTTCTACACTTCTCGGTCAGTGTTCACAAGCAGCACACCACATAGGTTGCAGTGCCTATGTCTCGGCAACATGGAATCCTATAGATACATAGAATCAGTGCATGTCAGACAGCCCTGGAATCCATCATGCGATGGATCTGGCACAGTATTGTGGCTTCCATTGTAAATGAACACTGAAGAGGAGCCTTAGAGTAGATACACTGTGCAGAAAGTTATTCACCAGTGGACATTTTTTCCAGGATCATGAAACCTGTGTCTGGCATACATGCAGGTGGCTTGTGCGGCAATTTGTGCCTTTTACCTGGCGTATGCACAGCTCACCACAGGTCCATTGGCTTTAGTAGGAGGCATACGCCTCTTAGTAAATCCAGCGTGAGGCATGGGGTGGGGATTTATGTTATACTGCAGGTATACCAACCTTGATAAATGACCCCAGGATACTTAAAGGGGAACTCTAGCAGAAAAAAAAAGTTTAAATCATCCGGCGTCACAAAGTTAAATAGATTTGCAATTTACTTCTATTTCAAAATCTCAAGTATCCCCATACGTATCGGCTGCTGTATGTCCTGCAGGAAGTGGTGTATTATTCCAGTTTGATACAGTGCTCTCTGCTGCCACCTCTGTCCATGTCAGGAACTGTCCAGAGCAGTAGCAAATCACCATAGAAAACCTCTCCTGCTCTGAACAGTTCTTGTCTCAGACAGGGATGGCAGCAGAGAGCACTGTGTAAGACTGGAAAGAATACACCACCTTCTGCAGGATATACGGCAGCTGATAAGTACTGGAAGACTGGAGATTTTATAACAGAAGTAAATTACAAATCTATATAAACTTCTGATATCAGCTGATTTGAAAGAATTTTTTATTTCACCACAGTACCCCTTTAAGTTCAGGAGACAGTGGACAGAAAAGGTGACCATCCATTAGAATTGATGGAACAGACTTAAAAATGAAGCATTAGCTTTAAAGTAGATCTGTCATCAGACTACACTGCCACTCTTCTACCTCTCCCTGCCTCCCCCATCCTCCTTGCAGTGATTGACAGGCTGCTGTATTTCCAGATACACGACAGCCAGCCATCAATTACAGCTAAGAGGGGCAAGTGCAGGCAGTGTGGAGCCCATATCTCTACTACTACAGCAGTTACAGGAAGAGAAAGGGGGATAGACAGTATAGGATGGTATTGAATAGAAATAATGTTGTTATGACAAAGACTTTGTGTTCTCCTTGTTTATTCTATAATAGCTTTATAATGCATTATGGCACGGTGGTCACAGGAGCAGGTACACTGGAATGTAATACGTCCTTTTTCTTTCTATGACACACGGCCTTAACATGCGTGTCCCTCATACTCAAGAAGAGCTATAGGTAGGCTTTAACCTGAAATCGTTCACCATATTACACAAAACAAAGGTCGTTAGTTACTATCGTTACTATGATCGTTTATTCCTTCTGATTCCAGCAAAACAATGAACAATGAACAATTACACTGAACGTTTAGTGAACAAATGCGGAACGAATGTGGAATTACAGTAAACGATTAACGATAATTTTAAGTTCAGATCTAAATCAGTGATTAACGACATACAAACGATTTTTCGATTGTTGCCTGCAATTACACAGAACGATTATCGTTTAAATTCGAACGATATAACGATTTTTCGCACAATAATCGTCCTGTGTTATAGGGCCCTTACTGCAATGAAGACAGAACAAGCGGGTTGGCAGGACTTCTAGACACCCACATCCTGCACCCGTCTCCACACCTATACCTCACTTTGTCCATTCGAGTGCCTCTACTGCCAACACACTTAAAAATAGGATATGCCCCTAGACCACCAACGTATGTAGTATATGTTTCCTTCTTTTCCACATTTGTTACCGAATCATAAAAAAATTCATAATGTAAGAAAGAGATTGATGGTTTCCTGTAATTTTTACATATTATATAAACTTTATACAGTATACTAGTAATATCTGGTATCATCAATATATATATGTCCCCCTGAAAACTTGTATATTATAAAGAATAATGTTCCCTCATCTAGAAATTATAAGGGATATTAACAGTATGAGAATTCTTGAAAGAAGAATTCTATCTATCTATCTATCTATCTCCTATCTATCTATCTATCTATCTATCTATCTATCTCCTATCTATCTATCTATCTACCTATCTATCTATTTATCTATCTATCTATCTATCTATCTATCTATCTATCTATCTATCTATCTACCTATCTATCTATCTATCTATCTATCTATCTATCTATCTATTTATCTATCTATCTATCTATCTATCTATCTATCTATCTATCTATCTCCTATCTATCTATCTCCTATCTATCTATCTATCTATCTATCTATCTATCTATCTCCTATCTATCTATCTATCTATCCCGCGCATGCGGGATGACATTGTTTACAAGCTACAGTCAGCGTGGGGCAGTTTCTTGGAGGAAGTTTTTTTCATTATCTTTATTACAGAGCAGTGGTGAGTAGAAGCCGACCCCACCTATCAATTGAATGTTTTCTATATGTATATACACTGTAAACACTTTTGACACTTGGTGTTGTATATACTGATACACAAGTACATCTTTTTTGTATTGAATGCACTATGTTCCAATGTGGAACCTTATTATATTGAAGGTTTTTTCACTTTGTTTACACTTTAATTACATATAATTGTATCTTGTTACCTGAATTATATAAGAGGATATGAGTCACTTGGTTTGCTATGCTTTAGAAAGCTTTAGAATTATCTATGTATCTATCTCGTATCTATCAATCATCTATCTATCTCCTATCTATCTATTATCTATCATCTATCTATCTATCTATCTCCTATCTATCTATCTATCTATCTATCTATCTCCTATCTATCTATCTATCTATCTATCTATCTATCTCCTATCTATCTATCTATCTCCTATCTATCTATCTATCTATCTATCTCTCTATCTATCTATCTATCTCCTATCTATCTATCTATCTCCTATCTATCTATCTATCTATCTATCTATCTATCTCCTATCTATCTATCTATCTATCTATCTCTCTATCTATCTATCTCCTATCTATCTATTATCTATCATCTATCTATCTATCTATCTATCTATCTATCTATCTCCTATCTATCTATCTATCTCCTATCTATCTATTATCTATCTATCTATTTATCTAACTATTATCTATCTATGTCCTATCTATCTATCTATCTATCTCTCTATCTATCTATCTCCTATCTATCTATCTATCTATCTATCTATCTATCTATCTATCTATCTATCTCCTATCTATCTATCTACCTATCTCCTATCTATCTACCTCCTATCTATCTATCTATCTATCTATCTATCTATCTATCTATCTATCTATCTCCTATCTATCTATCTCCTATCTATCTATCTATCTATCTATCTCCTATCTATCTATCTATCTCCTATCTATCTATCTATCTCCTATCTATCTATCTATCTATCTATCTATCTATCTATCTATCTATCTATCTATCTCCTATCTATCTATCTATCTATCTATCTATCTCCTATCTATCTATCTATCTATCTATCTATCTATCTCCTATCTATCTCCTATCTATCTATCTATCTATCTATCTATCTATCTATCTATCTATCTCCTATCTATCTATCTATCTATCTATCTCTCTATCTATCTATCTCCTATCTATCTATTATCTATCATCTATCTATCTATCTATCTATCTCCTATCTATCTATCTATCTCCTATCTATCTATTATCTATCTATCTATTTATCTAACTATTATCTATCTATGTCCTATCTATCTATCTATCTATCTATCTATCTATCTATCTATCTCTCTATCTATCTATCTCCTATCTATCTATCTATCTATCTATCTATCTATCTATCTATCTCCTATCTATCTATCTACCTATCTCCTATCTATCTACCTCCTATCTATCTATCTATCTATCTATCTATCTATCTATCTATCTATCTATCTCCTATCTATCTATCTCCTATCTATCTATCTATCTATCTATCTATCTATCTATCTATCTATTTTAACAACCATACCAAATAAACCATACCATATATCAACTCCAAATAATGGAAAGCTCTTAAAAACTCCTTTGTAGAACAGTTCGCTTGATAATTTCATAACAATTTACACATAGAAAGGAAACGTTAAAAACAAAAGAATGTATGCGTTGTTGGCCGAGCGAGGCTTAAGCTGTCCATGCACAAAGCATTGCCCTGCATTAGTCATTTCCTAGCTTGGGATTGTGCTGGTTGATGTTTACACCATAGAGCAGATGAAAGGGAACACTGCCTGGAGAAGTAGCTGAGAACTCCGCTGGTGTTTGTGATCAGAACAGCAAGATAACATGTTGGAGACAATGTGCTCCTTTAAGAGTACAATTGCCCAGTGACCTCTTATGTTAACCTCTCTGCCTGGGTTTCCCTTGTAAGAAAACAAGGAGATATTCTGTATACGTTACATGATGTGGCAGTATATACTAAACGGTAATTTATTAAGCTCTGTCACTGTACACAATAAATGTTATCCTATTTCTCAATCTACGACTCTTGTATATGCTGGACACGGCCAAAGCAGACTACTTATATATGGCCCCAAACCTTGCCTTGATAATTCATAGGGATTGTCTAAACTAGTCAAATAAACTATTATAAGGACAGTTCATAGCAATACTTTAATCTTGCTGCAATTACCCATGATGTCTGCATTCACTTACACCATATGGCTATGTTCACACATATTTCCATCAGTCTTTTGGACAGTATTTTTTCAACCAAAACGGGCAGTGGCTTGAAAACACAGAAACTGTGCAAATCTTTCCATTATAATTTTGCCGTCAGTTTCGCTTCTGATTTTGGTTAAAAAAAAGACTGATGAAAATACTATGTGTGAGCATAGCCTATGAGTTAAAATTCACTGGGCCATTATTAGGGAACACTTTTTAGCAGGTCCAGTTTTTTCATCATAATTTAATTTATTATCATATTATCATCAACACAAGTGGAAATTTTTGGAAAGTTAATGGCAAAATGGTCACTTTTTAAGCCAACTTATGTGATAATTTTTTGTAAAAAAATTGTAATAACCAAAAATGTATAAAATGTTTAGGGACAATGTATAAAAACAATACACGTCTTTATCATCATTAAAGGGAAATATCTAACCTGCAATATGTCCCTATGGCGGAAAGAACGATGAGGATGAAGGTCATTTTCAGGAACTTTGTAGCTTATTAGATAAGTAAGTTAGGTTGTTTTATTTCACTACAAACAGCTGCCTCAATAATCATTAGAAGGGCGGGCCAGTTGGGGCAGATCGGTGCACTGAGGGTGTTAGTTCCACCCCCAGTGCACCAAACTGCCTCATTAGCACACTGAATAAACTACAAAGTTCACAAAACCAGCGCTAAGTATCAAGGTAGGAAAACTACCTACATCCTCTGCATCCCATATTCTATAGGGACATTTCAGCAGGTTACACAATTCTAACCAGCTTATTGTTTTCCTTAAAGCCGAAATGTTATACAAAGTCAAGAGTAGTGTTGAGCGAATTTATCACAATGCTCGAGTTCGGCAACGTTATCCTAAGCTGAACGTTCCATGGTTGCCAGGACACCCTAGGGTGGCATCCAACTTCTGCAGCTGTGGGATATCAAATGCAGAGCGTTCAGGTTAGGATAACAGTGGCAAACATATGACAGATCCACTCAACACTAGTCAAGAGTGGTTTCAGTAGCTTATGTGACATAATGTGATTCTGAATATGGATCCAAGAGTGTCATAGAGTACGACCTTGTTGTTGGTGTCACATTTTCCTCATTACCATTAGAAGATTAGTGGTATATGGGTCCTAGTGGATTAAAATGCCTCTCTATTAAAAATAAATCGGTATAGCACAGGTGTACTGTTTAGACAAGTGATAAATAGAAATGCTTCCCGGGGGTGTTTCTAATAATGATGAGGATGGGCTTGAAAAAAGGAGGGGTGTCGTAGACCTGGGGCGCAAATACTCAAGTCCAAGCCAGTATGACACAGTGCTGCATATTAAAAGATTATTTTTGGTCTAACCAAGGCACCAGACACATTTAAACCAAGGCACAATCGGTAAGCATTTGCTCTCATCAAACGGATGGTACTTGCTGTTTGATGGGGTGGGTTGGTGGATAAAGTGTCGCTATAAGCTGTAAATACATCCATGATGCAGAGAAAGAACAGTAGCGCCACTCCCCATCAAAGGATACAAAATGATGCTTTATTGAAAGGTATCGCAAACAAACAACAAGTGTGTCTTCTTCCGGAAGAAGCGCGGATGCGTGAAACAGTCGTTGCACTATTAGTAGAAAGCAATTACTGTTTCTTTACTGTACCCTAAAATAAAGCATCCTTTTGTTTCTTTCGCTGGTGAGTGCCGCTACCGTTCTTTCTCTGTATCATGCATGTTGTATTTATGTATGCTGTTCTGTTTCTCCTACAGGGGTGAAAAGAGTCTGTGCGGAAAATACACCATGTGTGGACATACCTTTACTTCTCTATGACCTGCATATATTAGTGTGAAGCTGTTAAGTTTGAATATCTCACAAGTTATACTGAATTGGAGAAAGCTATATGAGACCCTGTGTGCCCCATTGTTGTGCCATACCCTCATTGCCCGACCCCCTCACCTTTCCACCCACCACCGGCAAATACATGGGCCTTTTCTAATGTAACTCCTTAGCCAAATCAATGCCTGATTTACCAGCTAAATCAGTCATTCAGCAGTCAGTAGAGAATTGTAGGTCACCTACTGAAACGGAATACAAGAACAGACCGCTCTGGACTTAAGAAATAGATCTGAAGATAATTTAGATGCCAAACAAATTCATAGGCCACAAGCATGTCAATGTGGCTTCATGTCACATACTGTAGAAGTTGTGCTCCCAGCTGGAAAGAATGGCACATTGTGGGTGTGTAAACAGGTGCATAGTTCCTGGCATTTATCTTCTGGCAGCACAATGACAGCAAACACTGGGTAGAGACAATGTAATGGGTACACATCACTGACAAGCAGCACCTTTCTCTATTGTTTTATTGTGCACATAAAGCATGGAGATCTATGTAGCAGTTTACTTGCTTTGTAAAAGTCAAATGTTCCTCTGTACAATAGGAAATATCACCCAATATGTTACATTATGTGGAGTCAGATAAGGAAAATAAGTTTTTTTGTTTAACACATTGAGGACGAAGTCACAGCCATGAATTCCATAGAATATATCTGGGAGAATCCAGCTATAAAGCATGATACATAAAACTTTATTTGGTACAAAGGGAACGTAAAAGGAGACATGCAATCTTTCTTGGCATACATTACAAAATATCTGTTTTGCCTATAGAGTTACAATGTTGATGCATCATTTCTTTGTTGTTCTATTCTTCTGTTATTCCTCCTGCAATTGCATGGATAAATTGTCAATGGGGTGTGGCTACTTCTTTGTCAAAAAGGCGTGTCCTAACATATTCTGATACTATCCAACTGTACTGGAAGTGTCAAACTGTGTTAGACATGATGCTTTATTAAGGCGAAGGTTACACCTTGTTGTCAATTTAAGGTCTGCGGAAAACATGATCCAGAAATGTAATTTTATGGGGAGTATGATGAACTATTGGACAAAGCAGACATGTTATTAAATAGGAGAAAACAGGTAAAATGGTATACTAAATAGGTTATCCAATACAATTGTGGCTCAGGGATTAAAATATATATTTTTTAAATTGATACTCATCTCCCCCAGTCCCCTGCCACAGTCTACAATCCAGACATCCCAACAGTCTACAATCCCCGATGAGCAGTGTTTTCTTATCCAGTATAGATATGTAAGAAGCATCCGCCAGTGCTGAAATAAAAGCAGGAAGCACTGCTCAGTTGGGAGCGTCAGGACAGACACAGCAGGTGATGAGGGTAGTTGAGTATATATATATTTATCTATAAAAAATCTTTCATCCCCAGACCATCCTACTTCTGAAGAGGTGCTTATAACTGCATGGGTACCACCTGCAACCCAGCCTCAAGTAAATGTGCCCCCAGTAGGTTATGGTTTAGGGATATCACATAAATGTAACAGTGCCTTGTGCATGGACAATAATTATATATTTTGGACTGTGCTAAGGAAATAATGAATATTTAGCTTTTTTACAGAACATGATGACTAGGATTGAGTAACATTGATCTACATCAGAGATGGGGACCCCCCCCCCCCCCAGCTATTGCAAAACTACAATTCCCATCATGCCTGGGCAGCTAAAGCTTTGGCTGTACAGTCATGATGGGAATTGTAGTCTTGCAACAGCTGGAGGGCAGCAGGTTCCCCATCCCTAATCTACATGATATATGAGATTTTTATGGATTTTCTCCCATAAGAACTCAACTAATTCACACGTATTGTAGATTTACAGACCTGAATCCACACCAAACATTTGTACCAACTCAATTATCTCAAATGATCACTGAAAGCGTGCTGGACACATGAGTGAATACCTGGACGTCTTCTTTTCTGGTAAACTAATAGTCCCATCAGACCTCCAGGTCTTGAGGCAACAAAGCATGCCTACATGATCACACTGCCATCTCTATGTCTGGCTGCTGCTGGGATGATGTTCTTCCTGTGGAATGCTGTGTTTGATGGAAGCCAGGTATAATAGGACCTGTGTTGTCCGAAGATTTTTCGCTTTTGATTTATCTTTCCATAGAAAATTATTCCCAAAAGGCTCCGGGATCATCCAGATGTCTTTTTTCTGTTCTGTAACTAATGTGAATATAGTTTTGATGTTCTGGACATAAGATTTTTTGTTGGGACTTTCTCTTGCACGCCATCCATCACAGTACTTTTATAAATTTATTATACAGGTTGCTCCTGTTATAGCAATGATGATTCTCTGTATAGTTTTTTCTATATTTTTAAGATTACTCTTATATCTAACTCTATTAAAGTTGTGTGTTGTATTCATTGTATGTAGCATCAGGTAATAATCTAATTCTGTCTAGTAATTCCTGATCGTGGATCAAACTCATAACAATGATATCAAAGGGGCTTTCTCCATGATGTCTCTGATTTATACTTAAAGGGGTACTCCAGCAAAAAAAAAATCTTTTGAATCAACAAGTGTCAGAAAGAGATTTTTTAATTTACTTTTATTTAAAAAAAAAAATGTATGTCCTGTATGTCCTGCAGGAAGTGGTGTTTTCTTTACAGTATGGAGAGCAAGAGAGGTTTTCTATGGGAATCTGCTACTGCTCTGGACAGTTCCTGACACTGACAGAGATGGCAGCAGAGAGCACTGTGTCAGACTGGAAAGAATACACCATTTCCTGCAAGACATACAGCAGCTGACTGGAGATTTTTTAATAGTAGTAAATTACAAGTCTCTCGTACTTTCTGACACCAGTTGATTTGAAAAAGAGAAAAAAAAAACATTTTTGCATGAGTACCTCTTTAAAGAGTCACTGACATTGAAAATAACTTTTGGCATGCCATCAGGCACTGCTGAGACTGGCTGTGATCAGAAGATATAGGTGGGGAGAGAGCGCAGCAGCAGTGTGATCCACTGCCTGGCTGTATCTCCTGATCAGCTTATTCCAACAATGTAAGTCTATGATGCAACATTGTCAGAAATAACCAGCGGCTGGGGAGTGAATTACGCTGCTGCTGCTGCTGTGCTGTCTCCCTGACTTTATCTCCTGATCGCAGCAAGTCCCAGCAGTGAGACCTGCTGTGATCAACTTTTGACATGTCAAAAGTTATTTTTAATGACAGGTACGCTTTAAGGCTATGTTCACACTGCGTATGAGTCAAGCTGCATTTCATACGCCGTCGTACATGTGCGGCTGAAACTATGGGCGTGGGAAAAATCGCCATGCGGCCGGATGCGTACGAACCGCGAACATACGCCTGTAGTACAGTTATGCTTCCCTAGCTTGTTTCGAAGCGATCTGAGGCAGGTCATTTACTTGGAAATCTTCGCCCAGCCCCGTAAACCACACAGAACCTTTTGGATCGAAAAATCAAGTTCAATTTGGCTGAAATAAGTACTTTGTACGGGACCGCATGGAAATCCACGGCCGTGAGTTTCAACATTTCTGTCCTCAAACAATGGTCGTGTTCATTTTTCACGGCGCCGCAAACGATCCGGCCGTAAGCTCATACGTAGTGTGCATTGTGCGGGCGTATATCGTATACTTTCAAGCGAACGCATCAACCTCAAAACTACGTGCGTATATTCGCGGTTCGTGGTTTAGGACTTACTGTATATGTTCTTGTATATACTGGATATGACTTCTTTTTTTAAAGAACATGGTATTCTATAGATTTGACATTTCCTACTAAGTTCCTAAGCTTTGTATTTTCTGTATTTTTTTTCTGCACCTTTTGATGTTCTTACAAAGTCTATTGTTTGCATCCTAACAATGTAATGGTAATGGCATGCTGGTGAAGATCTGGCCTAGATTTACACTTTTAGCACCCTAAGCTAATTTTCCGTGTCGCCCTAGAACCCTCATGCACAGTGATTCTTCACGGTTTTTATTACTTCACTGAATCCCATCTGCTTAAAATAACCACACGGAGATGGTTTAACTGTAGTGTTTATAAAGTGAAAATAACAATGTATTCATATCAAATATAAATGGTGACAGGCAAAGTAAGCAGAATGGCATCTATGAAACTTTGCCTCACAAGACCTAGGCTTATGGGATGTATAGGTTTCTGTAAATGCATGTATTCTCTGCAGAAGCCGTGGGCTACTGCAGCTGCAGGTCCTGGGATCTACTCTCATTGTGCATTGTTATAAATAGCAATGATGGGTAGTACATTCTGCTCTATAAAGCAACTTAGTGGGACCAATAGGTCAGTCTATTCCCATGATGTTGTTATTACCACCATTGGCAGTGGGTATTCATCCCACTCCTAAACCTCAGATACCCAGGGTCAGGAACAGGAAACTTCCCCTTTAAATACATGCTGCACACCCGACTTTGGTGCAGAAACCAAAATTTGCTTTATTTCGAATAGCAAAGTGTTTATATAGAAACATAGGGAGAGATTTATCAAACTGGAGTAAAGTGAAACTGGCTCAGTTGCCCCTAGAAACCAATCAGATTCCACCTTTCAGTTTCCAAAGAGTCTGTGAGGAATGAAAGGTGGAATCTGATTGGTTGCTAGGGGCAACTGAGCCAGTTTCACTTTACACCAGTTTGATAAATCTCCCCCATAGTTTCTTTTGGTAGGTTCTCCTTAAAGGGGTACTCCAGGGAAACAAAAATGCTCTGGTGTCAGAAAGTTATAGATTTGCAATTTACTTCTATTTTAAAATCTCAAGTTTTCCCATACTTATCAGTTGCTGCATGTCCTGCAGGAAGTGGTGTATTCTTTCCAGTCTGACACAGTGCTCTCTGATGCCACCTCTATCTATGTCAGGAACTGTCCAGAGCAGCAGCAAATCCCTATAGATTTCTTTCTCCAAAGATGATCCAGCTTATGGATTCACCTGGCACTAGACACCAGCTATTGTGGCTGGATGAATTCCTCTGGCTAATTCCTTTTGGGTCTCCTCAATGGCTTGCGATCTCTGTCTCTGCAGTCTTCCTGACTTTCTCTTCCATTCCTCTGGGAACTTTGCTGCTCTATTACCAAAGCTGTGTCACATTATACCAAAAACAAGCTTTTTCATATGGCTCCCTACTTATCCTAGTGGCCACAGGCAACCAGCTTTCTACCCATGAATATAGTGTCTATACCAAAATGGACAACAAAATGAGCTTTGAGGCTGCCATTGCAAAGCAAAACAATTCTTATTTTGGGGCTGGTCATTTACCCCTGTTTAAATTATTATGTAATGACTAGAGATGAGCGAACCTGGAGCATGCACGAGTCGTTCCGAACCCGAACTTTCGGCATTTGATTAGCAGTGGCTGCTGAAGTTGGATAAAGCCCTAAGGCTATGTGGAAATCATGGATATAGTCATTGGCTGTATCCATGTTTTACAGACAACCTTAGAGCTTTATCCAGGTTCAGCAGCCACCGCTAATCAAATACCGAACGTTCGGGTTCGGAACGACTCGAACCCGAACCCGGTTCGCTCATCTCTAGTTATGACGTATTGTCTCAATGTGCTATAACATTATGTTCATGGGGGTCAGACCTCTGAATATCTTTTCTGATACCAAAAACAAAGGGACAGAGGTCCATATGACTTTTTCTTATCACATTGGTATTCCCAAGTACCTTCCATACAGAGAACTGTTTCTTTCACTTGAAGGTGTCAGGCTGCGTTGCAGTTCCCAGGTAGGGATGGTCCGAACCAAGTTCGGATCGGGTTCGTACGAACCCGAACCCTTGGTAATGATTCCTGCTGTCTGCCCGCTCCGTGCAGCGGGCGGATTTAGCGGGAGGACCGCCTGGAAAAATGGGATACAGCCATAGCCATAGGCTGTCTCCCATTTTTCCAGGCGGTCTTCCCGCTGGATCTGCCTGCTGCACGGAGCGGGCAGACATCGGGAATCCGATGCCGAGCGTTCGGGTTCATCCGAACCCGAACCTCGGCGGGTTCGGACCATCCCTATTCCCAGGTCATGGCATTCTCATTCACCCTACCGTGAACAAGCCACAGGATTTAAAGTGACACTGTCGCCCTCTTTGTACATTCTGACATCTCTACACAGGTGTAAAGGGTAAATTTAGCGTTTTCATACCTTATTTCATATCATACGTCATGGTGCTTGTTCAAGTAAAAAGTGTCCTTTTATCAACTGCAGATTGTATTAAGTGGGCGTGGCCTCGTGGCACTAGCGCCACGTACCCCCGCCCACAACGGCACAGTTGGCCCCGCCCCCTTGACACCCATTGTTGCCCGACGTAAAGGGGGTGGGGTCTAGACCTTTCGGCCAGCCTGTTCCAATGGCCAGCGAGGGGGCGGGGCCAACGGTGGCCCACTTAACACAATCTGCAGTTGATAAAAGATGACTATTTACTTGAAAAAGCACCATGATGTATGATATAAAATAAGGTATGAAAACCGCTAAATTTACCCTTTACACCTGTGTAGAGATCTCAGAATGCAAAAAGGAGGTGACAGTGTCACTTTAAAGGGTATTCCATTAAAACATAACTTTTCATATGTTTCTGCCAATGGTAAGACTAACTATTCCTTCCATACTATTCAGTTATTATCTACTCAGTCTCCTTCCCCCAGTCCTGAGCTGCTGCTTTCTGTTGACGAAACAAAAAACTATTTGTGAGCTTTTCTCTCCATCTCCTCCTCCTCCCCCCTTCCTTCCAAGACAGCTCATGTAAATAAGTCCCTATCTGCAATTTTGTAGCAACTTTGTAATGCAGGGAGGAATAATCACAGGGAGTACATCAGCAACTTGACCTGAGAGCAACCCTCCCCGCATTACAAAGATGCTATCAAGTTGCAGATAAAGCCTGCCAGGGACTTCTTTACATCAGCCATCTTGGAAAGAAGAGAAAAGCTCTCACACATTTTTTTTCTGTCTTCAGCAGAAAGCAGCAGCTCACAACTGTAGGAAGGAGACTGAATAGATAATGTCAAGAAAGGGATGAATGGTTAGTCTCACCATGGTCAGCAACATATGAGAAGTTTGAGTGGAATGCCCCTTTAACTAGCTGACATTATAAAGATTAGCGAGGGGTCCGTGCAGTTGTCATCACATCTTCTGTTGGAAACACATCTTTACCAGGTCAGTCCACCTTCAGTAACAGGTAAGGTGGAAAGGAATAAGTTCCATGATTTGCTCTAGAATTACAACACAAGACTCCAGGCACCTATATACCCTGAATCCTTCTTCTACGAATGTCAATAACCCTCTCCCTATTTTTGTCATTGACTGGGTGACCTGTCAGTGAGGGCAGGAAATAGAGTTGACAGGAGTCAGTTAGTAGACTTTTCCCTTCCAGCTCCAATTGCAGTCAGTTGCAGGATGGCGGGTTACAGTTGTCAGAGACCATCGGCAGAGCTAAACAGACTGACAGGGAAATTCTAGAGAGTCCACAGTCCTAGAGCTTAACTTGGCAGGTCTTCTAGGAAAATTCCTTGTTCAACACAGTAGAAATTCTACAGAGATTTGGATGGGTTGGATAGTGGGCACACTCATGATGCCTGTTCTAAAAAACAAACAAACTGATATTCCCAGACTGTTCTATTACTACGATAAAGAATTGTTTTCTGCAGAACTTTTGACTGTCCGGTTGGGAATGAATCATAGCCCCCCCTGCTCTTCTCGCTAGTTGCGGATGCTCCACATTAATATAGTTAATGGTCTACGCATTCCTCTAGTTCTGACTCTAATATATAATTGCAATTTCTAAATTACACTCATAGCAAATTCAGCTAAAACTGTTCAATTATTCCATCATCGCGATACAAATAAAATACTTCAACGCCGCAGAATGTAAAATAAATATTGGCGTGTAAATAAACTGGAAACATTAGATACAGCTTTGGTATTTTTCAAGAACGCTTTATACGATGCGAGGGAACATTAGACAGCACAATATGTTACTTGTCTTTAAAGCTACTACTTTATTGAATAATGTATTTGAAGACTTAAAGGACAACTCCCACAAAAATTTTTTTTTGCTCATTTAACACACATTACAAAGTTATATAACTTTGTAATGTGGTTAAATACCCGGCCTGGCCCCCTTCCCCCACTTTCGGACCCCCGACCCCCCACCCCGGAAGTTAAGGAATGTATACATTACCTATTACGATCGTCACGGTCCTCTTCTCCGTGGCGGCATCTGGTGACGACGACGTCAGAGCCGAGGGGCGGTCCGGGTCTTCTTCCTCCTCGGCGTCTTCATGCAAAGTGAATGGGGATGAAAAGGCTGCTGGTGCACATGCGCACCAGCAGCCTTTTCATTGGCTGGAGCGCATCACATGGCTTCCAGCTTGCTCAGCCCTGATTGGCTGAGCTTGCTGGAAGCCATGTGATGCGCTCCAGCCAATGAAAAGGCTGCCGGTGCGCAAGCGCACTGGCAGCCTTTTCCATCCCCTGGACCCGGAAGTTGGAGACATCGCTGGATGGCGGACGGCGGCGACGGAGAGGCGGACGGCGGGCGAATCGAGTGGCGATCGTCACCGGAGAGATGGTGAGTATAGTGTCTGTGTGTGTCTGTGTTTTTTTTTTTTTTGGGGTCCCGCGGGAGTTGTCCTTTAAAGTTGTCCCACCATTCCCTATACTTAGGAAAAAAGATAACTATCTGACTTTAGGGGTCTGACTACTCGGACCCTGAAGATTTTGAGAATGGGGAACCAAGCCATGTAAACCACCACTACATTCATTCTTTACAGAAGTTGTCAGAGGTAGCCTAAGGGCCCTATTCCACCAGACGATTATCGTTCAGTTTTATCATTAAATCGTTCGAATCTAAACGATAATCGTTCGGTTGAAATGCAGTTAACGATTAATGACCGAACGAGAAATCGTTGATCGCTTTATAAGACCTGGACCTATTTTTATCGTTGCTCGTTCGCAAAACGTTCGCAAATCGTTCGCATTGAATAAGAGGTCGTTCGGTCGTTGGCAGTAGATACGAACGCAATAGCAAATAAATAGCGAAGAAAAAACTATCGCAAATACGATCATAAGTAACGATTATCGTTCCATGGAAATTAGTGAACGTTTTCTGGTCTTTCGCAATAGCGGCCGTTTGGGATCGTTAATCGTTAACGATTATGCGAATGATAATCGTCCGGTGGAATAGGGCCCTAAGGGTCCTTTTACACATACAGATTTCTCAGCCACTGGTAGCCATAAACAAGTGCCATTACGCGAGATCTGCACTAGTTTGCAGTGCCTTTACACGACGCAAATAATCTAGTGTCTGGGCTGCACAAACAATTTATGTATCATTCGTGCAGCCATTTTAACTGACGACAGGATGGATATACATATATTCGTGGTGTCAGTTTATGTAGCAGTACATACTTATTGCTGCTGCTGCTGTGATCCGGCATCCTGTTTCTTTGACTCTCCTGTCCAGCAGTTGTGTCTTCAGGCCTTGCCCCTCCTGAATGATTGACAGCCGGAAAAGACTCAGCTGAAGACTGGATAGGAGAGCCGGAGAATAGGATGCCAGATCACAGCAGCGGTAAGTATGTACTCTCTGTGGTATGGAAACTGACAGTACAAATATATGTATATCCGTTTCCCTTTACCGCCACCAGCCGGTTTACACAGGAAGATGTGTGGGAGATGGTGATAACTTTAAAAGCCTGCTCTAAACAGACGATCAGCTTGATTTCTTGGTTGATTTCTGTCATTTTTACATGAACCGATCACTGGCTGAAGGAGTGTTTCTTGCAACACTCCTGGCTGGTAATCGGCCCCTGTACTAGGCTTTCAGCTTACTGACAGACTCCTGTGATAGCTACTTATGTCTCAGAGAACAAAGGGGTCAGGCAGTTAAAATCCAGCATGCCTGATCCTTGTCTCCCCCTGCATTATCTCTCAATGGATAGTAGGGAGGCCCCATACATATTAGACAGTCATCTGGTCCTGCTTAAGTCGGTGGGTTTAGCCAAATTTTGACTAAAGTGTAAGGGGGCCTTAAAGCAGTTCTCTTTTTCATCATGCATCACAAGTCTGTGTAGCCATTTTTTTATGTTTTTAATCAATCAAGAAGCTTTTATGTAAAGAACGAGAAGAGCTCTCAATTTCATAGGCTTAACAGTAGCAATAATATATACAAACATCAAAATTTGTTTGCTTATAAGAAAAGAACAACAAGCAGAATATAAGGAAGATGAGTTTGTACTGCTAGGAAGGGCAAAAGGAGGGTATAAAGAAAAGGAGGGGAAATAAAAGGGCCCCAATATAATGTAAGCTTAACGCGAATGTACCACCGATACATCGCTTTTCTGATATTTACATAGACAGACTGGTGCCGGTGCATTGGTCTTTTTTTGTAACTGCAGTCTATGGATACTGCAACATAGAGGGGCGAGGGTCTCCTATCACTGGGCGTGGGCTGGCCCGCCTCCGTTGCTTCACCCCCAGCTGGTGCCTAGGAGTAGAATGGCGCCATATGCAGGAATTGGGCCACGATTCAAAAAAGGGACTGCGGCACCAGCATCCAAGCGCCGGCGCCACTCTATGCATGTAAATATGAGAGAAGCAGTACATATTGTAAGCCCTAAGTTCTACTGAATACTATAAGTTGGTGCAGAAATGCCAGGTTTTATACAGCATAGCAAAGTAGGTCAGTTAGATCGCCCATCCTGATGGTTATCTCGATTTGGATAAACCCCTTTACCACTGTTGGAGCATTTGTTGGGGGTTTGGGGATTAGTGCTAGAATGCACACCCTCGCCTACCAGATAACCGATAAGCTTCTGTATATTAAAAGTGAACAGGGCAAAGATGGAACAGAAATAAGGCATTGGATTTTCAAATGGCATAACTAGTGAACCTAAAGGTCTCACAACATAAATCAGTGGGGGGATACCCTGGCGTGATCTCTATGAAGGGGCAAAGGTGACAAGCAGGCGAGGGGACACATAGGAAAATACTGCATTAGATCATCAGTACCCCATCATTTTCTTTGGATAAAGGAATATGTAGATGGGTATGTTTCTGCCACCAAAACTAAACCATATGAGCTCTACTGCAGTCGTTCACTAGACAGCAGCAGCTGTGAATAGACCTCATTGTTCATCCTTATGGCCAAGCCCCTGACAGCAGCACTTCAATGATGCCCCCAATATTAACATTGACCAGTTAAAGGGGAAATTGTGAACACTGTCATCCGGATAATGGTCAGACTGGTATTTTACATTCAACTCATGACATATATGTAGCGGTTAAAAAATAATGTAAAACACTCCAAGGTCTTCTATCATGACCTTTCAGAAGTTCTTCTTTAAATTTATCCTTTAAGTGTTCTAATAGGGAGAGATAAAATGTTAAAGGACTCACTAGTGTCTGGCTTTTAAGATGTGTAAGATACATTGCAGAAAATAAAATGTGACTTCTCAGCCCTTATGTGCCACCTACCATATAAAAGATGGCTGGATGAAAAATAGATCAGAAGGCGAATACAATCCATTGTAAAACATCCTCCGCTTGCGTTTTCCCATTGCCTGATGTACAGTATCCACTAATAGCCAGAAAATTTGTCACCTAAAACACAATCAAGATGCCGCATTAAGGTCAATATGCCCGATCGAATATTACCAAGCGAGCAGAGGCGAAACAAAGATGACAAGTAAAATGGCTAATAATCTGCAGTAAAATGTAAATGATCCAATGAAAATTAATCAAGTGTGAAAATCAATGGGGTACAGAAATGAGAAAGAGCCGTATTGATGTGTCAGGGTGCGTAACGCCAGGCTCGTGTCAAAGGATACAAGACAAGATTTACTAAAGGACGGGATTTAATTGATCGGTGAATTGTGGGAAACTAATTAGAGCGTTTGCCGAGAGTAAATTGTCTTAAATGTCTTGTCCTGAGTAAAAATCCATTTGCACCTGGTAAAATATTGGGTGTATGAATGATGTGTTTATTTAGAGAGCGCCACATGGCACATGCCAGCCTCACCGAGCGCACAGGATAAACACACATTAGTTAAATAAATACCAAAAAGTTACAGTAAGAGCTGAGCAATCAAAAACTAACCAAGAGATCCTGAAGTAATAGAGACTAATGGAGGCTTTATTGGCGGCCTCTTCACTCTGCACACATTCTAGTATCACTAACCAGACAGGCTTATCATCTAGTACATGCACCAAGATTAAAGGGGTTGTCTGCGTTGGATTAAACCTTTTTGTTGTAAGGGTTCTCTGAAAATAAGATCATAGGAAATCCCAGCAATCGTCTATGATCTGTGCAAAGTCTGACCTCAAGTGTTTAATTCCCCCACAGCGCCACCACAGAGGAAAACAAGCATTACATTGCAATTACTTCTATATAATTTTACGCAGCAAATCTGCTTAGTTGTCTAGTAATACAAGAAGAATTGAGGTATCACTGCATAGCAGGAATACTCAATCATCAGGAGCGACTGGCTCCCGGCCCTGCCAAATACTCTTGTGGCCACAGGCAGTATACTGCATCTGGCAACAAGAGGTCGCTCCTTCCCCCATTGTTGTGCAAGAGCTGGAAGAGAGAAGAATGGAAGACCTCAGTTCCACAGCTAGGTAAGTATACCTTTCTTTCTTTTTTTTAATGACACAGGGAGGAATGTCACTACTAAGGAAGGCCTAACATTAAGGGGGGGGAGAGGGTCTAAGTAACAGAGTTCTTACATTGGGGATGCAATCTGGGGTGGGTTTTAACTACAAAGAGAGGCCTAACATGGATGGGGTTTAACTAACTGATTCCATTGGGGATGCTATCTGATGGTGGCGTGTGTGGGGAAGTGACTAGGAAGACTACATACTGGGCCTAGCAGGGGTGGATTAACTTTACCACAGGTCCTAGGCTGTTCACCAAGCCTGGGCCCCCCCATCCCACTGTAACTATGACAGCACTAGCCTGGTGTTCATAGTACAGGATAGATAATGTCATGATGTCCTGATTTGTGCAAAATTGTGGTAAAAAAGCAGCAATTTTTTGCAAATCATGGCAGAACTGTAGCCAGGAGACAATAGACTACTGAAAGTATCAGTCTCTTTGGGTGACCATGGGCCCCCCAGGAGCTCAGGGCCCCGGGCTACTGCCTGAAAAGGACCTATTATAATCCACTACTGGGGCCTACCTGCACAGGGAGGCCTAACTACTATATGGATGCACAGAGTGGGGCTTGACTATATGAGTTCACAAAGTGCTGTAAATACTATATGGGAGCACAGAGAGGCCAAATCACTGTATGGGGGGCACAGAGGGGCTGAACTAATATAAGGGGGTGGAATGAAAATCCATAGACTGTAAATGTACTGCAGCAGATTTCACTGCGAAACATTCAATGTGAAATATGCTGCGAATGCTGTATGTGTCAATGCACCCTTTATCACAGTCAGATTGGCAGAATTATCTTCACATTGATGCCCACCTGTTATTAGAAAACAATCACACTATTGAAAGAGGTGCCTAAAACCTGCAAAGGGTTAGGGTCAAATACTCATATGGATAAAAGATGAAGAAGACCAGGAAGACTTTCCAGCCTAAATTTGGGTCAATTTAAAATCCAATCCATATCAAATTATGATAAAGGAAAAGAAAAAGTTTATGATGTCTGACCTTCAGAATTCCAGACTGTTGGGTAATGATTTTTGTGATTTCATATATATATGGAGCCATTCTGCCTGTGGTGCCGGACCAGATCCCCCTTAATCGGGTTGTCCGGTGAAAATCTTTTTCTTTCAAACCACCTGGTGTCAGAAAGTTATACAGATTTGTATCTAAAGCTAATAGCCTGCACTGTGCAGTATGTATTTATATGGTCTGATATATATATATCTCAGACCATATAAATAGATACTGCACACTTCATATAAATAGATACTGCACAGTACATACAGTAGATACAAGACAGGGAATGAGGGTTACTCCTGTGAAAATCTTCTTTCAAATCAACTGGTTTGAGGAACTGATAAAGATGTGTAATTTACTTCTATTTTAAAATCTAAAGTTTTCCAATACTTATCAGCTGCTGTATGTCCTGCATGAAGTGAAGTATTCTCTCCAGTCTAACATAGTGCTCTCTGCTGCCACCTCTGTCCGTGTCAGGAATTGTCCAGAGCAGGAGAGGTTTTCTATGGGGATTTGCTACTGCTCTGGACAGTTCCTGTCACTGACAGAGGTGGCAGCAGAAAGCACTTAAGGCCCTATTCCACGGTCCGTATTCGGCCGATATCGGTCACTACGGACGATAATCGTCCTGTAGAATAGAGTGCAACGATTAGCCAACATCGTTCATGTCGGCTGATCGTTGCAGTCGCTTGTTTTTCAACATGTTGAAAAACAAGCGACTGATATAGCAGCGATCTGCTGCCGTCGCTCCGTTGAACAGGAGCGTCGGCAGCAGACGCTGCTATATCCTATGGGTTGCCCTGACGATCAGCGATCCTCCGAGCAGCCCCCCCCCCCCCGCAGCTCCCCGCCGCCCCTCCCGCACTCACCCGCTCGCTGCAGCCGCGTTGAATAGCGGCGGCAGCGAGCGGGGAACGAGGAGCAAACGAGCGCTGAGAGCGCTCGTTTGCTCCTCTTAGCTACCCTTGTAATAGGCTCTTTAGTCAGACTGGAAAGAACACAGCACTTTGTGCAAAACATACAGTGGCTGATAAGTACTGGAAGACTGGGGAGTTTTAAATAGAAGTAAAATACAAATCTATATAACTTTCTGACACCAGTTGGTTTAAAAGAAAAAGATTTTCGCCGGACAACCCGATTAAGGGGGATCTGGTCAGGCACCACAAGCAGAATGGCTCCATATCATATAATTAATGTGCTTCATAAAGCATAATAGACCATCGGTAGTAGAAGTCCAGCAAAGCACCACCACAAAGCAGAGCTATTATTGTGACCGGGTTCTTGGCCTCATGCTCCTTTGGCCTCTTTTCAGCCTCTAAAGCCACCTACTGTTGCAAACCAAGGGCCTCAGATTGGTTTTAATGGAGACAGCAAAAAGTAGCCAAAAAGAGGAAAAGAAAAACATATTTGCATGTCCAAAAGGAAATATTTATTTCTGCAAAAACACATTCCGTTATAAAAGCATCAGTGGCGATGGGTCACCCCCTTGTAACCTTATTTTGTTTGATTTCCTGCCCTCAGACTGTGTGCCTGGCTGCCTCTCTCATATCCCAGCTCTCCTTTTTAAGAGTGCTGAGCAATGTAAATCATTACACACAGCTAAGCAAAACAGCTTGTGTTATTTAGTGCAGCCGTGATGTATAGAGCTACTGTATGAAAGGTCACTTCGGTATTAATTCTCCACCGCTTCTATACCCAGGTCTAATTTAGGATTCACAGCTAGTGCTGACAGCAGGACTTTTTGGTGCTGTTAAGGCTGTTAGGAAACACAGATCTGTCGGCTCTTTGTGATAGCCTGAGATTTAGAACTAGGCCCTCGCAGCTTTACTAAGAGCCGTTCTTTGCTAGGGATGTGGTTAAGTCGAAAGGAGACGACGTCGAGCCACCGTCCTACTTGTTAATGGCTTGCCATTAGCCACAGTCAGTACGATAACCGGTCGCCTTTCATTGTCTGTGCCGCTTGTTTCGAAAAGCTATTATATTTTTCTGTCATCTATTTCCCGCGCACCGGGGTATTTCACTCAGTGGACGTGTGAAATGGAACTCAGTGGAAATGCTATTTTTCCCAATCAGGCCTTTCCACACAGGAAACAGCTAATGTTTCCCTAACATGACAAAAGAAATCAAGAAAACAGATCTAGGACGGATTGCGAGGAGGAAATCATTCCGGTGAGCTGGATGAGATAAAATAACACATAGGACAGCCGTAATGCGGAATGATGGTAAGCGTGGCACGGGGGTGAGTACTAAGGAAGGGTATGTTCACTCTAGGCAGAATTATTGTAGAAATATTTACGGGTGTCCCGTTCCCCTGAAGGGGATTAGAAATAAAGCTATTCATGTGGATAGAAGGGATTTTTCAGTGACAGAAATGTCTGCAATGAATCGTAAATGTGTGAACACATCCTTAAAGGGGTTGTCCAACGCCAGAAATTTTTTTTTTAACTGGCTCAGGGTGATAAAAATGTAAAAGAATGTCTTACTCACCTGCCCTGCTCCTGCAGCTGCTGTCCATGATGCATACCACTGCTTTCTAGAACCTGTGATTATAAAGCTTACTAGCCATCAGCAAACAAAAATCCCTTTAAAAATAACCCTGATGTGAAAAAATGAAGGATACAATATTAAAGGGGTGGTCTGGGT
Source organism: Dendropsophus ebraccatus (assembly GCF_027789765.1). Lineage (NCBI taxonomy): Eukaryota > Metazoa > Chordata > Amphibia > Anura > Hylidae > Dendropsophus > Dendropsophus ebraccatus. The sequence continues at coordinate 186,845,672 of NC_091454.1, read as the reverse complement.
AAAATTCATGCTACTTGCTGCCAGGGCTACGTCGGACATGACAGTAATGCATACTTACCTATGTCACTCCTATGCTGCTGCCGATTTCCAGGCCACCTGCTTTGCACCACTGTCAGCGTTTTGCAAACATCCGATGACTTGAGTCTATGATGAGCAGCCATTTCCTACGGGAATGTCATCTGCCTGGGATCAGGCAGCCCGGGAACCAGCTGCAGTGGGAGGGAGCGGGCAGGTAAGTATACATTACTGACATGTCTCCCGCAGCCCTGTCAGCATGGATATGTTTGAATTTTTTAGAATATTCTCCAGTAATATTGTAAGCACAGTTATATCAGAATATTAATAATATAATAACTGTGTAAGGTGGAAAAAATAGTGGATGCCCCATCCAAAAAAGCACATAACAGGGATTGGCAAACTACTTCTACACCGCTGATAGGTATATAATACAGACAGTGTAATACTACAATGGGTTAATACACCATTAGCCCATCAATGTGATCTGATACATCTATAACAATGTGTTTCATGCATTCATGACATGGTTAAGCACACCTGTACAAAATGTGTTGTCTGCTTCCTCCCAACATGGAGTTATAAATTTTGATATGGAACAAAGCTCATCTTTTACCATCATTTCTTCTGGAGTGCTAGACACAAGTCACTTGTCCATGGTACATTTCTACATACTGTATGTTGGAGCTGGTGTTATGGTACCCTGCGCCCCAATGCATGATGAATGCAGCGTACATGACATCAGCAGAAGAGGAAGGAATAAGACCAACATCATGTGACCCACTGGCAGAATGGAGTAACAGGACCATTTTGGAAAGAGAGAGGTAAGTGATTTACAAAGCTGCTTAAATAAAAAAAAATAAAAAAACATTTTGATCTGGAGAACGAGCCAGAAGTCTGGGCACAGTGCATTTACTCTCAACTCTGTGTCACATGACTTGGATGGACTTCCAATGTAAGTCTATATGGGCCATCTAGGTCTCAGACACAGAGCAGGGAGAGGAGCTCACGGCAATGTCTGATAACTGTGCATTTAAATGGCTCCTGCTCATTCCCTGCCTTACATTCTGCCATGTAACGGGGCCCTAACTCAAAGACAGTCCAAACTAGGCAGTCTTAAAATACTAAGATCAGATTTATCACAGAGATAAATCACTTAAATCAGATTGCCTAGTCTAAGTCTAGACCAACTTTTACACGTAACTTTTTTGGGCATTTGCACTTAATGAGTACATGGGGTTCCATGGCAATGACAAAAAAAGTCTTGCCACCTTCAGGTACTGATTGATGCCACCACACTACCTTCCTGCAGCAAGAAGTCCTAATGGTTTGATCCCATTTTCTTAACTTGAGCATATTTTCTACTTCCCCGGTTGCTAAAGTTGCAGATCCTGTACAGATTTTCACCACCCATGAAAATACGTAGAACCTGAAAATGACCCTCCTCTCCCCTTGGGCATGGCCATCTTGTAGGTTACCTCTTTTATATTTGTACTCTACTGTCCAATACATCTATTCATTAAAGGAGAAGTTTGGGCAAGTTTGGCAATGAAAAGAAAATCCAAATGGGCAGGGGGTGGGGGGAACATAATCAACAACCTATACTAACCAGTCCCCATGCCTTTGCAGTGCTGTGTCCCGCTGGGGCTAGACATGGCTGCAATCACTAACTGGCTAAGCGGGCTATCTCCCACCCCTTCCTGCCGGGTCATATTGTACTAAGAAATTAGGGGAAGATAACATCCGGTGGGGTCTGGAAGCTCTGTGAAGCAGCGTTGCAAGGGCATGGGGACTGGTGAGTATAGGTTGTTTATTATGTTCCCCCCACCCTCTGCCCACAGTGTTATTCCTAATTTAGCCAGACTTCTCCTTTAAAGGAGAAGTCCGGTGAAGATTTTTATTAAAGTATTGTATCGGCCTTCAAAAGTGATACAAATACCCAATATACACTTATTACAGGAAATGCTTATAAAGTGCTTTTCCCCCTGCACTTACTACTGCATCAAGGCTTCACTTCCTGGATAACATGGTGATGTCACTTCCTGGATAAAATGGTGATGTCACGACCCGACTCCCAGAGCTGTACGGGCTGTGGCTGCTGGAGAGGATGATGGTAGAGAGATGCTCAGTGTCCCTCCAGTGCCCTGTGTCCCTCACTGTCCCCCTCAGTGTCCCAGTGGCCACAGCCCACACAGCTCTGGGAGTTGGGTCGTGACATCACCATTTTATCCAGGAAGTGAAGCCATGATGCGGTAGTAAGTGCAGGGAAAAAAGCACTTTATAAGCATTTCCCGTAATAAATGGATATTGGTGATTTATATAACTTTTGGGGGGCAATACAATACTTTAATAAAAAATGTTGCCGGACTTCTCATTTAAGTAGAGCCCTCTATGCACTGGTGTACTGTCCATTATTCTCGAACGAATACTGAGACAGCATTATGGAACAGTTCATAGAAACTACTATTTATATGCACCCTAAACAATTTGTTACATAGACTTTATGCTAAGCGAAATATGTTTGGTTGTCCACCTCTTCCGTATTAAAAGTCCCGAGAAGGTACAGGAGCTGTTACAGCTAAATGAATAGAACAGCTGTCCTTCTGTTTTATCACCTTGTCTGGTAAGAACTGTAGTTCAAAGCCCTACTTGTCATGCAGTCATTTAGACTGAGGAGGTGAATATCTCAGGCGGACACTTCCCGAGCCAATTCCAGCCTGTCACTGGATGATTAATGAGTTGAGGGGACATTGAAAAGCTTTTACTACCAGGTGCGAGGGAGCCAAATTTATATTTAACCCATTGCGTGTAAGCAAGGCCAAAAGGGAAGCGCAATAACTAATTACGGTGCGACAACACCGATCACATCTGTCAGTCACTGGTATTAAGTCAGGATTCACACAACACAATGATGGGACTAATAATTAATCATCTTAATCCATCACAGTATAATGGGAAACCTGTTCATTGTAAAGTTCAGGGAGGTAAATGGAAAGAGTATTTAAGCAGCATGGGACGTCTATATAAAACTGTCATATCAAACCGTATGGAGGTGCCTTGTTACGTACATGAGCAGCGGCCATTAGAAGACCGAAGAAATGGTTTTTAAGGATTTAGCTTGGAAAGGTAATAATAATGGTTGCCAATTAAAGTACAAGATGATGGAAAAAAAAGGAATATAATTTCTTCTTTAATAGTGGAAGTTGGAAAGAACGTCATTGTAAAATTGGAGCAAACCTGTAAATGGTAATTATTTTTTTTTAAAAACTTAACGGGAAAGGCTAACTCCTTTACAGTTATTCCTTTTCTGGCTATTCTGCAATACCTCCTTATTCCATGGGTTCTGAGTTAATTTGGTTCATCAGATAGAAATACGGTAGACCAATGGTATAGCTGGAAGATCAGCCAATGGCTTTGGCAAGCTAAAGCAATTTTTGGATAGCCTTTTATGCTTTTGACTTTGACTTCTTTTTTTTTTTTGCCTTACAACAGTAATTACTATCCTGCCTTGATAGCGGCTCTAAACCTCAAGCCCATATATCTCACCACTATTTTTATCCCAACCCATGAGTGGGTCCAAAACAGAAAAAAAGGTACTGTTGGTTTTGGCTAAAAATTAAAAAAAACTCCAAAATGAGGACTACATACTGACTACATGTCAAGCCAGGCTTTAAGTGTCAGAAAATTTTTGACATGTCATAGGAACATGTCAAAAGTTTTAATTGGTGAGGCTCTTAGTGTTCAGACCTGTACCAATCATCAAGACTTACCAAGACTTACCTAGACTTACATTATGAGCCTGACAGATCAAGTGACACCGTGCTGGGAGAGGACCACGATTAGCGCGGTATTCTCCCAGCTCGTTCTCCCGATCAGCACAGGTATGAATACTTAGACTGATCAAAACTTTTGACATGTCATTTCTATGACATGTCGAAAGTTTTCTATGATGACAGTGACATTTTAATATAAGGGCTATATTTGACAGTCCAAGATGCTTAGAAAATGAGTTCTGATCAGTAGTGGTTGAGCAGAGCTTGTTTACTTATGCAGCTCGGTATTCCTGCGATCAGGCCTAAACAAATGATCCCTAGATTGTTCAAGTGGCCCTTTGCTTTATTCAGTGGTTGGTCACACATCCCCTATTGCATGCAGAATTGATGATTTTTAAACATGTCAGGATCTGAACATTTGACTGTTCAGTTGCCCATTTGGGTGGTTATTGGCCTCTATATGGCCCAATTACAGTTTTCTCATTAGTTAGGCATCAACACACGGGTATAGTTTATAGTAGATATAGTTATTCTTAGACTGGCTCACTGGACTACATTACCCTGGACAGTGATGAATATTGAGAAATGATGGATATTAAGCCTCTTGTTCTCTTTGTATGTTTAATGAGCACTGTCACAGTGGCGTAGCTACCATAGAGGCAGGGAGGGCAGTGGAGGGGGGGGGGGCCTGGGGATGCACAGGGAAGATAAGACCCTTTTGTATCCTTTTGCTTAACCTCTTATGTACTGCAGTGTGTAAGTGACCCAGTGTTCTCTTTCATGCTGCAACACAAAAAAGGGTTAAAGGGAACCGGTCTCGGCAGACACGGGCACAGAGCCTGTCCGACCCCCCGGTCCAGCCCCCGGATACTTACCCGGATACTTACCTCAGGTAATTTGCATACAGCGCACGCACGGCTTCGGGCACTGATATCTTCGTCCCGGGACCGGCTCCAGGTGCGTGACTCGCCGGAAAGGGTAAGTATCCGAGGGCTGCACAGGGGGGTCAGACGGGATCTGTGTCTTATTCCCCGATAACAGGTTCCCATTAATAAGCTAAAGGCAATTAGCTCTCCTGCAGAAGCTCAGAGGTTATCAGTGCAGGAGTAGTGAATGAGAGAGCTAATTGTCTTAAGTTTATTAACACTTTTTTGTGTTGCAGCATGTAAGAGAACACTGGGTCACTTACACAGTGCAGTACATGAGGGGTTAAGCAAAAGTTAGTCTGCTCCTGCATCTATGCATATAACCATGAGGCTGCTAATAGGCTGTTATGGTTAAATACAGTGGATGGAAAGAACAAGCAGACATTGGCATTGGCTATATATATATATATATATATATATATATATATATATATATATATATATATACATATTGTACAGTGTGTAGGGGAGGGGGGCCCCCATACAGTTTTTTGCTATGGGGCCCCATGAATCCTAGCTACGCCCCTGCACTGTCATGATATCTTGATGATTCATAAAATACTAAGATATGTGACATGGGAGCCTTAGAACTGCTAAGGAACATCAAGCAATTGCCAGCACCTCTCTTCCATCCAGGGTACTGTTAGCAAATGAGCAACTGTATATGGAGGTTTCCTTTAAAAATGTGTTATTGAGTAAGGAAGAATCTTTAATATACTTGTTTTTTCTCTATTTTTATATTTTTTTTCCTCTGATGGGAATATGTCACATGATCCAAGTAATAATAAAAGCCATTTGTTAGGACTCTCTGATGCTCTCCATAACATCCCAAATTATGAGCATATCTGGAGCTCTTGCCATCATCTGATCACACTTATTAAATTTAGAATATTTGATAAAGACCATACCCGGAGCATAATTTCCCTTCCTGAAAAATAGCATGTATGACTCCATGGTTTTCAGGCAGATTGTCTGTAAAAATCCCAATCTACGAGACAGCTGCATCCCACAAAAAGACAGACCTCTCTGTGGTACTCTACGGCAGCCTAAACAACCCTTCAAAGACGTTGTCCAACTAAACATTCCTTTTTGGTTTTAAAACACGTTCTCATTTGCGTTCCGTAAATGTTTCTGTGTCTAAACTAATTCTACAAATCTAATGTTTCTGAAGGTAATTGCTTCTGGACTCCTGGGAAACGCTTTATACCAGGCATAAATGTGACTTCAAAGGTACCTTATATTACTTTGTACAAAATGCAAAGTTATTCCCTATGCTAAAGATAGTGGACAAGCAGCTGAATGATGGGGATCAGAGAATAAATGGAAGGTTGGCTGCACACGCATGCTATTGCTCTATTCCTTCAGGGGACAATTGTGCTGCGTTCTCATGATTAGCGGGGGTCCCAGCAGTCACACCCTCGCCAGTCAGCTTAATATCCCTTTGGATATGGGATCACTCTGTATCTTGGTATAACCTTTTGACTTGCTGGGTCAGAGTACTGTGCTGTAGACCTCGCTATGCAGACCATGCCCCTCCTCCACTCGCATTCCCACCTAGTACAGGAGCTCTTAAACCAAAGCAATGCTCTTAAACCAAGTCACAATTTTGAAAAACTGTGAGCTCTTAAACCAAAACGCTCTTAAACCAAGTAATTCTGAAACCAAGGTACCACTGTACAATTCTTTCTAATGAATTGATGATGGTCAACTTTCTGGTGATCCACTGCTCCATTTGGGTATGGGGAAAGCCCAGTTAACTCCACTAGGTAGATTTCGTCCAGTCCTCTCTACTTCTCCTGGTATGTCAGAGGTAGAGATGATCGAACATCGTGAATTTTCAAGTTCCGAGTACCGCCAGGAAAACAGGGATACAGCCTAGGTAATAGGCTGTATCCCTGTTTCCCAGGCGGTACTCGGGCTGTCTCCACCTTCCCCACGGAACGGGAAGGCACCAGTGTTTCCTAGCTCCTTATCATTAATGATGGTAATGACTCAAGTTGAACACAGTTTAATATGACATTTACTTATTTCTACAGATAGGAAAATTTAGATTGTGAGCCCTTATAATAGAGACCAGGACCAAATTGGCAAAGTTCAACTTTTATGAAGAATAAAAGGTAACATCTTTTACAGGTCTCTGGGAGGGTCATGACAGCTGGAGATGAGTTGGATGCAGCCCCAGGGAGTCCTGGAAAACATGGATACAGCTTATGGCCTGTATGTCCTGGCTCCTGAAAGAGAAATGCTTATTTATTACTATGTAAATTGTAAACACCATTGCGTACCAATAAAGTGGCAAATGTTGGCTATTGGCCTCAATTTAAAAAAAAAAAGTATGCCATACAGTAAAGCACACACTGTTACAGTTGTCTGTACCGTGAAAAAAAAAAGGTGTGCCACCACAACTTACTAATAATCCTGTGTAAAGTGAACCTTGTCATAGGGATCTAATGATCCAATGGATCCTGTGCCTTCATGCAGACAGGGTCCTACAAATGATACAGCCAATAGCGATAATCATTCACCCTTTTTAGGAGTCAGTTATTGTAAGTGACCGATCCTACAAATGTTAATTCGGCCAGCCTATGTAAAGGGTCCATTGTATACAGCAGATTTTTTATAACAGATAGTGTTGTACCATGTTAGCTAACAAAATCCAATTGATGGTAAATACTTGAGGGAGCTGGGATGTGGGAAAATAATAAACAAAACAATCTCACCTGTCCCCTTGCCTCCATAGCGTAGCACCCGAGTTCCATTGTTGGCCGCCTGATAGCATCCGGAATCTGGGTACATCACTTACGTACCTGTCTTTTCCAGCTGCAACATCACAGCCCTGCTGAGCGATTGCCCGCTCAGCCAGTCAGGAAGTGGGCGGTGTCCCACCCCAGTCACTGATTGGCTGAGTGGGTAACTGATCACCCAGTTATGTGACAGTGCAGCTGGAGGCGCTGCAGGTAGCCAGCAGCTGTCAACAGAACTTGGGAGGAGCACAGGTATACTTTGTTTACTATTTTCCCGCATTGCCATGGCTTTGTCTCTTTTTATTTTCACAGGACTTTTCCATTAAGAGAAGGGTCTATAAGAGAAGCCCCTTTAGCACAGCTGCAATAAACAATGGTGCTCTCTAAAGCCAATGAACTATATTTAACCTCCAAGGGCCATTTGTAAAAATTTCACTGTAAAGGTTTAGTATCCCTTTAAATACTATCGATGTGCACAGGTTTTAATATAAAAGGGCCATTCTCTGCGCTGCAGGTTAATTTTATATTCAATTCTTGGCCGGTAGTCAGATCCTAAATGCCTCTGTGTATACCCATTTTAGTATTATACACACACTTAGGCCATAAACTCCAGTATATATCAGTCCTGACAAGCCAAGATATCTACAGCATGTAATAAGGAATCTCAGCCTGCAACAGAGTTTATATTTAATTTTTTTTTATTTCACCTTCTAGAAGAAGCCATATGAAAGATGATTGCTTTATAATGCCAAAAAAACATATGGATGGAATCAGTATGGGACAGATCTACAAGCGGCTCCTATGAGGGGAACATAATGGGCTTGATAAATTAGCTGCTCAAAAACACTGACCAGTTTTTATTCTTGGTTTCAGATGGAAATGCCAGTGGACAAGTAGATGAATTTCTATGGAGTGCAGGTTCAAAGCGAGCACCTCGAATCCCTTTTAAGAAAGAATCATTAAGTGGCCGAGTCAGGTGCAGTAATTGTATTGAACTTGGGTCAGAATTTATTTCCAGCCCCAAGGTCTCGGCTTTGTAAAGAATTTTCTCTCTCGGCTATTAGCATTTGTAACCACCATTCTTCTGGCTAAGTCCTTTAGTGTATCATGTGTCTTAAGGAATTAGTCACTCAGCTGGACCTCTACTTCATGCGGAAAAATAAAAAGGGGAATTGAAAAGGCTGCGACGTACAGAGAGAAGCCATCAATCCGCCATATCAAAACTCCAATTTCTTAAAGTTACTCTACAATTTGTGATACTTTAGGGGCAAAGGTCGAAACGATGTAAAAAGAAATAAAGAAAATGGCGTCGCCCTTAGATGTCTGTAATACTGAGGTTCCATTTTTGAGATGAACATAAGTGAAACGTTTAGGAAAGATATACATGTGGCCTAAGGTCATTCCTCTACAAGTCTGAGTACTTCAATCCAAATTCTCATTTTCCAGCCCATATCACCTGTCCACTGAGTCAAGATGCTATTTTTTTTCCTTTGGAAGGGTCAAAGGTTTTATGAGTTAAACTCAGGTTTTAAATACTTTTTATTGTCTTAGAAAGACACGTAAAAACAAATCTGAAGGACAAATGGAACAACCAGTTACGTTACTGCTATTATTTTCCGATTTTCCAATGCACTTTCGAAAAATGAACAGTGAAATTTCATTTTCACATGTCGTCTTAGCATTCTCATTTAGGAGAAGGAAGAGCCACACTCCGGGACCCTCATCTGTTATCCAAACCAGAGAGTGGCTACAAAGAACATCTCTGCTCTAAAGCACCAGAGACATATGTGTATTACATGGACAGACCATTAATTCCAATGGGTAGCGGTAACATGTAATGCTTCATCTCCCCTGTGGTGGTGCTGCAGGGAAATTGCAAGAGTGGAGCTATTTCTAACAATAATACAAATTATTATTCATATGGCAGGAACATATTCTGCAGCACTTTGCAATGCAGGTGTGTTAATCTAAATGACCACTTTAAGGATTTTTTTCCAATTTTACATATTAGCGGCAGTTGCAGTGATCAGGAGCTGAGCTGCACTAACCAGGTATGGCCATTTGGA